>NW_028230440.1:6462950-6825265 GCF_043228905.1 Azolla caroliniana | reverse complement strand
AAGAGTGGGTGGGTGGTAGAGTGTTGCTCACTTAGAAGAGCAAGTTTGAATCCCGTGTTTTATTAGATAACCGATCAATAACCTTGAGTTTCCACTAATGAGTCTACCAAAGTAATCTTTTGTAACAAAGTGATGTTGGCAATGTCGATTGAATCTGCAGTTTTCTCATTTTTGGATTGCTCTTCATCGTTTTCATTTGGGTTCTTGATTCGTGGGCTCTCTGTTGAGAACTGAAGCCATCAGTGCAGAAACATAAACAACACCTTGAGATGAAGATCACTGAGTTAGCATGTGTAAGCAAGATACAACAGAGAATCTGAGAGAGAGAGAGAGAGAGAGAGAGAGAGAGAGAGAGAGAGAGAGAGAGAGAGAGAGAGAGAGAGAGAGAGAGAGAGAGAGAGAGAGAGAGAGGCACGCAATGTAACAATATTATTCAGAGAATGGTTACGATACAATGGGGGCGACAACTCTCTCTAACAATAGCAACATAAACAACACCTTGAGATGAAGATCACTGAGTTAGCATGTGTAAGCAAGATACAACAGAGAATCTGAGAGAGAGACAGAGATAGAGAGGCACACAATGTAACCGTATTATTTAGAGAATGGTTACGATACAATGGAGAAGACAACTCTCTCTAACAATAGCAACAACCTTATGAGCTAGGTTACAAGTCCCTTTATATACTAAATGGGCTAGGGCAACTACCATTTGACATATTTACAAAGATGTCCTAAACCTAGACTGTCGAAAGAGACAGTGTGAATACGGCCATTAGAGATCTATATTCGACACTCCCCTGCAATGGGCATATACACCAAAAATCTGTTTGAGATTACAGATTTGTACAAGGTTGTTGAACAAATCAGATTTTTGTTCGAGCCAGTAAACTCCGAAAAATAAAGGGCAGAATTGGCCGAGGTCGAAGGAACTGAGACCGAACCTCGAACTGTCGGTGATGATTGTTCGAAACCATCCTGAGTGTCTGACTCAATCAAATTGATTCTTCATTACGCCCATCTAGTGCGGAAGGGATCTGAATCGATCTGTCAAAAGACACTTGGTCATCCCGTCTGCGACATTATCAGTTGTAGGTATCTTCTTGAGGCCGATTTTCCCTGAAATGACGCAGTCCTGAATGAAGTGATATCTCACGTCGATGTGCTTCGAGGCATTGTGCTGAACCGGAATTTTCGACAAAGCAACAACACCCTGACTGTCGTTGTAGACAATTGGAGCCGAGTCGGATTCGACTTGTCGAAACGTGTGCCAGCCGATTGAGCCATAAAACCTCTTTCACCGCATCGAATGCGGCTACGTATTCAGCCTCGGTCGTTGATGTGGCAGTACACTCCTGAAGTTTTGATTTCCACGATATTACTCCATTGCCAAATTTGAAATAGTATTCGATTGTCGATTTTCGATTGTCCACGCAGCTTGCAAAGTCTGAATCAGTGTATTTGACTATGCCCGAAGTATCATTTGACCGAATAGGATGCCATGGACTTTTGTGCCCACCAGGTATCTGAACACATGCTTAATTGCGTTCCAATGTGATCAACTAGGATTGTGCATGAATTTGCTGACGACTCTAACGGCGTGAATAATGTCAGGTCGTGTCGCGATCATCACATACGTCAAGGAGCCGATTGCTGGTGTATACGGTATTGACTTCATAATTTCCCCCTCCGGACTGGATGCTGGGTAGTTTCGTTGAGGCAGATGAAGACGAATTGGGAGCGGGGTCGAACCATATTTGGCCGATTGCATGTTGAAGCGTTGAACAGGACATGTCCAATATAGTTGGATTGAGACAGAAACAACTGTCGTCGATATCTATTCCGAGTTACCTTCATTCTGAGAATGTGTCTTGTTGGTCCAAGTTCCTTCATGGCAAACTTCAACCGCAATTGCCAAACTAGTTCGGCGAGCTCGTTGGCATGCTGACCGGAGAGTAGCATGTCGTCCACGTAGATGATGAGGAAGATGGGTGACCCATCTCGAGTTGTTTCGGGAAGAGCCAATGGTCCTCATCGCTCTTAGAGAAGTTGACTGATTGGATGAAGTCATTGAACTTCTTATACCATTGTCTCGGTTCCTATTTCAGGTCGTAAAGACCCTTCCTGAGTCGACAGACTAGATGCTCTTGGCCTGCTGTGACGAAGCCTTTTGGTTGTTCCATGAAGATTTCCTCCTCTAGGTCGCCATGGAGGAAGGTCGTCTTTACATCTAACTATATAAGCTCCGAATCCTCAGCTGCCACTAGGCCAATTAGGAATCAAAGGGTAGTCATAAATATTTTGTCGAAGTCGCGCCATATTGTTGTTGGAAACCCTTTGTGACTAACCTGACCTTGTACTTTGGGGCGACTAAATCAAATGTCTCTTTGATTCGATAGACCCATTTGCATGGAAGAACACATCAATTCTTCGGTAATTCAACCAAGTTCCAAGTCTTGTTTGCTCGAATGGAGTTCATTTTTGACTCCATCGCTAGATGCCATGTGGCCGAATCGGCTGATGCCGATGCTTCTTCATATGACGTTGGTTCGCTTGCATCCGTAAAGAAGATTCTAGGAGAGTACCTCTTTGGGGGTTGCGACAATCTCTCAGATCTTCAAGGTATGAATGGACTAGTCGCATCGGGTGTCAGAGTCAGATGGTCCAAAGCCAAGTCATTCGGCTGTGCTGAGTCGGTGCTAGAGGTTTCGGCTACCCATGAAGCCGACCTCGTGTTATGTGTTGCGCCTTCATGAAGGGTTGGCACTTTGAAAAAAGTTACCCTTCAGACTTCAATACTCCTTTTGGCCGACTTATGGATAGTTGACTCATTGAACATGACGTCCGAACTTCGGAAAATCGGTTTGTGCTCATGGTCCCAAAGTCAGTATTTGATCTCGTTGTTTGGTCCATATCTAAGGAAAATACATTTCCTAGACCTCGGTTCTAATTTGCGGCGATCTTCTTTTGGTATGAGGGCGTATGCCTCACATCCGAAAATCCTCAGCTTGTCATAATTCGGCTTGTTGCGGCTCCATAATTCTTGAGGTATTCGAAGTCATAGAGGCCTACTCGGCGACATGTTAATAATGTATACTGCCATAAGTAAGGCCTCTGCCCAGAAGTCATCCGACAATCCAGAGTGTTGGAGCATGGAAATTATCTGTTCTTGAATGGTATGATTCATGCTGTTGGCATTTCCATTATGGTTCGAACTATAGGGTGTCGTGTATTCACGTCGAATGCCACGTTGTCGGCAAAATCTGATGAATTCTTCATACTTGAACTCTCTTCCATTGTCGGTCAGAAGGCATTTTAACTTTTGACCAGACTGGTTCTCTACCATAGAGAGCCATATGGAGAAGATCTAGAACACTCGGTCTTTGGTTTTAATCGGATAGGCCCACAGCTTTCGAGTCGAATTGTCAATAAAACTGGCGAAGTACAAGGCACCATTGAGAGAATTATGTGGCACAGGGCCACAAATGTCCGAGTGGACCAAATTGAGTGGACTTGATTCTCTTGATGCTCATGTCGGGTGTGATGCAACTATCTGTTTGCCATATTGGAAATGCTCGCAAAATTGATGATCGGAGAAGGAGAGTTTGGCAATGTATCTAGTTCTATATAAATGCGTTATGCCAGGCTTGCTGAGGTGTCCGAGTTGTCCATGCCATAGTGAAGACACGGGAATATCAACCAGGAACAAGTCACCTTCTCTAAGTGTGAGGTATAGTGGGTACAATGAATGTACTTTCGATCCTTGGGCAAGCAAGAGGTTCCCCTTGTGGAGTGTCCACCCTCTTGGTGAGAAGCCGACACAAATGCCGTCTTCATACAATTGTTCGACTGAGATCAAAGGTCTTGAGAGCTCAGGTACATGTAAGACATTCTGTCATACTAATGTAGAACCACCGGGGAGATTAAGTACTACAATGCCGACTCCGATGATAGCACAATGTTGCGAATTTCCGACTTGTATTGAGTTAGAGTATCGAACCGAATATTGTCGAAACTGGGATCTGTGAGGAGTCACATGGTAGGGCGTTGTCGTCGTAAAGATTGTGGTTGTGTGTCGCAACTGCCAGGGTTTTGTGATGGTGCGATGACAAGAAGCCAAGAAGGCAAGATAGATGCAACGTTGTTGCGAAAAGAATTTTATTTGTAAAAAACACAGTTACAATATTTGTTTGCCAAAATGTTATTTGGCAAGACTCAAACTCAACTCCTCTCCTTTCTTGGATGTAAGGCTTATTAAATCAACTACTTCAACACTTTTCTTTTTATAATAATGTAAAGAATCGGGTATGATTCTTGTGTAGCAGAAGAGATGTGTGTTATGTGTATCTGTGAGAGGATTTAGAGGAGAGATGAGAGAACACAAGATAGATAGAAAAAAGGAATACTCAAGAAGAAGGTGTATATTTCACAAGTAGAATAAGAATTACAAAATGTAGCATAATAAGGAGTCACAACCGACTTAGTATGAAGTATGAGGAGGATGCTTTATATAGAGTCACCCTCTCTCTTCATTAACTTTACAACAACCACTCTCTCTCTTGGGGAATGTGAAGACTCATAGTCATGGGGAATATGTAACTCACTAGTTATGTGTCATAGAATATGATTATATGACACATAGTTAATGTGTAGAGAGTAGTGCTGTGACTCTTGACCTTTGAGTAATCATGGATTCTTAAAAGGTGTGTTTACACATTGCACTATGTTGAGCTTGATTCTCAACAATTAATTTAACTTTCTTTGTCTTTATATTCCCTATTTTTATGTTACAAAACTTGTTTACCAAAAGAAGATTGTTTTGGGAGGAGTTTGACTTGTTTACCAAAAAAAGATTGTTTTGGTAGAACTCAAACTCACAACCTTGAGATAAACCACTTCAACTTCCCCATTTCCTCAATTTCCCTTTCCCTTTCTTTAATTTTTGTCTTCTGTTCAACAGGCCACTCACTTCTTGAGCGACCTCTGCATCCTTCCCTTGCGAGCTTCTTCCTC
Source organism: Azolla caroliniana (assembly GCF_043228905.1). Taxonomy (NCBI): domain Eukaryota; kingdom Viridiplantae; phylum Streptophyta; class Polypodiopsida; order Salviniales; family Salviniaceae; genus Azolla; species Azolla caroliniana. The sequence goes on along the minus strand of NW_028230440.1, from coordinate 6,820,252 downwards.
ACTTTCTCTTCTTCCTTCCTTTCTTCCCCTTCTCCTCTCTATAGCCACCATTGGGGTGGCTTTTATATGGGGGTCAACCGCCCAACCACCCTCTTGAGGCTGTTGACAAACCCCCTCATGTAGGGGTGGTTATTTAATAATATTATTATACTTATTTTATTTATTTACAAATTCTATTTTATACTTTTACAATTGATAAATTACAAAATCACCTTCATTTAATTTCGAACTCCCCATTTTTGATATAATTACATTTGTGTCCTAAGTGATCGTGAAGTTAACATTAATCTTTCTGGAGGCTGTATCTTGAGCTTCTGAACTCCGATTCACGAACCGAAAAATTGTACATGCTCCTTGTCATCAGCTCCAGATGGGAAATGTGTTTCTATAGATTTTTTACATTGTTTTGATATCGTGAAGCGTCAAAGTCATGACAACAACCATGTACTTGATTCCTCAATCGTAAGCAGAACTTCTTATTCGATTGGGTTCTCAATGGATAATATGTTTGAGTCATTCGACAGTACTTCAGCTGAAGAGTCGACGTAGTTGACCTCTTCATGCCGACCACTCTTTTGATCAACTCACTGAGCCTTATCATTCTTGGCTTTGAGCGCACGACAATCGGCTTTGATGTGCCCGGGTTTCTTGCAGTAGTTGTAGATTCGGTTTTCCGGGACTTGCTCTGAATTCGCTAGTTGTTCGGCTATCGAGAAGAACTTCTTCCTCGATTGTTCAATAGTTTAATCGAACGTAAGCGTCGTTGGTCGAATCTTTTGCAAATGATTTTATCCGAGTTGATTCAGTCAAGATTGCGCTAGTGACTAAAGATTACTTAACGATAGTAGTTGACGATGTCGTGACGATTTTCGGCTACGGTGTGAAACCGAGTGAGACGAATAAACCAAGGATGTGCAACATTGCACATACACTTAGCAAATAAGCCTCCTAAGGCCTAGTGGCACTTGAGTTCATACAGAGGGGTGCATGCAAGGTTTGAACCTTGCACCTCTAAGATACACGATAATTGCCTTACCACTAGGACAACTATCATATAGTGTAGATTTTATGTATTTACTTTTCATATATGAATTATAGATGAAACAACCATTAGAAAACCATGTGCACAAAACCATGGTTCTAAACCCATGGTTTGTGCATGACATAAGCAAAACCGTGTGCACAAAACCATAGCCCATGGTTTTGTGCATATCACAAGCATGGAAAGACCTATAAAAGCCTCTACTTGAGCTTGTGTAAGGGGGGCTCAATATGTGATATCACCAACACCATTATCATCAATATAATTATATTTGTCTTTATCTTCTTCATATTTTTCTACTTCTCAAGTGTAAAATCTTTCTTCTTCTCAAGTAAAACAATTTCATCTAATCTTACATTGATCGTCATCTCTCCGATAATTCCGCGAATGTCCTCCCCAGTCCAAGACCCCGGTGGTCGCTTGAGTAGCACACGCACGCACGAATCTTCGCGACAACGCGTTGCACACAGTAGTGAAGAAAGTTTCCCACGAAGGGGGGAGACTACTCATGAGCAACTTTGCTGTTAGTTCATCTTCGATTGTCGTCCCCTGAGCCGAAATTTGGGAGCTTAAACTTTCGTACTCATTCAAGTGTGCTTGGACCGAGTCAGATTCTTTCATCCGCAAGTTGTAGAGGCGCCAAATCAAATATATCTTTGAGGCGGCAACTTTCTTCTCATAGGTTTCCGAAAGTGTCTTCCATTGTTGGAAGGTAGCCGAACACAATTGCATTGTGAAGTACACTGATTCCGATAGTTGCATCCGAATGGTGGCTCAGACAACACTATCAAGTTTCGTCCACTCATTCGGATTGATTCCTTCTAGAGGGTTTTCGTTCTCAATTGGATCTATCTGACCCTTAACTATCAGATAGTCTTGAATATGTTCCTTCTAGAAGTTGAAGTTTGATTCCTGAAACTTCCTTAGACTCATCTCTGACGAGCCAGATGTTGATGCTATCTGTGTCGATTTACTAGACTTTGTCCTTAGTCGAATATGAATAGCGGCCGACTGGCTCACTCAATGTTGTTTTAGTTGGATTTGGACACAAGTCGAATCGACTTCAACTATTGGCGGATTTTGTTCGAAGTGACTACAGTCAATTAACTTAACCGAGTTGGACTCTAGTTTGCCGCTTCGATGTCAAATGGCGATTTCGAGATGTCGATCACAAATTATGTGCCGATTATCCAGGCCGATCTTGCTTCGGGTGACTACAACGATGAGAGGGACGGAGCCAATTGGTCCTCACGAGTGTCGTTCAACCGAATGAAACATAGATTGGGGTTGTTCCCTGGAGTTGGATCTGCTTTGAGAGGTTACAACAAGTGAGTAGATAATGTCTAACCTGGTAAAGCACGATCGTGGCTGATTTGATAGAGATTCCACTCCTAGCGGCTCCAACCACAGAAGCAAGGTACAACCAACTAGCTTACCTCAAGAGTGATGTAGCTTGGTGGAGTGTAAATCTTATGTTTTCTTTCTCTTCTCAAGATGAGATCTTGAACTCAGGTTCTTCAAGGGAGATGAAGCAAGAATGTTGTTGAAGACTGATGATGGTTGACATTGAGTTGAAGAACCTTCTCTCTGATACCAGATGTTGAGAACTAAAGCCGCCGTCAATGCGGAAACATAAACAACACCTTGAGATAAAGATAATCGAGTTAGCATGTGTAAGCAAGATACAACATAGAATCTGTGTGTGTGTGTGTGAGAGAGAGAGAGGCATACAATGTAACAGTATTATTCAAAGAATGATTACGATACATTGGAGGCAGCAACTCTCTCTAAGAATAGCTACAACCTTATTAGCTAGGTTACAAAGCCCTTTATATACTAACTGCCCTTTGACATATTTACAAAAATGTCCTAAACCTAGATTGTCGAAAGAGACTGTGTGAATACGGCCATTAGAGACCCGTATTCGACACTCTCTTTATATCACTTTTAAAATTAGACTCATTTCCTTGCAACAAGCACAACCAATCATCTTCCCTCAATATGTGAAAGGTTGTAAATTGCATTATCATTCTTCCTAATTACCACATAAAAACCAAAGCACCACTTTGTAAACTTCGCAATGAGTTGTGTCAATTGTTGAGGCTACCATCGTAAACCAACATCAAGTCCCATTGTTATGCACCTACTTTATGAGGGTCTTGAAACACATACAAAACACGATTGGGACACAAAAGAGGATTCATATTATATCTAAGAGAAAAGCTTACAATACTCTAAAATTGGGACAAACCAAACCAGGGGTTTGGAGAGTTGGGATGAATCAAAACTCAACATGGTTGTTTACGTACCCATATTTAACGTTTAAATACGTATAGTACCTCATAATTTGTATAGTACACACTATACCTTAATGTTGTTCAGTCAAATATTATATCTAAGAGAAAAGCTTACAATACTCTAAAATTGGGACAAACCAAACCAAGGGTTTGGAGAGTTGGGATGAATCAAGACTCAACATGGTTGTTTACGTACCCATATTTAACGTTTAAATACGTATAGTACCTCATAATTTGTATAGTACACACTATACCTTAATGTTGTTCAGTCAAATATTATATCTAAGAGAAAAGCTTACAATACTCTAAAATTGGGACAAACCAAACCGGGGGTTTGGAGAGTTGGGATGAATCAAGACTCAGCATGGTTGTTTACGTACCCATATTTAACGTTTAAATACGTATAGTACCTCATAATTTGTATAGTACGCACTATACCTTAATGTTGTTCAGTCAAATATCATGTACATTTGTCCAATACAATATTTAACGTTGTCGTGAAGATCTGTCACTACATGCGGATCGTGAGGCGAAACCGCCGGGGTTCTGGACCGGAAGGATTCGAAGTTTGCACTAGCTTTAGCGAGAAAGTATTTAAGATAGATTGAAAGAGAGAGAGATTGAGATAAGATAGAACACTTGACTTTAGATTTGAGAGACAAGATTAATACATCACAAAAATGGGATAACGAATTTTCTTCCTCTTAATTTCTTGATTAATACATAGCCCGTTTTTCCTCTCCAACCACTCTTTTATAGATGCCCCCGTGCACATGATGCCTGTGAGGGTGCAAGACATGCATGAGATGCATGTTTGCCATTTGGCGCTCATGTATTACATGTGTAACATGATAACCATGTCACTCATGTATGAGAATTTACATGTTAAAGCTTTTGAAGATATAACTTGGCTTAATGGTAAGCCTATTGACTTTCAACTTGGAGGTGCAAGGTTCAAGCCTTGCTCACATCTCTTTTAAAACACAAAATACTACTAGGCTTTTGGTCTTGTATTTACACTAAAAATCTTCAAAACACCATGCACCACGATCAACCGACCGATTCGTTTGTCTCGACCGATTCAATCTGATCTTGTCCATTGTCGTGTCGCCAGCTCTGTTCGATCGCCATCTGGTTCTGGTTCCGTCGCCGTCGAAAATACTATTTGAATAACTTGGCCGTATCCATTCGTCCAAGTTATACAACCCAACCTTTTTGTGCTCCTAACACATAAATGAAATATAAAGAGATATGCCTCTACTTATATACTCTTGAATCGTGATGTTCTCCTATCTATGTGAGATATCTCACAATTTTGTTTTTCTGTTCTTCTTCTCAAACTTTACATTCACATAACTTGACATTTAGTTGTCTGTTTCAAATGTCATAAAGTACATTCGGAAGCTCTTGAGGACCTCCATCTTTTTGTACCAAGATATTAAACTAGTATAAAATACTATCTTCACTATTATTGTTTTATGTCGTGTGTGAAGAACCACACTCGATTTTGTACATTCCATTCAATTTTCACACCGTTGGTGAAAATCTTTACGACAACATTCATTTGAAAAAATAGGTATAATATGTATTTATAAAAAAATGTAAATAAAACTCCAACAAAAAGCAAAAGAAAAAAAGATTATAGTGAAAAAGAAGCGAAAAGAAGAACAGAAGAGATAAGAAGAAGAAGACGAAAAAGAGAGAAAAGAAGAAAGAAACCTGTCCTGACTCTGAGCGTGATAATCACAAAAGATAGAAGATGATGATGATGATGATGATGATGATGAAGAGAGAAAAGAAGGCAGAAACCTATAATGAGTGTGATAATTGTAGATGATTCCTCAATCAATGAAGGCATAATTCTAAATAATTACAATTTGAAGTAGAACATCGTGATACACACTTACACTTATTTATAGAACAAGTGAATGTCGGCATCCATATTATAAGTATTTTAGGATGTGAAATGTTCAAATGTCTTATATGCATTTTAGGATATAGAACTATAATGTACATCACAAAATTGTGTAAACATAGATGCTTTTTACAATATTACAAATATTGTTTAGAAAGGTAAATAATTTTTCAAATTCTAAAAGTATTTAACATACTATACGTAAAATATAAGTCTTTTACGTATTTTATAAGTATTTAACATATTAAAAAACGTACTTAACGTATTTTTAAATTGGGAGGTATTATACACGTTGTCGTGAAGAATTTCGGCTAGAGGCGGAAACCGGGAAACATTGGCTACATCGGCGGGGTGCAGCATGTGTACACACCCATGTACATTTAGTGTGAATATCGAGGGCGCCTTTATGGTGCCAAAGAGTAGTCAAGTCGGGGCGAACGATCCCATGGAAGGCGGGATTTGTCCCACATTGTAACGCATCCCTTTCCTTGTTCTATAAAAGGAAGGGAACAACCTTTGTGAAAGGGTTGCCCGTTTTGCATTAGAGGGTATACCGTTAGGTTTAGAGTTAGGTTTTTTTTCTTCTTCTTCTCCTTCCTCTTCCCCTTCGTGTTCGCTTAGGGTTTGCTTTGGTTCGGCCTCCTGTGCAAGACCCCGCTCGGCGCGACGAGCTGAGAGCTCCCCGACAGCGGCTTAGCAGCTGACGACTACTGTAACCTACGACGCCGGGAATGTATTCTTCCCTTTATATATATAAATATATATACGTTTGTCTGTGTATATTCGCGTCGTTGTTGGCGTCGGGTGCTTAACCTCTCCTGCGTTTTCTGTACATAAGGCGTGAGTCAGGTTGGGATGTGTGTGCGTGTGTGTGTGTGTGTGTGCGTGAGTCGGTGTTAAGCGCGCTCTCTCTCTCTCTCTCTCTCTCTCTCTCTCTCTCTCTCTCTCTCTCTCTCTCTCTCTCTCTCTCTCTCTCTCTCTCTCTCTCTCTCCCTTCGGGTGCTTCCGAGGTGCTTCCGGGATGCCCCAGAAACAATGAAGCACGACTTCCTACGCTCCGTCTCTCCCTAGTCCAAGACCCCCGCGGTCCCGTCTTTCTCCACGCACGCGCGTAACAACGCGACAACTTATTAATACATTATATATGTATGCTATTCGTACCGTATCTAACGTACCTAACAACTTTGAGACTCAGTCAAGTCAAGTTGGGACAACTCCCAAAACAATGTAGAGGGACAAGAGAGAGTTTCAATATTTACAAGAGGTGTGAGTAGAACTCAAAGGTCGGGAATGAATGAAAATGAGGAGAAGCTCCTATATATATAAGCCAAGGGGTGGATGTTGGGCTACCCTAGCTGTTAGGCCAAGAGGTGGCTATTGGCCTACCCTAGCCATAGGCCAAGACATGGTTATTGGGACTGGACATTGGGATTGTCCCAACTCTGTTTGGGATTGCTTGGGCTTGACAATGTCCCAACCTAAACCCAGTTGGGTATGTTTGAACTTTGTTTGGGACTTCTTTGGCACACCTGCAACCAAAGATGGTGCCTTTTTGGGATTGTGCCTAGGCCCCTTGGTCAGTCCTAGTTTAGTTTGGGAATTGTATCCTGGTTGGACAACCTAGGGACACCACACCCATTCTCAATTTTCCTAGGTCAAAGCTCATGCTACATATCAAACTATTGACCCTTGCTTTCTTTAACCATTATATCATCATGTCTATTTCCTTGTGTGATTTCCAAGTGCTTAACACCAGAATATGCCTATACATGATAGAGTTTATCGTGGAGCCAAGGATATGGATCGGTGTTGTAGCTTACTTCGTACTCATTGTGAAAAATGTACGGAGTACCCTAATAAATAGGTTTAAGAAAAAAATGTTAAAAGACACATATGTTACATGCACAATGCAAGACTCAAACCTTATACCTCCATGTTAACAATCCCAAGCCTTACCAAGGCACTAACTCATCACAAGATATAATTATAGATTTAACATATACAAGAGCTTATCATCAAATATAAATTCAAAGAAACTTACTCATGCACAGTTACTAGTGTGCATGAATACTATAGTTAGAGAAAGCATGAATATGCCATGTGGCGAGTTATACTTAGCCTCTCCCATCACATATAAGGGTGAGAGCAAAATGTAAATGGTTTTTTTTTTCCTAAGTGTTGATTAATTTGATATACTATACTCTTGAAATTCATGTGTTTTCCTGTATCTCTCTTTCAATCCATTCATAATTCCTTCACCTAGTTAGAAAATGTCAACGGTTCCAACCGACTCATGCAACAATCCGGTGTTGTACGACACAACACATTTGGTGAACCCGATGTGAAGACGGGCGGCAAGGAGATGGAGAATAAACAAGAGGCGATCAACATGATGATCATGTTCGATGAGTGGATGTTGCAAGAACAACGCATGATCTCGGAGATCACGCCCTGTGTATGCACATACGTTTTTTTAAACATTTTCTTCTATTTCTCCATGCCTATTCATTAGGACACTCCGTACATTTTTCACGATGTGTACACTGACACTTTCACCCCCTACAAACCTGCACATCCCCCGGTATGTGCCAAAGTTGCCGGTGCTTGTTATTCTCCTTCATCCGTAGTACCCTCTATTTTGAGCATGTCCATTCCTTCCACCCGAACCATCGTCGCCACCTGATCCACCATATTCTTCGATCGCTCTTTGCATTGCCATGACTAGTCGTCATACCCCCCTTTGCTACTCTCGAGAATAACCCTTCACGCATCGTACATGTGCCGCCTTCGACTTGACCATCTCCTTGGTCATCAAACTTCCTCTAGTCATCCTTTCTCATGCCATGCTTGTCTTTCTAGGGCCCAATTCGAATATCGATGTTGACTACCCTTTGTATTCCATTTTTCAAGTGCATGCTCACCTCTAGGTCCTTAAGCGGCCACACTGCATTCTTCCCACTTCGTCTGTCTTCGTGGTAGCCTCTCATGTTAGAGTTGACCATCACTTCCTCGATCTTTATGATAATTTCCTCCTTCAAATTGAATATTACATCAATATCTTGAGGAACACCCTTCAAATCCTCTTGGCCCGCTTGGCCCTCCATCACCTTTTGTGCTTTGCTTGGGCTCTTCAGCACATGTAGCAACTTTGACCTTAACCTCCTCGCCGCCACATTCGGTCCCCTGGGTCTTACATCGATTAATGCCCAAACTTCCGGAACAAGTGTGGAGGATTCCATATGTATTTGTCAGTTTCCCTATCACCTTTGCCCCAACGTCATTATTTGCATCGGCTTGGACCTTCGCATCCCTGCCGTCACCTTCTATGTCGTGGATCTCACGTTGTCTTTCGGACACAACTGCCCAAGTCTCTAGATCAAGTGTGGGGGAATCCATATGTTCTTGGTCAACCACCTCTGCGACCCATGTCTTGACATGACATCGTCGTACATATTGGCTTCAAGTTTCTCCTTGCCGCCACTCTCTTTCAATTGGTGTATAACTTTTTATATGTGAACTGTTGGCACCAAATTTGGATGTTGGTTCCATGACTGTACATGTGGCACTATAAATATCACTATTTGCTCCAGAAATATTGGATCAACACACCATTGCTAATGATCTTTTGGAAAATGAGCCAAGTCCACAAGTTTCACCTTCTTTTCCACCATCTTGTACTTCTTGTTTACTTCGACCTCATCTATTACAACACTTTGTTGTATTCATTGATGAATTGCCAAAATCATCCTAATCCCAAGAAGATTCAGCTCGAAGACATTCTCCATTTTCCCAAGCAAGTCATTGAATGAGTCTGCCTCCATGGATCCACTAACGTTTTCACATTTTTCAAGTTAGATTTCTTTCTATATGTGACACGCCCTTTGTTTTCCTCTCCCTTCAAGTTCAGTCAACTCACATTCAATTATTGAATGCAAAAATGGAGTCTGGACTCACTTCAATGTTATCATTTGAGATTGAGTCAAGAATGGAATATAAATATGTATTGTTACTCATGTAACTACAACACTAAATAAGTTGTAGTTACATTGTAGTGTTTTTCACATGCAATTAATACAAATTATGTTTTCACACGAAGGGGTGGGTGGCTAGGGGATTGGTTGGGGGAGGTCACCTTGTGTGTAGGGAACAAGGCAACACTCATATAGAGTATTGACATGATTCTTTTGGAAAGGGCATCATAAAGTATTGCTTCACAATTTGCCTCTAAATTATCCCTCCCATGGGTAGTTTGAGCACCATGATAATATGTACTCACATGCTATGTGTTATAACCAACTTACCAACTTGTTTTGTGTTGAATGCTTCTATTCACCTCTTGTCCACTATAATTTTTCACGTTGTCATGTCGCATCTATATATGCGCTCAAGTTTTAATCGTTTGATCTAGCTAAATGACATGTGATATTTGGATGTTGATAAAGAAACTTTTTTCGAGCCAGGGAAACGGAATTACGAAATTTGAAACTATTCATGTTATGGCCTTAAAGTCAAGTGAATGGGATGCTAAAATGCTCATAATTTCTAGATGCACATATATACAAATGTTATCCTAGTAAATTGTACAATTCATTAAGATGTGAGACTTTCAATGGTGCTCGGTCATACAAGTGTTATGTCGATGAATGCATATATGTACATGGACTTCGGCATGATGCATGATTGATGGAAAAAAGTGTCAACCTCTTAAAACTTTAATATTTGAAAGATTTCTTCTTCTTTTGGATTTATTGGAATAAACAAAACTCGTGTATTATGGTGATTGGTTTTATATGTAGAAAGTCAATATCAATCATTTCCACATCATAATGACACGCCTATTATAAAGCAACTTGACCGCAAAATGTTTAGCCTTTGGCATTTCATCAATTGCTCATTTTCTATTATTCCTACATTGTTGAGAGTCGAGACAATATGTTATAGATATTTAAATGAGGGCACGTTTTAGACAATGTTTCCTTGTGCCCAATTAAACAATAATGTCAGCAATATATTAATAACATGATGCTCAAATAAATACTACATCTTAAAATTCCATGTAAAAATGTAAAAAATCAAAATACATAATGTGTACAAAAATTCTAGATTAGAAACGTATAATAACGGACCTAGAATTCTTTACACCTTTTCTATAATGTTGTATTTACAATATTCGACAATGAACTATGTTTAGAAAATCTATACAATCATGTATAAGTGACTATCTTTGCAATATCGGCATTTTAGCCTATGCAAGTATGTGATACCTATATTTATTTCTCCTTCACAATGCCTTTGCTTCTTCTTGCCACAAGGGCCACTTGTAACAAGTCTCGAGGTTCCCTGGGTTAAGTTGTGATTTGGGTGGTTGTGAATACTTTTGTGTTAGATTTGGAAGACCTGAAAAGCCTCTTTCAAATGTGTGTTCATCCACAAGAGAGTGATTGAAAGCCCCTCTAATACCACTCACATCAATATGCTCAACTTTTGGAACAATTCCATGTGATGAAAGATTGTGTTGAATTGCGTCTAATTGTGGTGTGAATCTTACTCCATTAATGTTATTGATATGTTGATGACGATGATGATGATGATGTTGTTGTTGTTGTTGTTGTAGAATTGCATAGTTTGATGCAGAATCAGGTTCCAATAAGAAGGTTTCAAAGAAAGGATCAACATCATTGAAACCACAAAATGAGTCCATTTTTGGAAGACTATCGACTCGATGATCTTGTGTGTTGGGTAGAGATGCGAGAACTTGCTCTACACAAGCTGATGTATTGTCATCCTCCTTGATGCTTTCATCAATTCTTGATGCTTGTGTGTTCTTCTTGTAGATTCTACAAAGTACCCAATCATCAAGCTGCAAGAAATATCAAGAAAAAGTTCATGTAAATGCAATAGTCCTTTTATGATAAACTATGAAAATGGGCGTTGTTCAACTAGCATTGTGAAAATATTATGCTCAATCTTTCTTGAAACTATATTGATCTGTTTGGTCATAAAGTGATTCTCTAATCCCCCCAAAAAAGAGACTAGAGAATAGGATACAATATCATTTATCTATTGTTTTTCTTTTTGTGTCATGCCTATGCACTCATGCTTTCTTTATTATCACCTACACCTAGGTTCAATGCCATCACTCTACCAAATATAGTGTATGATGGCATGACCTTCTATCATCTACTTTTCCATTACACTCATACTTATTTACCCATATACTTGGGGGTAGAGATCCAACTACTTGTACTTGATAGCTAGGGAAATTGTCAAATTCCGAAGTTTTGGCCTCTTTTAAACAAATTATATTCTATGCTTTTGCTCATTATGTTTCCTCTTCTACACAATTTTTACATACCCTAAGGGTGAGCAATGTATTTACTAACATCCACATTTACCCTAGTGGTTACCTAAGATGTAGTGCTAAAATCTTAATATCCTCTCTTTTTGTTTTTTTATCATAATTAGCTTACCCTAGTGGTAAATTGTTTACAGTATTAGCACTAGATATTGGGTTTGAACCCCAATTTTCTAACCTCTCTATTTAGCACTACACCTTGGGTTCGAAGACGATGTCCACCTTGGTCTCCATTGGGCAACCTTACCAAGGAAGCTACATCCATCAAGGCTCAATGTCCACCATGGTCTCCATTGGGAAACCTTACCAAAGGAGCTACATCCGTCTAGGCTCTCTCTCTCACACACGCATACACAAACTCCAATACAGACACAAGGCCATATTTAATGAGCGAGGATGGTTAGGTTGATGAACTTACCCTAAGAGACTTCCGACATCCGTAGGGAAGCGTTGGTCTCGATGAGTTTGTTTCACTCACGAGGCGATATTCGTGCATGATCCAATTTGTCTTGATGCCCTTGGGTGGTTTTCCCCTATAGAAAACTAGAGCCTTTTTCACACCGACCTTATGGTAGCCGACGGAGCTAGTTATAGGTTTATCGGTTCCGGTCGCCTTCCAATATCCTGACGCGGCTGCTCTATTGGGTCGTGCACCATTTGGATACTTCCGGTCTCGGGGGCTGAAGAAGTACCATTCATTTTCCCCAAAACATGCCATTCCTTGAGTTGACACCATGAACCAACAAAGAGGAATTAGAGCTTGTCCTATGGTCTCTAAACAAAATAACTTGATGGTGGAAGTCATCAAGTAACAATGGGTCTAGATGAAATATGGTTCCTAACAACCCATCATGCACAAATAAGTGATCTCAAACTATGGAAATGATAACAACCAACATGATTGATGAAAACAAAGAGGAATTTAAAGCGATTTCCAATCCATGAAGAGAAGATGAGATGCATATATTGGAACAACCCATTTAAGTAAAAAAAAAAGAAAAAAAGGATTCTAAATGGTAGAATAAATCAAGAAATGAATTAAAATGATAGAGGTCAAATTCCAAGGTCACTCTTAAATGATCGAGATTAAGTACTTGTAAGTATAAGATTGGCTCTAAATAATGGCAAACATTTAACCAAAGTTGTCTTTAAACAATGGGAATGAACTAAGCACCAAAGTGTGTTTTAAAAATGATTGTGGAAATGAAGTACCAAACATGAAACTGAAAATTGATGGGAATTTAAGAAGAATGGAGTTGAAGTGGGTACCAACCAGGTAATTGCCATGGGTCAAACTTGTATAGATCTATCTCTGCAATGATAGGAACCGGCAATGGTGAGGAAGAAGCCTTGTTCTTAAGATAATGAATGACTAATTCTTCGTCGGTGGGATGGAACCGGAAACCCGGGGGCAAGATGGGTTGTTCGACGAGGGGAGGAGGAGGAGGAGGAGGAGCTCTGGTGGCTGCTTCCATGTTAATGGATGGATGGATTGGATGGATGGATGGATGGATGGGTAGGTTGAGTTTAATGGAATGGAATGGAATGGAATTGGATTGAATTGAATGAAATGAAATTGAATTGAATTGAATCGAATCGAGTGAGTGAGGTGATGATTACAGTCAATTTGATGGAATGATTGGATTGATGGATGGATTGATCGGATGAAAGTTAAAAGTTTGGATGTGAAGAGACCTCCCCGCCTCTCCCTTTCCCACCCCACCCCACCCCACCCCACCCCACCCCACACACACAAAAAGAAGAAGAAAAGGGAGCCACAGATGGAACCTAAGTCGAGATACAGAGAGAGAGAGAGAGAGAGAGAGAGAGAGAGAGAGGTGATCAACTCATCTCATAAGCAAAATTAATAATGAAAATATGAATATAAATAGATGCACAGAAATCCCCACAAAGAGGATGAAAGAAAAAGTAAATAGCGAGGAAGAAGGCGGAGAAACAAAGAAAGAAAGACCAACAAAAAAAACACAAAAACAAATTTTCGATTTATTTTTTCCTGCAGGAAACAAAAAGGGGGGAAATAATAATAATAATAATAATAATAATAAAGAGAAGGAAGGATGGCCACGCCGCAACAGTCTGTCATTGTCCACGTGGCACGGCACCAAATCATTGGCGGATGGTCCCCACCACCATGACACGTGGCAAACCTGGAAGAGGGGGCATGGGCAAGGGTAATGCTCTTCTCTCTCTCTCTCTCTCTCTCTCTCTCTCTCTCTCTCTCTCTCTCTCTCTCTCTCTCATCCATCCACCATGCCTTACGTACATACATGGACTTTTATGTCCACGTGCATCTATTATGTCCATATACCACACATGTGTGTATGTGTGTATATGTGTGTGTGCGCACATGTACCCATTCAATACATGAATGGATTTGTTGGTCGACCATTGAAAAAAACCTCGCGCTCCATATTGAATAGACAGGCCGTTGCGTTCCATTCGCGTCATCGTCTTTACCTTTTGTGCAACCACACTTTTTTACACACGCACTTCACATAGATGGCCTATGGTTTTTGCTATCGTTCTCGCTTGTAATGGTTAATGAGAAATGTCAGTCGTACCCCCCCCCCCCCCACCCCCCCCTTTTACTACTACTACTACTCTTCTTCTTCTTCTTTTGATGTAATCTCCCCTAACAATTGTTATGTTTTCTTTTATCTTGCCAGAATGCCGATCCCTGAAAGAGCATCGGTTCATTCCCCTTTCTCTCTTCTACAGGGTCGCGGCTAGGGAATTCTCGGAAATAAAGAGAAATGCAACATTTGTTTTCATAAAATGCGCTTAATAGAGAGAGGATAATGATGTATATGACATTCCACACACATAGATAGAGAGGGTCAACTTGCATTACACATTCTTGTATTGCACCTGTACAACACTATTTGAGAGAGAGAGAGAGAGAGAGAGAGAGAGAGAGAGAGAGAGAGAGAGAGAGAGAGTGTGTGTGTGTGTGTGTGAGACAATGCAAAGCACGTTTCCATGTGTCCCATTTAGTGCATGTACCCATCAATACAAAAGGGAGGGGCTCACATCATGTTGCATGTTTTTTAATCTTCCTTTTATTGTCAGTACTTACTCTCATGGCCCCTGAGAGAGAGAGAGAGAGAGAGAGAGAGAGAGAGAGAGAAGACCACATGTCGGTGCCAATCATGTTCTCAAGCCCTACTTCTCGCACTAGCTTCTAGTGAATTAGTGCCACTTAAACCTATTTCAAATTCATAAAAAAGTTGGATGGGTATAACAAAGAGAAAGGTAATGGTCATCTCACCTTGTATAATGCAAGCTTGTAATTGTCTACATTTTGTACTAAAATACAACCCCCTAATGTAGGGAGAGAAAGTAGGAGCATTTGTCTCCATTTACTTGCATTGTACTTAATATGATACCCACATTTAGAGACAGAAAAAGAGAGAGACAGAGCAAAGAATATGGGTCTGTCTGACAAAGGCTAGGCTAGAAGAAGTCAATGGCTCATGTGTTTGTTGATCCCTCTTCAATAAGCTTATAGTTTATTTTAGTACTAGTCTACAAAGTAATAAAGAGTATTGCTATGTGTGCTAATAGAAATAGGACTTAACTTACATGTGTTGTGTGTGTTCAATCGACATTATGTTGTTAGCTACATGAAGGATCTTGTTCATGTGTGAGGAAGAGACGCCTCCTTTTTGTTTGGGTAGGACTCTTCTAGTCAGATATCCACTAATCAATTACACGACTACATGTACAATGCTAGTATTTCTCTCTAAGCAATTATAAATACAACTAACTTATGCCCATCAAGATATAGGGCAAGAGATCCACAAAGGAGAATCATTCTTTCATGTATTGGCAAATCCTAGGTCTATTTATAGACTCTAGCCATTTAGGAACTATAGTCATTCAAAGGCCATCCATATAAGTAATGGGCCTATTCCATCATGAACTTCTTTAAGAGTATGGTCATGCATGCTTTTCATCGACAACAATGGCAACAAATAAACTTGTAGGTAGAGTTTCATAATCAAGAAGCCAACTATTCATTAAAGCTTGTGAAGTTCCAATCATAGAATGCACTATAATTATTGCGGTAGAATAATTATTTGAATAATTCTTTAGTTTTGACGAGTCAATTTGACATGTGAAGTCTAATTCTTTTTAAAAAGAATGCATCTTATTCAAATATTATTAGCAACACAATTTCTTGTCAATGTGGATGTACTATCCATGTTAACTACACTAGTAAGCATTGAGTTTTGTTGATTTATCACTTTCACGCCATTCACTTGAATGACACAATCCGATCGGGATTCTCTCTGGTAGTCTAATGTCATTGGAAAAATGCTTCCAAATTATATCAACAACACTAGAAACTCAACAACATTTGCTTGATTATGAATTTCATAATTATACGGGACTCATTGACTTGTCTTTCATCTCCAAATTTGAACGTTGAGCATGAGTACGTTGAGCATCGGCTAACATTAAGCAAGTAATCATGTAATGAGTAGCTAAAGTGTGGGTATTCTTGGTCAGGGTAAAATCGAAAGGCCTTTGGAAAAACACGAAATATCTTAACTTTCCATGATGAGAACATTTTCATTTCTTATAAAATGTAAGGCCCTAACATTGTCTCTCTTGTATCATTAGGAGCATTGAATGGTTTGGCATTATGATAGTCACTAGCAATTGCATATTTAACTTTGGATTTAAGTAGACCAATGTCCATTTAAACGAAAGTGGAGAAATTCAATGAGCTACACTTTATTATTTTCGATGGCACTATTACATTAAAGTTAAGAGTAACATAAGGTGTCGCTTCCAATTCAAAATTCCAGAGATGCAACATTTATTTATGAGAACCTAGAGGCTAGAGAGCTATAAGTGGTTGGTATTACATGAGCAAATTGACGATGATAGCATGCATTGATCATCTACCTCACCATCAAATTTATTGATGATTAATCAATATGGTGTACTGGCAACAATGTCAATGGTATGTGGAAATTGTTAGAAAGCATGTAAATGAGAGATAATGTCAAATATAGTGGATATGTCTCATTTATACAATTGTGCATTAATTTAGACGGTAGGAGGGAATGTGTTTGTGTCTATTTGATGGTGCTTAGTTTTAGAGGAGAGACAACAAGAGAAACGTAAGAAAGGAATGAGGAAATGCATAATCTACCAATTTAGTTTTTTCAATGTTCTTTTCTTGTAACCAAAAATAATATTATAAGATCTTCCTCCCTATCATTAGAAGGAAAAATTTTAGACACATGATCTCGTATAATATATATATATATATTGAATGTGCAATGATAATACAACAAAACCACATGGTCACCACCATCCTTGCCTTTTCAAGCATTGGTTGTAGGAGGGTGGTGTTATTGTTTTCAACTATTTGCATTGTGGAAAGTGAAGTTGCAAGGTAAAATAATTGATCACTTTGCATGCTCTTGGATACTATAAAGCCATGAAAATGCAAATAAGTGAATGCATACCTTGTTTAGTATTATAATATTCAAATATGATCTTTTTGAATTACATACCTATTCCTCTACCATGAAGAGAGTTTTCTGTTGGTGAAAAAAACCATTTATGTCAAGGTATCCACGTGTAAACTTGTGTTTGTAATATGTATGTATGTATGCATGTTCATGTGTGTGAGCTCAGTGGTAAATAATGTAAAATGCAATGCTTTCATATTGCACTTTCACATGTATTGTTTTGTTCGTTTTCTTCCTTTGAATGGAAATCTATCTTTGTCTTCATCACACTATTCAATTTGATGGGTTCTCATATAGTATTGGTGAGCACATGCACGTGCATTCAAGGCTTTCATGACAAGCATGTCCTAAAACTTCAAAGATTCTTCATGCCACTTGGTTTTATTCTTTATGCCCCTAGGTCGTTATTGGAAATTTATCTATTTTCTTGAGTCTAGGATGGGAGGAATATACTTCTCATAATACTTGAGGTACACACTTTACGTTATATATATTTCACACATTGCATTTCGGAATCAACTCTGACCTATTTGGTTTGCGTCATCTTATTGTCCATATGTACATATAGTGAAGTTTGAACCACAAAATTAGGGAAAACATTTATTACGCATTATATGTACAAATGAGAAGTAATGCATGAAGTTGGAACAACTCCTAAACCACTACAAAGACAAGTGTGATCACATAACCAACTTGGAAACAAGGTTTAGATATTATGCTAATGGATTTTTTTCTAAATGTTCATACCATCAATATTTTCTCATAACTAATTAGAAGTTACTCAAGCAGTCAATCTATCTAAGTGATTTGAAAATTGAAACATAAATGCAATTAACCAAATGTTTATCATCCCTCATTGGAAGCTCTCTTTGCCTTAATAGTATATCTAGCACATGCAAAATGTTTGAGTTTAGATTTGTAAGACACTTTTGCATAATACTAGAGTAAACCACAATTATTTTTCTCTCCATAAATGTCTATTTGCACATAAAATGAAGTAATGAGGTATAAGCTAGTAGGTATTCAATAATGCTCTATTTTCTCGGAGCAAAAATACTACTTTGAGATCACTGCCCACATTTTCTACTAAACAAAATTCATTTATTCCTTTTCTCTCCCTTATTCTTATAATGCCACCAATAATGTAAATGAATATGAGATGACTCTACTCATTTTGCACATTGGTTTTCGCTTAATGCGAGATTCTAACCATTTTCTCTTAACAATTTTGTATGAGTATGCAAGTTGTCTCCACTTGCTATAGCCTATAGGATGCAAACACTTGAGACATGTTTTGCATTACAGTGTCTTATGAGTCTATGTGAAAATATAGTTTCTACTTGCTTTAGGATGCAAACCATTCATAACAAACCCTTGAGATATGTCTTGCATTAGAGTGTTTTATGAGTCTATGTGATAACATCCTCTTTACATGCTTTAGGATGCCAACATCCACAACAAAGACTTGAAGTTTGTTTTGCACTAGAATGTCCAACAAGTTCATGTTTTGCTTGGTTGTTTCCAACGACACGTCTTTATCATAGAGCATAAACAACTTTATTGACAATAGATGTAATGCATGCATCATTAGATTGTTGTGATGATAGAAAAAACACATGGTAGCTTTGTCACGCTATATATATATATATATTTACCCAATTCAAAGTTCACGTTGAAAGAGACAACTTGATATATTAGATCCTTACAAATTACGATGAGGTGAATCGAGATCATTTGTTTATCATATCATTCGAATCAACTCCTTACAATTTTTAAAGTATTGCTAAATTTCTTCTAGTCGATGTTGCTTATGAAATTTGTAGTACAAATCCACTTTTGTATGTTGTATGCATAAATGGTATTCCATAAACCCCATTAGACAACAGAAATAAACATTAGCATTAAATTTTGGTTTAAGATCTAGGTGATTTTTTAAATATGTCCATTTACCAACTTACAATTTTCATGGAACGATTGAAGCAACATAATCGATAAATTCTTGGGGCTAATATGTGCATCGTTGCCATGTTTCAACCTAGTTGTGCATGGGGACATGTTTCTTACTAGTATTCTCAAAACTTCGAAAGGTCATTCAAATCTCCATTCTCCATTTTGAGAGTGCATATATGCAATGACAAGTTTAATGTATATATAGATATCATAATAAACAAATCCATTGCAGCATGTGAAATGGAAGGAACAACATCGTGGAGCGTTGCGGCATGGATTGATCTCTCGGTTGATAGGTGGACGGACGCCTTCAATGCGGATAGTTGGTGCTATGTATGCATGAGAGGCAAAATCGTCAAGATTCGTTTTGAGAGAGGCTTGTTGTTCGCATACCCAAGGTTCCTTGAAATTTGAATGTTGATCGTAGGCTTCACCCTATGGTATGTCTAGAAAGCACGATGCCTAAAGGTCTTCCAAGATCTGGTACAGCCCCCGAAGGAAGTGATCATGGATATATGGTTCGCGCTTATCAACTGCATACGAGGGTAATTGGGCGAGGTTTGTAGCCACTCCAATGACGTGGTCACTGCCCGTTTGTGTTTTTAGCAGAAATGGCAGAACACGCCTATGGTGAAGCAAGGAGGAAGTGGCCCAGAGTGGAACTACCAGCCCCCACGCTGGTTGTTTCCTTCTCACCTGCCTCCCTCCCTTTGTTTTAGGCCCCAGGAGTCGGCTCATACTAACTGACACTAAAGGGCACCGCTTTTAGCTATATGTATCTACTTACATTTTAAATCGTTTACACCAAAATTCTCACCTTGTTTGACATCCATGGTCAATTACTCATCTCGCTTTTTTAAAGATTTTCTTCAATAGTATTAAGAACAAACGCCTGAAGGTTACAATTTGAACCTAGTTGCCCAAGAGGTTACAACTTTTCCTATACAATGATGTAAAATAATCCTAGGACCAAATATCGAACTTTGTAGAAGGTGTTGACATTTGTTGATATTCAAGAAAGAGTCTATGGAAGTCGATAATGCCATTGCGGCTCTTGAGTTGACATTGTAAACAGGGGCAACTTTTTCCATAAGTGAAGAAGCTTTTTCCTTCTCTTGTTCACATTGTCTAGTGAACCCTACATATTATCATACTAGCCACGGACTACTGCAAGCAAGTTCTCCCATATCTCAAGCAGCACATGTGAGATATGAATGTCTACCGCATCATAAAGTCGGTTACATCGATATTTCCATAATGCCCATAACGTTACTGTGGTCACTGTTTTCCAAATCTGCTTTCGAGGTTGTTGCATATTATCATACTGGCCACAGACTACTCCAGCAAGTTCTCCCATATCTCAAGCAGCACATCTGAGAGATGAATGTATGTTGCATCATAAAGTCGGTTACATCGATATTTCCATAATGCCCATAACATTACTGTGGACAGATCGCACCTGTTTTCGAGGTTAATGAAAGGGACCAGCTAATATCAATCTTCTATTATGCACTGTCATTGCCTCATGAACATCGTTTGCCTCATACAACATCAAGTTGGAATGTAAAACTCCCCACATCGTTGATCCCCATGAGAATAGGCAACTGACATTGATTGTTAGGAATAAAGACATGACTTTATTCCATACTTGTTGAGTGAAGGGACAAGACCATAGGACATGCTTGGTAGTCTCCTAAGCTTCATGGAAAAAGCCACATTGCCGCAAATTGGGTACTACATTCCCTTTCAATGAATGACACTTGTTTCTCATTCATTGCAAAATTGGGAATTGTTTCTAGGCTAAAAACAATGTTAAATGTTATACCTAAATTTGGATTAGCTTATGTGTTGTTCTAAGATAACATCCATAATATAAATTAGGTTCAAAGGTAACAACATACTTCAACCCCAAATTAGGTTACACATATACAACTGATTATCATAGAACAATCTAAGAAAATGGTGAGTTGATTGCAACTTCCACTATAAACTATAAACTATTGTAACGGACCATTCAATCAAAGGATAAGATATAAAAATGAGAAAGATTGATTGTCTCAAATAATTTGTTAGTTTTGTTTTCCTTCGTATTGTGAAGACCAAAGACCAAGAGATAGATATTTTGTTTTGTCTTCTTGTTTAAAATTGTGAGGGCAACGATAGGAGAGAAACCCAGATATGAAGGAATTAAGCAAAACGACAAATCCTCGATATCAATTTAAATGGCTGGATAGTAGACATTACAAAATATCCATGATGGCCCTCCTTAAGGCAAGATCTTAAAGAAAGACACATCATTGATTATGAATAGAAGCCTAGATGTGGAAGTCTAATGTATTGGAAGATTTCTTTCGTATGTTATCATTACAAAGGCAGTGGGTTATACGGTCCATGTGACATTTTTCTTTGGTTGCAAATGATATGCATGCAACTTTATCACAGCAAACAAGTACAAAAAAAGGTACTACAAAATATGGTTTGTGGTTGACTTTAAGGTCGTACATCTAGAAACTATACACTTAGGTTGGGTTAGGAATGGGTAGTAGGCGGTTGCAAATAAAAAATCCGTCAATTTTTTAGGAATGCATGAACCACTTTATGCAATTAGGCTCCCTAAATTTGTATAGAAATGTGGAAAATATGATTATGGCTATATTTGAAGAGGGGAAGAAACAATCCATTTTATTATTGAAGTCGATGTCCAACAAAACAATGGTTGAGGGTCATGTTATAAACCCAACTTATTAATTTCAAAGATAATGAAGATGGTGTTAGTTAATTGTACATAAGAAACAATTGTGTTCATACCAAAGTGAAAAGCATGGAAGGCCACTAGAGGCAAGTTGGTGATGATGTCATCGATGATGAAATGACACAATTTCTTCAATCATCTATGATGTCTTTTGGTTGAACCCTTTTCCACATATGATCATTTCTTTGCTTTTGACTTCATAAAAAACAAAAACCTTTTGCAAAGACTGTATTTGTCTTTGTTTCATTTTAATTTTAATTTACAAACCATGTCAAGTAGAATTTTGTTTTTTCCTCACCAATCTCAACAAGATTAAGAACTTTTGATTCCCATCTTTCAATCTCTATGACAATCATGAATGGATCACACATGGACACCCATCAACTATTCATGAATTAGTAAACTTGTGGTACATTGGTCTTGAAATTAATCAAAGTTCAAATTCAAAAAGGCATGCTTCTTTATTTTCAAAATTACCTACATATGTTTTGTCAAAGTTAAGGCTTCTAGTTTAATCTAATTTTGACTATAGAAGCCTACAATTTTCATATGAAGGTTTTTTGTATAATGAAGATGTTTTACTCTAACCTTGTTCATTCTTAAGCGTTTTACCATTGACAAACAAAGAAACAGTCTATTTAACAATCTACATATTTGAGGTAATTTATTGCTACATCTTTTGGTCGCTTCAATAATCATAAACATTCAAACTTTAATGTGTGTGGCTCTCTTATCCTACAATTAAACTAATCGGATATCCTGTACTATTCTTCATGTGGGAAAAAGTTTAATAACCCATAATTCCACATTATATACACTGCAAATTATAGTGGAAATCAATTCACATGTTTTACTTCATGGCAAAGAAGAAATTGATCTGAATTATTGAATTATGTTCCCTATGATTATCAAGATTCACAAAGTTCTTAAACATAATTTGGATTATCTATCCAAAACTATACATCAATATGTGTGGATTATTCAAATATTATCCCTTTGCTTATTCTACAAGGATGTTGAGTCAACATAGCCTACAACAAAAGCTAATTACGTAAAATCAATCGACAATCAAGCCTCAACAAGTAGATTGTTATGGTACTCATATTATTTCATGCCCTTACTTATGTACCCTTGCATTTGTAGTATATCATAAGGGGTTCCGTACTCTAATGGGGTTCCTCATCTATCACCTTTTCCATAATCTAGTACTTTCAATTTGCAAAGGTCCAATTCATATTAATACCTTCCAGCTTCTCCAATTGTTTTCCATCCATGCCCATACAACATCCATGTTGGAACACATTGGAACATGTAACCAACTATATGTACACTCGTTTCATGTTGGAATGGGTCGCAAGAGAGACTCTATCATGAGATTTCCTAAGCTTTAAACTTAGAATTGTGTCGAATAGCAAATTTTTTAGATGTATTACAAACTATGATTACGAAAAAGTTTGGTTTCATAAAAATGGTTGTCAGCATTGATTCTTTATAATGATATTGTTTAATTAGAGTGCAACTACAGCAACCTCCATCTAATTCTTAGGTTCAGGTTCTCTTATGGTTTATTTCCTAGCTTGCTTGTTTATTTTTACGAGATCACAATTTTCCTTTTCTTCCAACATCCCACTGTCACCTTTTTAATAGAGTGTAATTTCCTTCAGCTTCCCTACACTATACATGGACTGTTATTCCTTATTAATAGAGATTTTTTATAATTGACAATCTTGACCTAGACTTTAGCAGTGTATAGCATAACGGTAGGAGAATTATAACATCACATTACCTCAATGATGATACTATAGCGCCCTTATTATGGTTGGAGAATCAATATAACATCATGATGCTCATGTTACCCAAATCCTTCTAGTGCCATTGGCTGCCCACCACCTACTTTCATTATCTGGTTTTGCCATACAATCTGTGCAATATCTCTCTTACTTCCAAACGTATAGATATCCTGGACCTCAATCGAGCTGGATGCATCTATGAGCGCATGACACATTCTCACCAAGCACCAATCCTTATCATATTCTTTACGATATAAGTCACACAAAATTCCATTGAACTTCGTTCATAGAATGAAAACGACTCTATGACAGTGCAAGCAAACCATGAGCTACAAAACAAAGCGGAAATTAGAAATATATACCATCCCATTCTCAGATATTACAAAATGCTATACGCTGATAACAGTTCTAAACTTTGTATGTTCATATGCTTTGCTTAAAAGCAAATCTCTAAAATGCTAATGAAAAAGATTATCAAATGTCTAACGGACATCTTACTTTCAAAGATTATAAATTGATTTAACTTTGGCTGTTTACAGTTAATAATTTATAGGCATCAATTTAGCAATATGACCTGGCATATGACTTTTTGGAATGTCCGGAAAGAAACTATGAAGCATGTTTTTATAATTTCTGTAAAAGAAGTTGTGCTTCAACTTTCAAGCATTTCGCAATGGGTGCCATTTCTAAGAAATAAAATAAAATCATACAAAATGTAATCTCGTATTTTTGTCAAAAGCATCATGAAAATGCCCTCAATTCAGAATTATTTAGATACAAATCGGTGAAAAAAATGGATAATCAATGAACAGCTCCCAATATTTATGGAACCAATTTTTATCACATTAGAATGCGCAATAGACCAAGGCCAACTGCAGTTAAAGAGACAATGGTACCTACACGTATCCCAACCAGAGAAACATGAGTCAAACCAGATACTCCAGACACATAAAACCAAGGAAAGAAATTATAAATACCCAGGTTTTTCTTTATTTCCCAAATGCTCTTGGTCAACCCCCCCCCCCCTCTACAGCAATGATAATTTGAGCAATTGTATGGTTGGTCTGCTTTTTTCTCTTTTTTATGGGGTTGACCAGGGGCATTTGCAGAAAAACTCTTAGTGATAATTTGGAATTGAACTAGAATACTGTACACAAAAGCAAAGTAAATCAAAACCTGTTTGTTAAGTTAAATATGAATGCTAGTTGGAGTTCAGTTATATTACCAAGACCGTATTTGATGACTTCATATTTCGCTGCCTCAACTTGGGTCTTCAAGGCATTGATTTCCTGCTCATTCATACCATTGACATTTGAATATTACAAAATATTAGACGTTTTTATAACTCTTTACTACACTGTTTAAACTTCTTACTCTATCAAGCTTATTTGTCAACTCAGATGTTTCTGCACTCTGATTTGCTAAATCATCTCTAGTTCTCCTGAAAAAACCAGAGTTCTCATGTGACATTAAATACATTAAAGTTAAGAGATAAAGCAGTAAGATAATCAGATAACTTACCCCCTTTCCAGGTTGATGTCTAGTCTCTGGGCTGCCGTGACCTTGTCGATTTCATACCTGGCATTGATTATCAAGGACACTATTCAAGGAGAGGGAAAAGGAGCTATAATAGATGTGGTGATTCCACATATTCAACAGACCTTAAATCACTCCGCATTTTTTCAACATCTGTTTGTATTCTCTCTAATTCACGATGTAATAATGACACTTTATACTCCTGTTGGTGAATGAATACAAAAATAGCAATCACAAGTATTAGATGTTGAATAGTTTAAACATCATTATTGATTTTTATGCATTGATTAAATTATGTATAAAGCCCTTACAGAAGAATTTAATCTACAGAGGGACATCTGGAAGAATGTGATTGATAGGGCTTGTGCCTGATAGGTTTTTGTCTCCATGGTATTCATATAAAAACAAAAATAAAAGCTCTACATTTCATAAAGCTCCATAACGATGAGTCAGAAGCATGAAGTGCATAACTAATATGTATCGGGATTCAGTATTGATGACAGGATATTGCATTTGTGCGGTGGAACAAGGCTATGACAAATTACAAGATCAAGCAATGTATCTCCATGATCTGGTAATAGTATGTCTCAGGCGCGTTATGTCCAGGTACCCGCGGACTACATTGTAGTTGCCTTTATTCTGCCCACTCTAGTGTGACTCCTTCACATGTTGTCAATTGAGGTGTGGATCGACTCCCTATGATTTGATTCTCAGGCTACTAGAAGTGCGCATGTCTAGAGGTGCATACCCCTAAGCAAGTTGATCGTTGATGGCCTGCGTGATAGAGAAGCACCCATTCATCCTTAGGAATGTGCAATCTGGATATGCATAGGAATCCACTACTGCAACATATAGCAAGCAGACAGCTTGTCTGCAAGTCGGAACGGATGAGTGGAAAATCGTGTGTTTAGTCTTCCTTCAGTTTACTGTGGGCCCATTTTCACAGCAAAAACCATCTACAGCATTGAGATGATGTTATAGACATGCATGAGATTCAAACACCAAGACTATGTCATCAACATAAAAAAGAATGTGGGCAGGTGTACCTAATACGTTGATCACTTCATTACTTCTACATTTGATGTAGTCTGCTGCTTGTTGATAATCAATCCAAAGAGGGTAGGAAAGAGTGGGCATCCTTGCTTCTCAACCTTGGATACAGCCTTCTCAACCTTGTATGAAGTGAAAAATGTAAAGGTAGTAGGGCAAAGGTTGTGGTAAAGTGGATGGGTGGGGAATATGATGCATGAATTCTGCATGAAAATGTCATAGTTGCGGATCTCTCATTGAGGTTGAGGTTTGGTGTTCTCTAAATAAATCTAAATATTGGCACATAAGGGTTCAGATTTGCTTTCAAGTTATTTGTGGTGTAAGGGCTCATAAGCTTTGCATAAGGCAGAGATTTGTATAAAGTAGTTGATACGCATCTTTACATTCCTTATCCTACTAACTTTGTGGCATACTCCAAGAACTTGGCATTTGGGCAATGTGTGGTAAGGAAAACTATTGATGGTGTCTAGATGGTAGAGTCCTTGTTGGACATGATTATCTGCTAATACGTGGGTAAAGCAGCCGATTGAATGAGGGGCTGAAGTTGTTTGCATCAAGGATATAATCAGATGTTCTCCCACTAAGACCACTAAAATCAATGCAATATGTTGTTTGATCTTGAATCATTGGAGCTCCTACATGATCCCAAGTTCTCCAAAGACATGTGAATCACTGCCAAGTCTTTCAAGTCATACACACATCCCTCTATGCGGTATACTTTTCCTAGACTTGAGTATTGCATAATGCTCTCAGACCAGACAGCAGCATGATTCCTAGACTTTTGCATAGTTTGATCCTTTGGGAGGGAAGTCGCATAGCACAATGAATAAACTCATGTCTATTAGGGCCCGAGTTGGATCCACTTGTATCTAGCCATTGATAAAAATGTGCCCATTTCAGTCTATAGCCTTCTTGCTTTCCTTGTGTGTTTGTATAACCCATGGTATACATTATTTTGTTGGTGGATGTCCAAGGATTTGAGGTTGTCAACTCCCATATAACTGAATAGTGTTTGTAGTCTTCTTCAAGGGCTGAGACATTAAACATTGTTTTGGAGTTCTCTCTCATGTTCATCAAATCATTAAATATTTTATAAAGGTTCATAAAATGTCCATCCATCTTAGGTTATCATGGATTTGGTATGGTTTGTTAGTGGTCGGGTGGATTGTCAATGAGAGAAAGATATGATATGGTTGGTTACTTGTGCATTAGAGAAACAATAGCCATTGTACTTGAGTTATTGTTTGAGTTTATCAAATCCCAAACATCCATCCATCTTTGCAAGCCTTGACATGGATTTAATGGAGAACATATGCAGAATTAATCTACATTTTGATTTTGTTCCATCCAACTATGCCATCTTTCATAACTCAACATCAGTGTATTGATGAACATGCAAGACATTTAGCAGTTTGCCTTAGGCGCTTCAATAGCTAACATATACTCAATTTCACTTGTACACCGTCTTAAGATTTTCTACAATCTACAGAACCAAGACACTGCTCAACCGGCAACTGTAAAGAGTATCTATGTAGCCTGCCATGTTTGCATCGTAGTAACTCTGCTAGCCTACTGCAACCTGCCCACAGCATACAGACTTTCTGTGTACCCATAAGATATCTAAAGGTGAGCTTGCCAGCCCCCAATGTGTTTTACCAAGATCAGACATATTGCAACTGAGAACTACCACTACATGAGCAATATCCAAAAGAGTGGCAACCATAGCACACATAAAAGAGCGCAAGCTGATGCATAAGGAACTCCCTTCATTGCATTCTCTTCCATCTCATTCTTTGGCTATTGGTTTTATTCAATTTAATATACCTGAAGGCAAAAGATCTCCAAGTAAAATGTACTATTTCAATGTCCATTTCTCATAATAAGAAATCAGCATTTTTTTCTTTCTATTTTTGCTGATCCTCATATCCAGATTATGCTGTGTTTCCCAAATACTTCAAATAGAAAGACTGACTTTAGCAATGAGTGAGAGCAATAAATCAAGACAAGCCTTTCTCCTTCCAAGTAGCAATACATCATCTACATCTAAATCAAGTACAACAGGGCTCTTTCAATATACATCTTCATGCATAAACAACAGTTTGCATGGCTGAGATTAACTAATGAGAGAGCATAAAAGCATAAAACTTTTGATACCACTGGTGTGGTGCTTAGTTTAGTCCATATAATCTGCATTTCAGTTTGCATATTAAATGCCCCTCAGGCTTTTTCATGTAGATCTCTTCATAAGAGCACCTGCATTTTACAGTAGTACATAATGCAAAGAGGGAACATATCTATGCAAGGTTGTGTACCCAATTGCCCAAATTCTCTAACACTAGCTCCATATCGAAGGCAATTCAATTTCAGCATTTTCTAGATGCTGCACACCAGGCTTACCATGTTGTTCATGCTTAACATTGCAAACTCCCCCTTACTGTTGAGTCGTAACAGGAGAAGACCTCTCAGAAGTCAATATGTCACTTAGCAATGAATCGTGCCTTGTTCTTGCTTTGGGCAAACACACAAGATCTCGAGTATCATTTGCATGCAAAGACGTTCTTTTTTCTCGCATTGGACACCTCCACTTATTGTTGACTTCTTCTTTTCATAAGAGGCTCACCTGCATTTTACAGTATTTACATAATGCAAAGCGGGGTCATATATATGCAGTTGCCCTCTGATGGGGCAAGGTTGTGTCCCAATCACCCAAATTCTCTAACACTAGCTCTATATCAAAAGGCAATTCAATTTCAGCATTTTCTAGATGCTGCACACCATGCTTACCATGTTGTTCATGCTTAGCATTGCAATCTCCCCGTTACTGTTGAGACATAACAGGAGAAGATCTCTTAGAAGTCAATGTGTCCCTTGGCAATGAATCGTGCCTTGTACTTCCTTTAGGCAAAGGCACAAGATCTCAAGTATCATTTGGATAGAAAGATCTAAATTTTTCTCGCATTGCAAGCTCCCACTTACTGTTGACTTCCTCTTTTTCTTAAGAGGCTCACCTGCATTTGATGGTATTACATAATGCAAAGGGGGGTCATATCTATGCAGTTGCCCTCTGATGGGGCAAGGTCATATACCCAATTACTCAAATTCTCTAACACTAGCTCCATATCAAGAGGCAATTCCATTTCAGCATTTTCTGGATGCTGCACACCAAGCTTAACATTGCAAACTCCCCCTTACTGTTGAGTCCCCTCTTTTCATAAGTAAGAGGCTTGCCTGCATTGATAACCTAATCAATTTTGGCATTTTCTAGATGCTGCAAAAACATGCTTAGCATGTTGTTCATGCCATTTAGCACCTTCATCTTGTTGACAAGAACCTGCATCTTGCTGTCCAGTGCACCTTCAGGAGCACCTCTTTGTTGACCAACTTCTTAACTGGCTGATCATCTATTTCAGCCTACAGTAAAGCATCATGAAGCTCATTCTCCTTAACATCGTGGGTAGCTGTACACACTAAATTTTGACTCGCTTAGATTCTGCATCAAAGACCAAAGAATTTTTCAGCAACTTAACCCCAGCAAACACTAAATGCCGATTGTGTAAAATTCTTGGGACTAAGGTAACCATATATTGTAACCCATCTGACCTCCATCCCCATATCCCATAAGGGTGCCCTTTGTAGAGCTCACATCAAGCTTATTTGGCGTCACAACTAGCACAACATGCATTACCATCTCCATCAAGCAGTTCTTCATTGACAACACTAGAGGTCACATTGACCTTCCTAGATGCATCAACCTTGTCTTCCTAGTCTCATGCATTTTTCTTTCTTTCATGTTCCTTCTTAGAGTACCAACAATCAGGCTGCTTGTAACATGTAATATTGCACTGCTTTTGCTTCCTCTACTTTTACTTCTGCTTCTTATCAACCATGCCCAGAACATTATATATTGAGCCACTCATTGCCTTTCCTACTGAATTTTCGTCTAATCTCTTCATTGAGAATATCTCCTCTCACACCCATCATATGCAAGACTAGGATTATTGCCCAAAGAACCACTAGTGTTTCCCATGAGTCTGGCAGGGTCATAATCAAGAAAATAACTCTCACCTAACTCTTAACTGCAATAGGTTAGCTTGGACTCATCCGATCAAATGCTAGCCAGCTTCCACATCTAATGCACCTGATTGATGAGTGTAGCGATTTCATATGTATAGTCTTCAACTTCTCCCATCTAGCATAACCAATATACAAGCCTTTGATATATGTTAGGATATTATAAGTGACGCCCATTTCAATATAGGTCAAAATGCTTTTTTGCTTATCTTTGCCCAATCTTAGTCAGATATTTGTTCAACCCAAATTACTTGCAAGGCATCTTCGTCTTCTTTCAAGAAAAGAATACCTTGCATCTAATCTTTCCAAATATCAAAACATTGACCATCAAACTTTGTGTTATAAATGGTAGAAATAGTAGCCATTCTGTCAAAATCACGGATATAACACAAATACACTTGAGGCTATAATTCAAACAGCAATAAACCGCTATCATTTTAAACACAACCAGACAGTACAGAAGTTGAATCAGCAAACCAATCAATACACAACAGCACTAGCAAATCGGCTCAGCTCGTTTAATAGAATTTTTGCACATCTCTACCACACAATCACCAATAGCTCCGCCTATAGTCCAACAAGCTGATTGAGGCACACACGGATAAGCTACAGCACCCTTTCTCTGATACCACTTAAAAAGGCAAATCGAAAGTGACAGCAATGAACACGAGAGAATAAGCAATATAAATTGCAGGAATGATTATGAAAAGGAGAGAGAGAGAGAGAGAGAGAGAGAGAGAGCTAATCTTTTAAGGTGTGTATCTACCTGCAATGTGTTGGTGCACAAAGTATATATTTACACTCTATGGTTTTAATCCGTGAAGGGTCCATTCACATGCACAAACATAATATCCACGAAGCCAGCTTGTGGCTTTTACACCCTAGGAGGATCATAATTTGTGTACACCTAGAAATATCCTGTACTTCACGAATGTGTATATCATTGATAGGACATCAAAGAAATGAGGTGAAAGGATCAGAAAAGAAGATAACATAACAAAGAATTTTAGGGAGTTATAGGAAGTAACAAAGTTTAGTCATTATCACTTCCTCTAAACATTTTAAAACCATAAACAGATATATTGAGATTAAAACAAACACATGCGATAGAGAGAGAGAGAGAGAGAGACCTGGGCATTTCGAATCTCTGATGTGAGCTTTGCGAGTGCAGCATCTTGAATCATTTCATTCTGTTGCATGACACACGAACTAAATTCAAAAATAGTGTGGGCTACTTAAAGTGCAAACGTCATTCACAAGTTCCAAAAAAACTAGTTTCGTCAATACAAGACAGTAAAAACACCTTCATTAATGATTCTTCTAAGTCACAATTCTTATGATAAATCATAGGGCATCCCAACACATGAAAACATATCATGTAATCATACATTAGAGCATAATTTTTAGTTATTTCTGGATGATAATGTGGTTACGTATCAAATCATCATATGAGTCAGTTTGACATCAATTTCATAGCATATACCGAAGCTTTTTCTAAATAGCTACAATCTTATCAACGAATCAAATGGTTATGTATCACATAGTCATACTTCATAGTGTATCCACTTATGAAAACGTATCACATAATCACTCCATAACATATCCTATTTTCAAATGATAATATAACTGATGCATATCTATATTTCAGACGACCATATGATGATATATCATTTATCATATTTCAGAACACGTCTGCAGTTCTTCCTGAATATCTACAATCTTTTCAAATAGTGACAAGATTATATATACATTGAATCATCACATTTCATGCATAATCATAAAGCGTCTTTTATAATGCGCATACAAACATGTATCACATGATAATATTTCGACAATCTTATCAAATGACAATATATGATAATGTACCACAGAATCCTAACTTGATCGATTTTTTAAGAGCAGCAATATTTTCTAATGATGATATGAAAATTTCACATTGGCATAACCACGATCCCTTTTGACAACGACAATATTTTCAAATGGTAAAACGATAGCGTACCATATTAGCATAACCTCAAGCTATTTCTGAACATCAATGTTTTTAAATAACTTGGAAATTGACCTTTTGCATATTTGGCTTGGATACAAATGTCTGTG
Source organism: Azolla caroliniana (assembly GCF_043228905.1). Classification (NCBI taxonomy): domain Eukaryota; kingdom Viridiplantae; phylum Streptophyta; class Polypodiopsida; order Salviniales; family Salviniaceae; genus Azolla; species Azolla caroliniana. The sequence goes on along the minus strand of NW_028230440.1, from coordinate 6,787,887 downwards.
AGACGTTGTCCATACTGTCATTCAGAACTTCAATAATGGCTGCAGTTACGGCCTCAGCTTGTTTTGGATTTAATCCTTGAGACTCGAGACGTCGAACCTTATAAGAGAAAGCAAAAAAAAAGTAGACATAAAAGACTGATAAAAAAACAAAAGCAATGTGATTGAAAATATGAACTATGATGAAATAGAAGGATTATGATGAAAACAAATTGTTTAAGACAATGAAGTCGAACGGATTATGATGGTGAAAACAAATGGATTATGGATTATATGATGAAATGTGAAGGAAAGAAAAAATGCACACCAGAGCAAGCGTATCTACGAACATGACTTTCTTTGTTCCCTTTGAAACAGAAACAAACTGAGAGACCTGCCGAAGAGAGAAAAATGCATTCTCTGACGAGATCTGGTGAAGACGGAATAAACCATTACCTGCGGAAAAGAAGTTAGAAGATAGATTCGGAGATGACCCGTAGAGTACGTGTATAATAAACAATAATAAACGAAAAAAACATTAGTTTCCTGAATTTTTGGAAACAAAAAGGATTTGTCATTTTCCGAGATTAAAATGAGTTTATTGTTTCCTTTTGAAAACGGCAGCAAATTTTTTTAGAGAGATATGGAGAAGATAGAAGAAGAAGCTGAGAAAGTGTATTTGCGATTAACATGCCTTTCTTTGAGATGTGTTCAAAGGAAGAAGAAAATGAAGAATACGGCATTAGCTGTTGAAAAAAAAAGAGTCTTTCTCGATTCGTTTTGATAAGAAACAGGAAGTATTCTCTCCGATATTGTGAAGGAAGAAGAAGAAGGAGCCATTTGTTTTGGCTGAGATGCGACAACGAAATAACGGAGAAGATGAAGAAACCATTATTACCTATAGCCGAGACAGAGACCGATCCGACACGTTGTGCAGTTCTGTGCCTCACAAATCTGCAAAGATTCTTTCCTATTCGCGAAGCTTCCATGGAACCTGTACTGAGGATGATGACCGGAAAGAAGGAGAAAATTAAAATTAATGCCTCTTCCCTTTTTTTCTCTCTTAAAATTTCAAATTTTTAATATCTCCAAAAAAACTAAAGACTCGTTGAAGCCTGAAGGTAGAGTTTTCATCGAAGTTCTTATGTATTTAGTTATATGAGGGTTTCGTTAAGGTTTCTTCTTCTTCTTCTTCTTCTTCTTTGCTTCACTTCATTGAGCGAAGTTGCGAGTGGCTCTCGTTGAGCCTAATGCATGAAGTGTCAACAAAACCATGGAATTCTGATCCAGTTAGTTGTACAATTAATTAGACCTTTCGAGACATAATCCTGGATTTTTGGAGGTTTTCTCTCTTGCCTCCATCCATGTGAAAGTCGTCCCATGGACCATGCATTCCACGTACACATCGAGATAGAAAGTCATCATCCATCTAGTGCAACATTGAGCTACACCACCAGGTTTCACCCTTGAACGATGCCATAGTAACCATGAATGTGTGCACATTGTCAGGTTTATATTGAGTCGGGCTTCTAGACCCTTTGCCAAACATGAAGCAACATGACTATCATGCTCGCTCTTTAGCCATTGGAATATATCAAATGGAACAAATACTTTAGGGTTCTAGATTGCATCACAACCAAATTTGTGACATTAGAACAAGAGAACCATAAGCTTCTCGAAGATTTACAATAAGGAGAGTATTGAGAAGACACGACAACATGACAAGCTTTCCAAACAAGTTTACAAACTTTAAACTCGTATGTGGTCTCAATTTCGACCATTTCTAATCCATATGCATTTAGTAATTCATTTGCATCTCAGTTGATACCCAGCCAACACAATTCAAGTTAGAACAATTCGATCTTTGCTAACTCATATAACATCATTGTGGTTTGTTCCACTAATGGAGAAGGGGTTTATCAGTGCGTTTCAAGTGTGCTCGACATATATTGATAGTGTAATGAAAACAATCAACGAGCTATGGAGGTTACAACAAGGAGATTATCCAAGCTCAACATACACACAATATTTTCACCTTTCTGTAATGTGATATCCCCTTGGACAAGGAAGCACCGCTGGATCAGTTTCAACGAGGACTTTGCAATTATGTGAAAGACTTGCTTCTTATGTTCCATGAAGACTCTAAATCACTTGCACCAGAGGTGATTGATGTGATAGTCGCTTATTTGAGTGGACTTTTGAGCATCAACATTTGTTGCATCCTAGATTGGAGGAGACATACTTCTCAGTTATGTTTGTTCCACTTTCAAGGCTAATGTAAAAACTCCAAAGGAGATTAGCGTGACAATAGTTATATAATGTAGTCCTACGCAAGAGAATATATTAAATAAGATATATATGTGCGTTCGTGTTGTGTGTTATATAGAGGAGAGAAAAAGAGAATACATAAGATTTAACAAAATGTGTTGACTCAGCAAAAATGGGAGATGATTATACAATTAAGCTAAATATGTTACTCAACATAAAACAACTATTATTCCAAGATAACCAACACTCTACATAACAAATGGACTTAGATTGTATAGAACTTCTAAACAATCCATGAACAATCTAGTAATGGAGGGAGGGTGAGTGGGGTATCTAAGGTGTCCATTCCACTTACGTGTTCATTTTATTGATAGTTTTTCTCTCTTCTCTTCGTCTTCCTCCTTTCACCTTCCTAGTGAACAACAATGAACTTATTTCACACATGAGCTATGTAAATACACTACGATAACAATGGTCAACCACGTCAATATGTATAAGCTGGCTCTTATATAAACAAACAGCTACAAGAATAAAACACAAACAATGAAGAAAATATGTCAAAGACTAACCCTCATACCTCAATACTGTGCAAAAGAACTAGAGATGATTATACAAATCGAGTTGCAAATAATGCCAAACATAACTACAGATCAAGGAAAGCCACTTTATACATGAGAGTGGCTTTGGTTATATACTTCTTTTATGAATTTACATGTAGAAGTTAGGAACAATATAGTAATGACATAAAAATTAGTGGAATATATTAGGAATCTATTTCACTCAATCAAATGTATCTCTCATTCATCAAGTCAATGGCGTACTTCTACACACACATGCTCTAAGGAGCGTGTATCGTGCACATGGTTAAGCCTATAGGCTATTATCTCAACACGCCCATTCAAGCTCTACTATTTTGAACTATCAAGTAGAACACAAATTTGGCCTTTCGTTTAGGCATTCGAGGATAACATCATATTCCAACATGCCTTCACATATTTCTTCTTCTCTCTCTCGTGGGTCCCCTCTCTCTTTTGTGCTCACTAATCACATTTTTAAAGGACCATGAGTTTTGTTCTTTTCGTGATAATGCAATGGGTAGGGGACATTGTGCCCCACAATAACTCTTTAGTGCTCTTTCTTAATGACAAGATTGTTGACCAATATGGAACTAGTTCCTAATTCTTCTTTGACACTTCATTAATAAGTTTGTACATTTGTGCTAATAAGTTCTCGTGCATTTTTATCCTTCATTTCCCTTTCTTTTGGATAGTCCCCTTTTTCTAACACACATTGTTCCTCTCAGGCTCCCACTATATATATTCCTATATGAAACATTTATTCATATAACTTAAGGAGGATTGGTGTTTTGAAATATTTTGTTTTTCTCGTGAGAGCATGTGAGTGAGATAACCCATGGAGGCATCTCACTCCATTTGTATGTTTGAGATACATATAGTATAATGTCATCCTCGAAGGTCAAGTATGACTTATGAAACCAAAACCAACTCATTTTTACATAATAGGCGATGAGTTCACATGCGATTCTTGATGTTGAAGAAGGTCACCAATAAATATCATAGTTGAGAGGAATGTTGTGTTGTGAAAGGAATACATGTATGGAGTGAACCATTGTCACAATTCAGTATAATGTTTAGCATTGTCACAATTTGATTAGGTTTACAACTAACATTCTTTGGCCATACAACATTTATTGTGATGGTTGTGTTTGACTGAGTGTCTTGTTTTCCCTACATATTTCTTCATGTGTTCCATTCATCAAGCATGTTTAATGATGTTATGCGCTTCCATGACAAAGAAGAACTCAATGCTTATGTTAAAAAAGGTTATGCTTTCATCATATGTGAATTGATTATTTCTATAATACTTTGTTGTTCTCAATAATCATTACAAGCTATCTATGAGCATTGGGAAACTACACACAAACACATATTCAACAGATTTATGTTTGCATTTTTTTAAGCGAAGGTGAATGTGCCCAATGAGCTATACGACAACTAATGTTATTAAAACTCTAGATAACCTTAGTTTGAGGTCGTGCATATTAACATATTCTCAATAACATATAGTGAAAACGAAGAAGTTGCACATAAAGGGCAACAAGATATATTATTCAAGCATCAATAATAGTTATACATTCTATTTGTTTTTTGTTAATAGCATTTATTCAGTAAGTGGGTATATGTCGTTGATTAGAAGTGTGGAGAAGAATTGGGTTGATTTTCATGGGATAGTACATGAAGAATACTTCTGTTTAAACTTTAAAGTCATAGATGAAAAATACAATTACACAACCAGTTTGAAGAATCATCGGCTCAAAGGCGTCATATTTAGTCTAACATAGGAACTTAATTTCCATTTTAGACCTATTCTTCTTATCTTATATTATTGTTTTTCAATGTCACATATCCCGCAATAGATACGAAGGCACTTCAAAAGTATCATCTTTTCCATGTTACAAAAAAGTAATTGTCATCCTTTTACCGTACATTGTTCACACAACAAAGAGGAATCGATTGTCAATTACAAAATATATGAAATCACAAATACTCAACATGATTCAATTATATATTTGGCATCCCTTCAAACATGGACGAACATGGTAGGTATTCATTTATATATTTATTGACAAGTGCAATTCTTGCTACAACAAATGGCACAACTTAAAGTATTGATATGTAGTCGATCGCCATTGTGTGAGCTTTTAGCAAAAGCATGGGCACATGTATTCACAACGAGATCATCCAAAAGATAATAGTGCTCATACAATCATTTGCTTGAATCACGACATGTGTGTAATGGTTATTTAGATTCTCGTGAGTGATCTACCTAATATTTAGGAATGAGAGAATTTCTTCAAATTGTATCTTAAACATATAAATTGTGTGGGTGGGATGAGGGATTTATAGGTGCGTTAATCATCGAACCCCTCAAAATCCACATATTTTGGAATGGATTGATTTGAGGGCATTGCAATTACAAGACAACCTCTTTTTTAAGTTATTGTCAAATACGTTACAAACATAATTCTCAAAGCAAGACAAGATGTAACTCACCGTGAGCTGGAGTTGTTTCATCGGCTTGGAAGACTCATGGTCGACGATCGAGAATTAATGCTCAATTTGGCTCCACTAATAGAATTGAGTGATTTGGATATAGACGATTTCCTATGTTATGTAAATATATGAATCATTGTGATAGTTACATCAAACATTTAAAAGGATGTTATAATAGTACAATTCTATACATTTACATAAACTTCAAGGTTCCGTTATTATTAACATATATTGGAGTTTGTTACATATTATAAAAGCTAAGGTATTTATACCTCTCGTGTTGCTTTTGTTTTGTCGAGGCAATGTATCGGGCCTTGATCTCGTACGAATTGTCAAGAAGAGCATAGCAAACAAAATTGAGTCGTGCAACTTGAGGCGTGAGCAACTCAGATTGTTTCATCTCTTCAAATTGGTGAATTATTTGCTCAAAGGAGCCAACTTCCTTACTCTTATTGGCTGTAATGATTGGAAATTCTCGAAGTCATCGCGTGAATCCATGAAATCATACATAAGCAACACAAATGTTCGGATACATGTTGATGTGGAACACAAACCATATACACACTCCCCCTCTTAGGGGGTTTACAAGTAAAAAAAAGGATGTGCCACTACACCATTTAGAGCAAAAGAGGGAACATCCTTGTAACCCTCTTTATGGATCCCATATATCAAGTTTGTTGCCTCCCAATGATGGGAAAATATCATCTCTCTCTCTATTTATGTTTCCATTCAAGCATTTCATGCTCATGTTCTTTCTAGATAGTCTAAAAATGCATCACAGGGTACAAATGTGTTCCTGCCCAATCATACATGAAGCAATTTCCTGTTGTCGATGAGATTATTTGTAGATTGTGATTTTTGTTGTTGTTTGCATTATTGTTTGTCACTTGTGATTTTTATCGTTGCCCATTCAACAACCAATCACATATGAACATGAGGGGTTGTTTTCCTATGACTATCTGGACAAAGAAGTGTTTTCTTCGTGGCCATTCACACTTAAAATACATGCATTAACCTACCCCCATAAATCCTTCTCGTGTTCTCTTCCACGCAATCAAACTCTCTAACCAAATCAATTATTGTTTTTGGTAGGCGACCTCCGACTTCAACCTCTCCCTTTGCATTTATCTCGTTGAAGCACTCCATAACAGCTTGGAACCAAGCTTCCCCTTCATGCCACCTCTCCATCCAACTAAAGGGAAGCTTATCCCATGTGTGCCAATATATGGAGAGTTCTTCCCTGATCCGTTGCAACATGAAGCTTGTGAGTTGTAGTAGTCGAGGCCTTGCAATAAATGTTGTTGCGAAAAAGTTGGATAGCTTGAGGAAACTTTGGAGATCCGGGTCACTACTCTCAAGTGCATCCATGTAACCCTTGTCTCTAAAGCTCTTGATCTCCATGTAGAGTTGTTCAGGGTAGCTCTTAACAATTTTCTCTGTAGAACATTAAATTTTAGTAATTGGGTCAAAAATCATTGTCATGACAAGTTGGGAGTAAAATTTCAAGAAAGAAACATGGAATTTTTCTCATAGTAAGAGGTGAAAATTATATTCCTAAACCTCGAAATATTGAAAACATTAAGGCCCTAAAACGTGGTTGCCTAACAACAAAATTTTAATCCTAAATCAATAACCGCAAACAAAAAACTCCAAGCTTTAAAGCATTCAAAACTCTAAAAGAACCTCAACCCCATAGAAAATCTAACCCCATTCGAAACACTAACTAAACGCATCAAAAGATAGTGCCGTTGATGGTCGCGAGCTCCTCTTGGTGAAGGTGTATTTTGGATGCAAGTCTAACGTTACGGGCGTTGCGTAATGTCATTAATGTCCAAGAAAAGAGAGAAGATGCTCAACTATTGGAATGGGCCATGATCTGGGCGGCCTTGTACGAGATGGCTTCGACCGACTTCATGTCGACGGGTATGTGGGCAGCGGACTGGTCGTGGAGGGCACGTTTAAACTCGTAGCTACCTTGGAGCCAGCCCCAGGGGTTGGGCTGGTTCCGGAGAGAAGTCTTATGGACGGTGGCATCGAAGACCGAGGACACCTCGTGTATGAGGCGTGTGGCCAGTGGGTAGCCCATTTCCTTGGCCAGGTCGCCTTTCATCCTCTCCATCCGCGCGTGCACCTCCTCCATCTCCTCCTTCACCAGCCGTCGGATCTCTGCCTCCACCGCCGGGTCCCGCACGTGCGGGCTGCCGTCATCCTCGCCGCCCGCTGCATGTGCGTCGCCGGATGCTTCGACGGGCCCCGCCACGTCAGCTCTCCCGCCAGAAAAGCAAGAAAAGCAGCGCGCCATTCTCTGTCTCTCTCTGTCACCCCCCCCCCCTCTCTCTCTCTCTCTCTCTCTCTCGGTTGGGAACTCAACGGACTCGCCTCTTCACTTTCTCTCTCCTCCTCTCTCTTTTGCTTTTTGCTTTTTGCGTCTTCTTTTTCTCCCCCCTCCATTCTTCTTATCTGCTTGTTAAAAAATACCCCCTTAAAAATCATTATTTTCCCTATTTGTTTCACTACATACCTTCTCGTTTTTTTTCTTCTATCCCGTTTATTATTATTATTTATTTCTGTTCGTTTGCTTTTTACGAACCCCCCCACATGTGATGAAGTAGGTGGGTACTCCAGACCCATAAGGCATATGTTTGCCCCCGTGAATACATTGTGTTGTGTCGCCCCCGCTGCTCTTTGGCTAATCCTTGGAACCCATCCATATCTATCATTTTCTAACAATATAGCTCTTTGTTCATGCTAAACAATTTGATCACCCCCCTATGTTCGTAACGTCTCCTATGCCCTTCCACCACCCCCTTGTGCTAGTGTTATCTTGCCAATCATAAGGTGGATGACAAATCACTCTAATGAAATATGTAAAACCTTAGGGGCATTTAGGAAAATAAGCAAAAACCAAGTTAGTTTACCCCCCTCTCTCTTTTTCTATATTATCCCTTGCATAGATTTTCTATCTTTTTTGCGGCTTTTCTTGTGCAAATCTCTTTATAATTTTACGCGTTATCATGGTGCCTTTCTCATTCCTCTTTCACATGTTGCCATTCTCTTCTCTTCTCTTTTCTTTGGGTGCCACTTAATCAGTTTTGCCATTCTCTCATACATTACATGTACGTTTCACAATTTCTATCCTATCATTGGTTGTGGTCTTGATGCCATGTTTTCTCAAATAGTCTCTTTGCTCTTTAATCGTTAAATTTTCATTAAGAAATTATTATCCATTCTTAATCTTATGTGTGTTAACAACATTCAAGTGTGATTTCTAATATGTTGTTTGACATGTGTGTACTTTTCATGTATGAACTAGTTATTCAAAATCTTGGTGTACCAAAAAATTATGAGAACTTCGCAGAAGAAATTGTTTCTTTTGTAAGAACATGTTCTCTTTTCAATGCATCACTTTAAGCAAACACCATTGGAAACGGGATTTTGACACTCCAATTTGAGAAGCATGTCTTGTTCGTATAAGTGTCTAAATATATCTTGCCACTAGGTAACTAGTAAACATACAATGACTATGTTTCTCTATAACTATACAAAAATAACATATACTCAAAGTGATATTCCTTCATCACAAACCAACTCATATAGACAATCCACCCACCATAACTAGCCAAATGAAACCTTTGCTCCAAAAGGAATATATGATTCTCATCCTAATAGTAATGCCCTTCGCCACTAGCTATTGGGCTTCATGACTCCCTAATATTTGTTAATTACTATTATTCTTTGTCACCACTAAATCACTTGTACTTCAATGGCTAACTTTGTGTGTTATAGTTCTTGGTGTTTTACTATGCTTCTGATCTCTCCTTTGCATCTACTTGTTGATGTAAGATATAACCACTAAACGATAATTCCTAACTACTCTTGAGACTAACCTACTTAACAAATTTAGTCAATAGACGTACTTGTTGAGAATCAAACTCAACTTCCCTATGGTGTGAACACCTCCTAAGACTACAAAGTGTGTGGACACACCACCACCACTATTTAACATAACTATGTGTTATAAGATGTAACTTCTATCGTGTGTCGACTATATCCCTCCCTCTCTCTCTCACGTACACATACACACACACATCTCTATTCCGCTACACAAAAATAGATACAGACGACCAAACACAAATCTCTATATGCGGTTCTTTACACTACTTATGCGCTAAATTTAAAAGGCACATAAGACACGGACGACCAAACACACTTTGATCAGATACCGTAAACTACAACACTTAATACAAGAGAATCCAAGTCCTTAAGAGTGAAACTTAAGACTTTTGTGTTTAAATAGGAGTAATCAAGTGGATAAAGCAGGGAGAGAGTTTAGAAGAACTAAACTCAAGCTTAGAAAGATTGAGAACTACAAAAAAGAGCTAAAACGTGACTTTCTCTCTTCACAATTATGTGTTCATTGGGTTTTGTTTTTTAGGGTTTCTTGTTTCACACCCAAAAAATGTGAGCTAATTCACATGGAAGAGATGCCATGAAATTGTAGGCAGAGGTTTGGGCTCTAATTTTTATTATTTATGTGTACAAATCACTTAGGGTTGTGATTTGTGATACATTGGCATTGTAAAAAGGCACCACTCACTTAGAAATCGATCTAGGCCTCATAAAGGAAGCATAACAACTCCCATCTTCCAAACCATTTATTGACTGCAAGTTGCATTCATCCAAAACTAACAAATGTCCTTTCATGTGATATTGCAATTTTATGCGCTAATTTGTTAGACTGAGTTGACAAGGATGTCCGATATGTGTTTCATTACGTATAAAGGGATCATGTTCATATTACGTTTTACCATGCAATGGTACCAATGTTAAGTTTTGACATTGGAACCACAAAGAACTAACTCCATGTTTCCCAATCTATGAAATCGTTTTGAAAATTTAAACTAATAGAGACATGACAAAAAGCCGGTAGAAAGTCAAACATTGAGTGATATAGAAATTAAATAGAATATATCGGGATGGATAGTACAATGTGGGAAAGGAGGACTCATGAAAGAAGGTGTCCGCAAGGTTGAGAGTCTAGACTTAAGGGAGAGTCTTGGCTAGTGGCTAGTGGGCACCTGCACGTTTCTCATGGCTATAAATGTGGAGAGTTATGTGTCATTGTCGTGTCTTCAACACAAGCTACATGCAACGAGTGCCTTTTGTCTCTTATGGCTCTCATATTTTGAAGAGTAAAAAGAACAAAACAAAAATCGTAAAAATATGTTTGGATGTTTAGCAAGTTTGTTTGTGTGTGTGAGATAAGGGGGCAAGGGGTCGGGAGATGTTTGGGTGTTTGAAGAAGAGACAAAACTTTGCATTGTGAGTCAAAAGGTTTTCTAAATTGTCACTTTGTCTAGATCACACCAACCTACTGGTTAAAAGGGTAGTGGTAGAGCATTCATGAATGATGCAAGCAACTGCCAATTAAATAGATACACAAGCATCCAAATGTGTAGGTATCAAATTCACTACTTCAAAAGGTTTTCCAATAGCGTTATGGTTATACTGGGGGTTTGCCGTATATTTCCTTCTTACTCACTCAAACATTTGTTGTCAGGCCTTACTTGTCTTGGGTTGGCCTAAGACATTTGCATGGAATGCTAAAGAGGGTAATTTGCTTCGTCTTGATTATGTGACCAGTGAAAAAACATTGCATGTGCATGTTTTCCATTTGTGCATTTTTAAACTAAAACTTAGGTAGTTGTTAAATTGTTCCAACCAACAAAAAACCCGTCATATATATACATGGCTTTTTGAGTAGGCCACCTTGATTGTTTTAGATCAATTGAAGATTCACCACCAACCCCAATGTTTCATGGATATCGTTTTAGGAGTTCAATTGTAACCCGAGCATGAAGAAGTCCTCATATCATGAACATGGACTTTTCAAAAGGCTCCCAAGGACATGTGAACATGTCTGCATTGATTTTTGTACAATTATTGAGTGTGAATCGAATATTAGGCATGAGAGACGTTTTCTTGACCCATAACAACCCATGATGACTATGTGAATATCCATATGAAGTGGCCAACCCATTCATAGTTGGCAGATGAGATAAACCCATTGGAATTGCATGGATTTTTTCGTAGGGGCATTTTGTTGGATGTAGGCCATTATGTAGTCGTTGTCCATGGTTTGTCTCAGATGGAAGGGAAGAAGCAAGCCAGTGCGACCAACATGGAAGGTGTTGTGCTGAGCCTGATGCATGCTAAGTGAAATTCAACCATAAGGAGGCAGCGTAGCCCCGACAGGCATTCGGGCTATGCCGGGCATCGAGAACTCTTGTGGGGCAATGATGGTGGTGGAGGGACCAGGTGGTGGTGGCCACTGGCATGGCATAGAAGTGGATGGAGAAGAGGACAAAAAAGGAGGAAGAAGTAAATAAAATAACGGAAATTAAGGCATCATTGGATCTCACAAACACACACATACACACACACACACAACACATGACATGGTTGATGTCTGTCTGTCTGTCTGTCTATTTGTCTGTTCTGTCTACGCAGCTGATTATTTTGTATATATGTGTAGAGAGAGAGCTCGTGCCCTCTTCATTCACAAGCAGCGGGCGAGCTGTCCGCGGACACAGTGTGAAACCAGAAAAGCGACAAATAAAAAGAAAACAGAAAACAAGACCACCACTACTACTTAACCCAAAAGGAAGGAAGGAAGGAGGCCACGGCATCGGGGCTCGTGTCGGAGGGCAGAGATTTTTTGTATTTATTTCTCCTCTTTTTTTTCATTTTTTCATTTCTTTAAAAGATAAAAAAGAAGAAGAAGAAAATTTAAATAAAAATAAAACGAGAAAATGAAATAAAATAAATATTTTTTTTTACTGCTGCCACGCGGCGCCTAGTCCGCATTTTCCTTCTCCCCTTCTCTCTCTTCTCCTTTCTGCTTCTTCTTCTTCGTCTTCTTCTATGACCTCTCTCTCTCTCTCTGTGTGTCTGTGACTGTGTCTCTGTGTTCATACACTGCTAGCTCCGCCATCGCCATCGCCATCGCCATCGCCGCTCTGTCTCCTTTTCATGTCTTCTCCCCCTCTTCTTTCTTCATATTCTCATCCCTCCTCCTCCTCCTCCTCCTCCTCCTCCTGCTCTTTCCTCCTCTCTTTCTCCTCCCCCCAATCCCACCCTCCCCTTCCTCCCCCATCCCTTGCAGAAGAAGCCCCTCAATCTTCCGTGCCTTTGAACCCATCCGACCTCGTCATGCCTCCTCACCATCTCTTCGACAGTAATGTCCCCCTGTCCCTGGATATGGTGGCCTCCATAGCCGCTGCTTCTGCACAATCCCAGATCCATGGCTCCTCCGTCGGCCAAGCCTCTGAGGGAACTCAGATCACCACACCCACAATGCACCCGAACCTGGTTAGTACCCTCAAATCCATCATCTGCCCATTCCCTTCTTCACCCCAAGATCATCTCGCTCACAATCAGGCTCCAGAAGCTTCCTCGGCTCCTCCTTCTCCTGCACCCTACGGTTCCTCTCTGGATTCTCTCTCCGCTCAGTATGGCGTCTTATCTTCCTCTCCATCTCCCTCTTCTTCACAGTATGGTCCCCCTCTCGAATCTATTTCTGTACAGTATGGACTCTCGTCATCGTCGTCTTCTTCCCTGCAAGGAAATGCATTGCCGTTTCTCCCTTTGGAACCGCTTTTCGCAGGCTCAGATCAGAGCCACGCCGTTTCTGTTGAGCAGAAGCGGAAGCATCACCGGATAGATCAGAAGCCATCCGACTCCTTAGCCCTCCGCTGCTCCCTCCAGGCCTTCTTCAACGTGTGCGACCCGGCCATTTCGGCAGACCTTCAGAAGCTCGTACAGAAGCAGTCGATGGAGCAGAAGAAGCAATGCGCGTCGATCGTGCCCATACACCTTATACAGAACCGACGGCCGTACAGATGCGGCTACGGCGGGTGTCTGAAAACGTTCAAGAATCCTCAGACACTGCGGATGCATCACAAGACGCACTGCAGCGGCAATGGCGTCAACAACAACAACAGCAGCAGCAGCAAGAAGAAGAGCAGTAGTGGCAATAGGAAGGATCTGAGCGATGGAGTGGGCGGGATGAGGAGGGGCGATGGAGCTGCTCCTGCGTCAGTGGAGGTTCATCATTCCCTGGCGACAGTGCCGCCATCGCTGAAGGCGGGGCAGAACAAGAAGATACCATCGCGGTGCCCGCTGTGCAAGCGGGCGTTCGTGGGGCTGTACGAGCTGAGGCGGCATTTCGGGCGGAAGCACTCAGAGGGGGAGAAGGCGCACGCCTGCAGCAAGTGTGGGAAGCGCTTCTACATCGAGGTGGATCTGAGGGACCACCAGAAGCTCTGCGGGGAGCCGCTCGTCTGCAGCTGCGGCATGAAATTCGCCTTCAAATGCAACCTGGTCGCCCACAGGAAGAAGAAGACGCATCCTCTGTGCCATCAGACGCCACAGCATCTCCCGCCCATCCTCAATCCAATTCAAGACGAAGAGCATCCGACCAGTCGAGAAGACCAAATCCCATTGCAAGATCAAATCGCACAGCCAGGAGGTGGTGGAGGAGGAGAAACCACACAGGATATGCAAGAAGAAGAAGAAGAAGAAGAAGGCATGCAACAAGAGAATCGCCATAGCTCCAATCATCATCTTCGTCTACCATCGCTGTCTTCTTCTTCTTCTTCTTCTTCAGCAGCAGCAGCAGCTCCTCTGCAGACACGATTCATTCCTCCTGGTATTGATTTAACCCGTCATTGTTTACATTAATTCAATTCTCTGTCTTCTCCTACTTCTTCTTCTTCTGCTGCTGCTGCTCATCCTTGTCTTGTTCTTCTTACTTTCTCTGTACCGCAGGTACGTCGTCAGATATGGGGGGATCGTCTCAATCACCTGCCGTGTCTAGTATTTACTCTTCTTCTCCCCCGAATCCATGCTTTCTCCCCCCTCATTGCTCACCATTCCACGCAAATGTTATGAAATCTGAGCAATTGCAGTGTAATAAATGGCTTGCTTCAACATCTGCGCTTTGAAGACGTGTTCCAAGTATTAGTTCAAGTGTGAGTGAGGGAGCTTCAGACCAAGGATCAATGGCGTTCTTAGTCTTCTTCTTCTTCTTTGTGTGGACCAGAAAAAAAGAGACGTTTTTCTGCAGATGAATGGAATATAACTTAAATCTCTGCACACATTAACGCAGGTCACAGACCGCGCCGTCCTTCTTTCACCTGTCATCTTCATCCATCATCTTAATATCGTCACCATCACCATCTCCATCTGTCATTCATCACGATTATGCAGTTCACAATTCTTCAGTTTTCTTCATTTATCATCATCATCATGGCGTGAGCAAGGTCCTGTCAGAGATCTGCCTGCCTACTTCTCATTTCTTTGTTTTAGATTTGATTTTTCGTTCTATCTTTCTTCATTGTTTTTATCTGTAACCACTTCATGTAAAGGACGCCTGAACTTCGCCAATCATCATAAAATCAGAGTAGTATCAGCTGCTTATTTGTACAAGATTAAAAACACTCGGCCTGTGATACCACTCTGCGATGGATGCCCTTTCTCTCATCTGTTATGCAAGAGGACGTGTGAGCTCTTTTTTTATTTATAATCTTGACTTACCTCCTCGTGATGATGGTGACAAGGGTTGTATTGATGACTTCTGCTAATCAGACACAGTTTTTGTATTCATGAATATGTTTCTGACATGGTTTCTATCTCATCTTCGTTTCTATTTCGTTAATGTAAGAAATGGTTAGACACAGGCTTGGCCATGGTGATCTGTCTGTTGGTTTTGCCTGCTGAATGCATGTAGTTTCTGTTTTAATTGTTGATTCAGTTAATGAGTGAAAGTTTGCTATGATTAATTTCGTATTTGGATCGTATCATATCTAATGAATGTAGATTATTTGCTGGCTAGTGTGGTTATGGTGGCATCGCCTGTTTCAGTTTCTCTTTTTTATTGTCAAATCACATCCGACACTGATTGCACAGATCTATGGCTATGGCGAGCTTCAGATCTGTCTGATGGGCACGATGATTTATTGAGAATATAAGCTAAATATTTGTATTTTTGCGTGAAAGATGAGAAAAGAGTCCCCTTCCCCCCCCCCCCCCCCCCCCCAAGAAAAAAAAACAGTTGTGGTCGTGTCAGCATTTGGCAATGGCGATCAACGAGCTTTTCCTGATCTAATAATATGCTAGAACCGATCATGACAAATCGCGTGGAAGAAATGTATAGGAGGAGGGCAGAGACCATGAGGGACCATGACATGGTTGTCGGAATAGACGAGAGGTTATGTGAGAGAACGTAGAATGACATGGTTTTCGGAATAGACGAGAGGTTGCGCGAGAGGACCTAGATTGATCATTCCCACACTTGGTTATTGGAAGAGACGAGAGGCTATGCACGAGGTCCTAGATCAATCATTCCGACACTTGGCTATCGGAAGAGACGAGAGGTTATGTAGCTGAGGACCTAGATTGATCCTTTGGGGGTGGGGGGTGGGGGGGGGTATCGTCTCACTGAAGGTCATTGGCTACATGGGATTGTGAAATACATGCATATCGAAGGGTCGTTCGTTGTTGTGTTGTTATCGAGGCCTAGGTTCTATCTAAATTCATGGATGTGCACTTTGCCAGTACAAAAAACCCACTTCATGGATGAAGCATTATTGCCTTTTGTGGTTAATTAGGGAGACATAAAAAAAGACCGGGAGGCCTCGAATACGTAATCGTGAAAATTAATATGGTTTTGGTACCCAACTGGGCGAAATTAATATAGTTTTCATATGGTTTCAAGGCACAAAAATGACGTAATCTTCGACTTGGAGAGTTGAGAAAATATGGGATTTCCTAAACCCAAAGAGCCATGAAGGAGCTCTTCAAGGGTCATGAAGGTGAGAAATGCTATGAACTATCACATTGTTGTCGAAAAGTTAAAACTCGAGGGGTGATAGGAGCTACTCATGCAAAAATTGTTGAGGGAGATTGTCCATCTAGCGTGTGAACTCAGATGAAAACAAGGGTAGGCACATGGGCATGAAAACCCGTCATTGTACTCAACTTTCCCTTTTGAAGCAAGCTTGACCTTATTAAATAATAGTGTTGTTGTTCTATAAGGTCGTGCATAACGGTTGATTGACGTTGGTTGAACTTGCAATTAATTATTGATTGAGATCGGTTGAACTTAAAACAAAGAGATTCAGTTGGTAGTGAAAAGACATTAAGAGTTTATCTATATCTATATCTATATCTATATATACATATGTATGAATGTGGGGGCAAGACATTGATTGTACAGACTAAAATTACACTAAATTCGAAACTCCAACCCAGTGAACAACCATAAACATGGCCATTCATTCTTTCGAGGGGTGGCAAAAAGCCAAGAACACTCCAATCAACTCCTATGCCACATTATATATATTTCAAAAAGGTGACAATGATTTCAAACTCCAATCGCACGGTCAAAATTTGTTCCTTTCCTTCTCAAGTTCTTGTAGGGTATGCCCATGTGGTCAATCCAAATTTGTTCCTTT
Source organism: Azolla caroliniana (assembly GCF_043228905.1). NCBI lineage: Eukaryota > Viridiplantae > Streptophyta > Polypodiopsida > Salviniales > Salviniaceae > Azolla > Azolla caroliniana. The sequence goes on along the minus strand of NW_028230440.1, from coordinate 6,771,053 downwards.
CTCTTCTCCATGTGGTCAATCAAATTTGTTTCTTTTTCTTCTCAAGTTCTTGTAGGGTATGCCCATGTGTTCAACATAAGTTGTTCCTTTTTCTTCTCAAGTTCTTGTAGGGTATGCCCATGTGCTCAATCAAAATTTGTTCCCTTTCTGTTCTTGTAGGGTGTTGTAGATATTATACAAAAGTAATAGTGTAATATTAAGATAAAGTTTCACTACTTAGTTGCACTTTTATTTTAAAACTAGCATATAATATTGACCTTCTTCGCCTCCATTTATTCTAAAATTAATGAAACCCTTTAGGATTGAACATCAACTCGAAGGATATTCCATGATATTTCTTGGTTATACTCCCTCACCATCACTAGTGTTTAATTGGTTGTACAACTTAAATTCTTCTTTGTATATCTTGATGCATCAAGTATCTCCAAAATCTGTGTAGAAAGGATCATTTCTTGTACAAAGAGTTAGCTTTTTGTCGTGTTAATTATCCATCATTCCATTTTAAAAGCATTGCTTTATCATGTGACAACATTTGTGTAACACCATGATTTTGGCCCACCAAATTCATTAGTAGTTGCAATTTTCCTTCGGTCTTGAGTTTTATAGTTTAAATGTTTTCATATAATGATTTTCAATTAGAAACAAGATATTTATTCTCGACTTTTTGAAATATGAGTAGTACTCTAACTCGATAAGAGGAAAACAAAAGTTTTGAAAAGATAAAGTCATGCAAAGAGGAGTTGATGTTTCACTATTTTTTCACTTATATAATTGGGCCCTATAAAATCTACTACTAGAAATACACAATATGAGAGTGCTAGTGTGTTGGAACAAAGGATACCTTGACCATTAGACAAGAGATTGGGTCTAATGAGGAGGAGAGTACATGAAAATCACTGCATGCACTTATAAGGAGAAGCAACAATAGAGGAGAAAGCGTGCACTTCGAGAAATAGATCACCTTGTTATCGATTTCGTTGTTCTATTCTTATGGTATGCTTGCAATATGATTGTGTGGATGAATTCCCTTCATTGGTAGCCCAATTATTAATATAGTGAGGTCATGATAATGAGGTATGCCATGGGGATGATACTCCCAAAGACACCTAACTAAACCAATGGATGTCACATAGTGCCACCAAAATGTTAGGTGTAGTGAATTAGAGTTCAATGGACGATCTATTGATAAAAATCTTGACATTGCTAATTTTGCATGCCTAAAAAGCTGAATTTTATATCTTGTTATGTTCCATGCACATGTTTTAGATAAAGAGAACCTAGATGTAGCTAATAGCCATTGATATCCACCTCACAAATGTTGTGAATTTGCCATCTTCTTTCACTTTTTTACCTTGCTAATTGCTTTAGATCATCAATCAACTTTTGATGAATATCGGTTGATGCTCCTTACCAACAAATCTCTTAGTATCAAGAAATAAAGCAATGGTTATGGATGGTGATAAAACTTCTCTCTTTTCATTAAACAAATCACCTAACTACTCTTAACGAATATTAATATCAAGGTCAACATCATCACGCTCACTACTTTCATTAAACAAATAACCTAATTACACTTGAGAGATTTTACCATCAATGTCAACATCATCACCCTCTATACTTTTATTAAACAAATAGCCTAACTGCCATTCACAAATCTTACCATCAACGCCAACATCATCATGCTCACAACTTTTATTAAAGAGATAGCCTAACTACTCTTCACAACTCTTACCATCAAGATCAGCATCATTAGAGTCATATGTTGATCCGTTAAGTGGCATGTTGCATTTTGAATCTCTAAATTATTGTCAATTTTGCTAGTATATTAATCTACTCAAATGACATTAAATTGGCTCCATAATCTCTTCACCTACCGACGTATTACTTATGTTTCTCCATTTTTGCTATCAAATTACTACATCCATCACTCATAATCAACCAATGACTCCCTCAGGGCTTCTTATGGCTATGTCCCTTTGTTAAATCATGCATCTTAAATAAATATGCAAATTGGCTAATCCCCGCACCTTAAGGTCTATGGGTTTGAACAACCACAACCAATTTGTTCATTTAAGTTAATGGGGTTTGGATCATTCTTGTAATTAGGCACATATGTCAAGACAATAATAAGGTGCAAACTTTCTTATCCAACCATTGGAATTAGCGTAGTTGGCATCAATTAGTCAATTATTGGATCATGTGTAGTGACTATGTATACCTCTTTGCCATTTATGTCTGAAATTTACGTTCAACTTGCAATTACAGGTATACACATAATGTGAGTAACCTCTTTAAAACTTGAATTAAATAGCTTAGTTGAATGCATCATCAAAGGGGCGTGGATAGATGGTAGAAGTTCAAGATATTGGGATATTAAAAGGTATTGTTTGGCTGAAGTTCAAGATATTGTCTTTATTAGTATTGAGATTATTGTAGTATGAACTCTAAAAGGATCTTGGGAATTATACCTTACATTAACACCACAAATATTTACTTTGATAGTAGCACTACAATAACAAGGTCGTTAAGAATTCCACACCTCACATAAATTGCAACACCCATGTTAAATGCATGTTGACACATTGTATTAATAGTGATATCCATGACTGACACTCATGTTAACATTAGCATTAATACACATTATGCTAACACTTTCTTCTCCTTCTTCTTTTCCAAAAAAATTATGCTAACACATTAGCACCCACAACCCACAAATTAACTCATGAAATAATTTTATATCATATTACATCAAAGTTCACATTAACATGCACACTAATATATCATATTACTAGTGCAAATCATTAGCATACATTTTTTATCCACACTGCATTAACATTAACACATTCCAGAGAGCCCTTGGATTAAAGTTAGGAATCTTCATTGATTAATTTGTCATGTAGTTGGTGTAACAAGAATGAGGGTTCTCAAATTGCTTTTCAGTATTCTGTTGAGAGCCCTCTCTATTCTATGATTCTCTCCAAAAACAACATAGAAAACAGATAGTTCTTCAACAATGTCATGGCCTAGCCTCTTCGTTATATTACTAAAGAAATCTCTTATGCTTAACAACCAAAAACATGCCTTACGATCAATTTATCGTACTTTAAATAATTGCATCTCCTTTCTTCGAGTTCCAATAACATATCCAACTCTGACATCAAACTTCTAACAAAAATTATGTTTCGATGAAAGCTCGATAATGAAAAGATGATGTGCTTATGAGTACGCAGCTGCATAATGCCAGCATCTCATGTATAGAACTTCATAATCATAGCATCTGTCTCATCAATCCTGTTTTTGGGTGGCCATTCGAGCTCTGTGTTTTAGCTCTGCTCTCTTCCACTTGATCATTAATGATGATACAGATAACAAGCCATTCACCTATAAATAAATAAACATGCACTGATCATGGTCAATCTGTTTTATTGATGGCGGATTTTTTTAAAATATGCTTCTAGTTAAAATTTTCTCTATATATATATTACACTCTTGGTAACAAAGGGGTTCCCTAATCTCATAAAAAAGGTGATTAGAGAAACAATTACAGAATATCGTTGGGAAATCCATATAATCATAACAATGCTTCTGATTTTCACTAATTAAAGTAGTATCCTAGATCTTTGTCAAACTAATATTTGAATGATTGGTAAAAAGTGATTCCTTGATATTCTTCTACCTTCTCTAGTATATTATTCACTTCTAAAATTTAGTTTGACAATTCTGTTATGTTTTTCCACTCACTTTCACTTGATCTTGAAAGCTTAAAGTAGTATCCTAGATCTTTGTCAAAATAATATTTAAATGATTGGTAAAAAGTGATTCCTTGATATTCTTCTACCTTCTCTAGTATAGTATTCACTTCTAAAATTTAGTTTGACAATTCTGTTATGTTTTTCCACTCACTTTCACTTGATCTTCAAAGCTTTTCTCATTCTGGCCATTACCATTAACCTGAAAAGAAGTTTATGAAAATATTTCTACATTGTGTTACAGTAACCTCTCATGTGTTTGTTTACAAGAGGTTACCATGTGATATTATGTTTCTAGGCTTTTTCGCTAAATCTTCTTTTATTTATTCCATCCTTCATATTCTCTACCCATCTTTTTCATTAAACAAGGAAACAGTTTTTGCCCGAGCATATAATATGCAAATTTGGGAAAGTCCGAGTTTGCTTTTATAATATCCGAGAATCTGAAACATGTTTGTATGGTTTTCCTTCTGTAACATCATTTTCAAAAACATTGGGATTATAAAAGTTAGCATGATTTTACCAGAATGAAACATGATACAAGTAATAAAGGGCCCGACCAGACAGTTGACATGAAAATTCCGTGGTGATCAAAATAGGGTTGTCGTGCAAACAATGTCCATCTATGCGCAAGCCACCTATTCAACCTCTCCGCCATATATACACATGATACTACAAAGAAACATTATAAGTAACATAATGTTCATAAGATAGTTAATAAAGAAAATGAAAAACCCAAAATACCATAACTTTTTGGATATTTATAAGAATATATGTGCTCCTCAGTCTTCAAAATTTTACTACTCAATAGGGGTATCCTTGGTAAATATCCAAAAGGTTGAAGGCAGTGTTCCAGTGTTTTTTTTTGTCGTTAGTTTTATGCATATAACCAGAGTGTGCGAAATGTTACAAGCTGCGAAGAATATTGCAGTTTGGATGTCATTCTTCTTCCTTGTTTTGATTGCTGTGATAAATACGATTACATGGAAGCAAAGCAGGGATATCAACCAGGGCTCCTGTATTTGACAACCAAATGCAAATCAGTCTGGATATTTGGGAAAGCAAAGAATCAAAATAAGAACAATACAAACTAGCTATATCATGTTTTAGCTTGAAACCCAAGAGTATGTAGATACAACGTATTTGAAATACAGTAGTAAATAGTATTAACATCTTTGTGTAAAATAATTTGTATGTGGATATAGCATGTTTTATAACCTAAATGTCACTACATTCTTTTAGAAGACAACACTACTATGCAAAACTACTTTCTTGTTTTGATGTTTTTTTCATGAGCAATAAAGGTAGCCAAAAAACATTCAGAACCGGTAACGGTAGTATTGTGATGTTATACTCAAAATAGAATATATTCATACACGTTAGAATACAATATTGAAATCAGAATATACCATTAAAAGACTGCAATATTCTTTGCTTAGGGTAACCAAGAAAACACTACAATCATGTATACGAGCATCAAATGCAGGAAGAATAAAGAAAGAAGAGGATGCGAGTTGTCCATGGGTGTTGGACTTATTTTGGTAACACCATCCAAGGTAGCGCCGACAAAAGTAATAGGGAAATTTCCAAATGACCCTAAGTTTTCAGTATTTCCCCAAATAACCCTGGTAAACACATTGCTACGTCATGTCAATGTAGGAGATCAATATTCCATTAACTGGAAAGGTAACATATCATTACCAAATTCCCAGAATTTTTCAATGATGGAAACTGTTGCTATTCACATAGTGATGTACGATATACCCTAAAAAACTGTACTAGCCTAAAAACGTAGAAGGTTATTGACTTCCCAAATGGGCTTAAGCTTTAGAGGTTGAAACGAAAGGAAACAAGACAAGTACCGATGCCTATCTAGGGAAGGTTTGGGACCCTTACAACAAATCGTGGACTTTAAAAACGAGAGGTGCCTGAGAGACTCTTCTTGATCAAACTCCAACTCTACAAGGAGAAACTCATGAGAAGAAGTGGAATACATCTTCTAAGGGATAGGAGACAAGCCAACTCAGCCAGCTAAATAATCACCACTGATTTCTTCATAGCCGCAGCTTTATCCACGTCCATCCCCATACCTCAACACACAAATAAGCCTTAGCGGAGTCACCCTGTAAATAGCTACAACACTTTGGTGCAACAAAACTCTGACAAATAAAATGCTCGTGTGCTTGGGGAGCTCATCATGACCTGACTGTTTCGAAAAGATAAAATTCATAATTATATGCCCTAGGATTCATAACTCATCCCCTTGTAACCCTTTGGATCAAGAATGTTTATTTTTAATTTATGAGTTCTATTTAATTTGTTTATAGACCATCTATCATATTTTCAATCAGATACTATTATGAAAGTTGCATACATTTGTAAAAATGTTGACATCTATCTCATGGAACGTTTTCTTTTCTTTCTGGTAGGCAATTTCGCCCTTATGAAAAAGTTATAACGTAAACAAAATGGAAAATGAAAGAACAAGCATCAGCACCATAATGCCAATCCATAGGATGATGATGCTATTTTTACATGAATAGCATGATGAATTAATCACAAAGCACTCTTCTACTCTCTCTCAACTCTCTCTCTCTCTCTTTCACTCAATAATGTGATATGAAAGCCACAAGACGTGCAAAAATGAACACAAAGCTATGGAGGAATAAATCTGCTAATTATGCCATCTAGATGTGGAATCAGAGGAATACTAAACTTTCCCTTATATTGTTTATGTTATGAAATGTGGTTACGCAATTACAAACTCAACTAAAACATTCAGTAAAGAGGTTACAATATATCAGCCAATAAAACATCCTAGTGCACATCCATCTGAACAACCAATTTACCCTTGCTATCAACAAATTAATCCATTTATCCCCCTATACCAACGGTGGATTCCTCAATCAGAGTACGCTCCTGCTTGGATTAGGCCATATGTTGGAGATATTTGAAGGCTTAAGACATATGCTTCAGAGATCTTTCGAGGACAAAATTTTCAGTCCATCCAAGCTCACAGCAAAATAACATGCTTTGGATTACTGGAAAATATGGTACCTCAAGCCAATCTTATGAACACTGTTACATATTTAAATCCAACTTGCTTGTTCCCCAATAGCACATTTTCACGCATAAACCATTGGGCCTCTAAAAAGACAGTAAATATATTTTTGTTTCTCTCTTTCTCTATCTCGAACATGTAATGTATAGATTCTTAAGGAATGAAAAAAAGGTACACGAGGTTATTTCCTCTGTGTGTGTGTGTGTGTGTGTGTGTGTGTGTACTCTTACCGTCCAATCCACGGCATGGAAGAATGCGAGAATGGAATCCTTGATGCTCCCATGGGATACAGAGTGAGAGGGGGAACTCTGCACCCATTGCTTTCGAATTTCCGCAGATAAGTCTTCGATCAAAGAGGCAAATTGATCCATCCCTGCCTCTCTTCAGATAACTCTTGAGCTTGCAGATCTCTCTCTCTCTTTCTCTCTCTCTCTCTCTCTCTCTCTCTCTCTCTCTGGGTCTCGGAGACAAAACAGAATTCACAAAGAAATGGAAATCGCCCATATGTTTGTTTTCTGGACTCCCCCAAATCCAATTCCAAATCCAATTCCAAATCCTGGATTTCTTCTTACTCACGTCTCGACTCGAGTTCTCGTCCGTGTACCTTCAAATAGTCTTAGTTTTTTATGGGCTCTTGCGGGGTCTCATGGCATGTTCGTTGTATGAATAATGACACCTTCATATTTGAGGCACCATCTCCGCGGTTCAAAAACTGCATGTTAGTCAGTGGAAACGTTTGGCACTTTACCATATCTCATTGCCTAGAAACCTCCGAGATTTCATCGCCTATGAAGACCCGAGTTTCGTGAGTTGGTAATGCACACCATGTGCACCTTGTCTGCTTGCCTTGTCATTCTACGGCTTCTTAAGTCTGTAGGATCTCAATTGAGGTTCAAAGGTCATCTCGTCTGTTTTTGCATGTTTTACATGAGTGTTTTCTTTATTTCCATTTGATGTCCATTTTGTTGTCAGTTTTTGTATTGATTAAATGGTTGATTTGATATGGTCTCCCTAATGCAAAATGGATGCATGAAGGTGATAGTTTATGCATCTTGAAACCTTATCTAAGTTGAGCATATTTCTGAATAATGATCATTATTATATAGTAGCTTGTAAGAGAATGTATCGAAGAATGTGCGTCTCAAATGTCCAAATTGAGTGAACAACTAATGACATGTTAACATATTGATGATATATGCATGAATTTGATTTAATTTTACAAATACAATTGGCTCAAATTCTCATTTTCTTCCCTACTTGGGTATCATAATAGATGCATCGTTCCTATCTAATGTCTATCTACATCCCACTACCTTCATGTTCGAGCATTGTTTGGATAGGACTTTATTCCAAAGGTTTCAATGGCCAAAGTAGTTGCATAAGCATCATTTTGATGATGCAATATGGATAGTTTTTTACAACAATAGTCATTTTTATGCTATAACAAGAAAAATGTTAAAAGGCCTTTACCACTAAAGTGTAGTACGTGGTTCCTACTCAAATATTCGTCACTTTCGCCTTGTTTAAGAAATGGCGAAATTTCCAACATTTCAACATGGTTTTACGAGAGCCCATTTTTTTAGTGGTTTAATTAATATGATTTATAACAACTCATGTACACTTCCAACACATAAACGAAGAAGACAACTATTGACATGTTTCTTGTTAGGATGCAAAACATGCCATAATGTGGGGAAATTGTTCCTGTTGGGTAAATGAATAATGGCTCAAGCCTCAAGCATTGGCATATGATTCAATTTATGTTCTTGAAAGTTCTTGTTGATTATATAACTAAAGACATAGAATTGTAGAATGTATTTGCCTCAGTGTCAAGGTAATACGTTAATATACACAAGTCTGTGTTTCTATGATGCATTCAAGGCACTTGCTAACTAGATGACATGGCCAAATACTTGAACCATGTAATGTTTGTCATTGCTTAGGTTATCCTATTCATGTCGATGTCTTACCCTCTCAAGGACTAACTTCAATATTGGGTAAAATTATCTATAAATTTATATATTGGAAGTCTCAAGCTTGACAATTTGCTAGTGGACGAGTTGAATTGATATATGTGTTGAAAGTGTATGGTCAGATATGTGGAAGAATGTGTATTAGGACCTTCAAGAAGATGTACAACAAACAACATTGATATGTAACAAGAAAAGAAACAGAAGATAGACACAATTTCAAAGCTTCACTGGAAGTTCTTATTCTCTCTCACTCTTTCACTCCAAGACCTTCTTTACAATGTTATGTTTGAGCTTATAAACTCAAGCCCTAACTAGAGAATGTGTTCACACTAAGGATACAATGTGGAAGGAGTCGGCCTTTTATGCCAACAATATGTGATAATGATTCTCGCAATTTTTAATTTTTTGCCATTGCTACCATAGACCAAGAAATCTCTTGATTAATTGACAAAGGACACAAAAGTATAATTCATGGGAGAATGAATCAAGACCATGATTGTCTTGGGTTGCATAGTCTCATGTATGCACGTAAGCACTTTGGGGGAAACAATACTAAAATAGGAATATCATATTGATATGGTGATCAACAATTCGTCATCTTAAAATACATGCGTAGAAGGACTCAACCTTGGGAGGAGATCATACATTGTCGTGGATAAAAGGTTGGTATCATGCACCATAAAACCACAATTGAAACTTCATTGTGGGATGTGGTCAATAGCCTGTGGTCATTTAAATGTCATGGTTCATCACCTAGCACTCTTATGGCAATGAAGTTGAGATTTCTCGAGTGGCTATTGCGGACGTGTGAACGATAAATCAATTATATTCCTCATGATTATTGTGCTGGAGTGGAAAAGAAAGTCTCAAGATTGAATTCAATCATGTGTGAAGCCTAGATTGGAAGTGTGCAAAATGCTAATTTTGTGTCACACGGGTAAGTTAGTGGCCTTCAAAAGTGTGCCAGTGAAGTTTCATATATTTCCTACATACGACCATATTTGGCAATAATTATATCCTATTCCTATGGCCCTTGTTTGAGATTTGGTGGAAGATGAATAATGGGAATATTGCTTACTTGATGGGAAATAAAAATTACTTGTGATGAACATTGATGGACTCCAACATGTGTTAATTGAAGATAGAGCTTGGTTGGTGGTGAAGGGGTTGCTTATATGGCACATACCATAAAATGATGGCGTCAAGTATTGGACATTTGTTAGCAAATCCCCATGCAAGTTTTTACAACCCTTTTAGTTTTTAATTTTCCTTTCGGTCCATTTTTTCTTCCGTCAACCTTTTGCACCTTCTCCATTGCATTGTAGTTGTCCTCTCGATATTGTGTTGGGTCATCTAATCTATCGGTAGTGTGTCCTTTATCTTCACATTGACTATGATTTTCAACCATGTTACTTGGCATTGTATCATTGTCACAATCTAAACCACATCACCCTCCAAGAATAACATCCTCACGTTCTCTGGGCATTGAACATGTCCTCCCTCGTTGCTAGTTTCCCTTTGTGCCCTTTTTTGCAACTTACAAATCTCCATCATATGCCTCAATTGATTTTAGTAGTTAAGTATCAAGTTGCTTGTGGTTCATCTTTATGGTAGAAACTATTGCTCTACATTGTCGTACATTTTTTCCAACATAACTTATTTTCCTCTTTCTCAGTCTATATTGCATGTAATATGGATGTCCTCTTTGATTTATTCTTCCTCTTTCCTATCATCTCGTGGACTATTCCTATGATATATTCTTCCTCCATGGATTCCTCTTGTTTTTGCTCTCTTTCCACACCCTCGCTAATGTTGATTTCTTCACTCTCCACAACACATGCTCCCCCACTCATGATAGTTCTCTCTCTAGATTGTATCGGTCTCATGTGGACAATTAATAATATATCCATATACTCATATATATCTCACAATGCACAAACGCACAAAGATAAACTTCACAACACCATGCTTACATTTGCCATCGGACTATACAACAAAATGTTCGATTCTCATTACGAAGGTGCTATGTATTCAAAGCTAATACTATTGTCAACGCGAAGCAGCCTACGAAGGTTGGTAGCTTTAGTGGATGCAGGAGATCTGTAATTCTTATTTTTAGGGTTGGCGCATTTTGGCCTTCTATGTGTCAATATGTCTCTTTAATGCGTGTCTCATACCTAAAGTGCCTCTTGTACTGATCCACGAGCCATTTGCATGGAATGCATGAATGGATTCGTGGACAAGGAAGGCAGGGTCTTCGAATTTGTCTCATGTGGATGATTGATTGATTGATTGATTGATTGAATTATGCAACATCTTAATGCATATGTACATAGTAACATATGTATATATATGTATGTACATACATACATATGTTGATGCTTTTATTGGTTCTTCCCCCACAAAGGACTACTTAGTGTTCTTTGTCCTCAGCGCTTCTTCACAAAGAAAAACGAAAGGAGGCGGAAGAAGAAGAACACAGAAACATGGGAGGTGCTGATGCAGGTGCAGATGCAGGAGGTGCATGGAGGAGAACAGCAGGCCGAGGTACGAAGCGTAAGGCCGCTCCTCCCACATAATGCGTCTTCTTCGGTCTCCTCCTTTCTCTTCTGCGTTTACATACAGATAGATTTGCCAGGAAATAGTTGCCTTTTAAGGTTAAATGGTGCGAAGTCGTGGATTGATTCATGTTAAAGCGTTTTCTTCTTCCGTGTATGTCCATGCTTTCCTTAGCATAATGGAGCCTTTCTTCTTCTTCTTCTTCTTCTTCTTCTTCTTCTTGTGTATGCCCACGGTTTCTTTGACTAATCAAGCATTTCTTGTTCTTCGTCCTCTGTATATATATGTGGATGTTTTCTTAACATAATTGAGAATATTCTGCATCAGACAAGGCGTTTTCTTCTTCACCTTCATACTTCGTTTTCCATCTTTCCATCTTCTTCATCTGTGCATGTTTTTAGTTCAAACAGTTTCTTAACATGGTTATTTTCTTCTTCTTCTTCTTCTTCTTCTGCGCCAGATCAATGTGGTTTCTTAAATTATACAGACTCGTTTTAAGTTTAATGGTATGGAGGCGTGGGTCAATACAGGGATAGATGAAAAAGAAGAAGAAGAAGAAAAAGAGGAACCAACAGAGAAAAATCAAAAAGAGATTTTGGTCGCAGATATAATCCACATTTTGGACTTGCGAGGATTTATCCAAGACGAGCTCAGAAGCTTGTCGTATCTAATGTATGAGGATCAGACAACAACAACAACATCATCATCATCATCATCATCATCATCATCATCATCATCTTCTGTTGTTCCTTCATATGGTTCATCTTCACCTTCATTCATTGTTCCTTTTTTGGCTCCATCACCATTATCATCCACTTTTTCTTCTGTACACATTCCGTTCTTCTATTCATGGCAAGATGAGATTCTTTTAGACATTTCCATCAACAAATCTTTATTCAATAAAAGCTCAGGAAGTCATAAACAAACTTATGCCAGATCAGCAACTCGTATCCACTACCGACCTTCTTTTGTTTCTTCTTCTTCTTCCACATCTGTTTCTGAAGAGCTTAAGCATTTCCTACAAAACCACACCTTCTCTCCTCGGGACTTAATCCTTCATCTTTGCAAAAAGGTTCATAACTTAGACAAAGGAAATGACACCATAATTAATAATCCTTATGATAGCAATCCTCTTTCCACTCTTCTTCATTCTAATAGACAAAAAACCATGGGTAGGGTTTGCAGAAGTAACACAGAGACACCAAAATTTGTTGCAAAGAAGAAGATTAACATCATCACATTTGCTCAACAAAATCTCAGGTTTGTTCTAAACGAAGCTTATATATAATAATTTAATATTTATATGCTTACGTACATATAGCAATGGGCACGGTTTCAGCTCAAACCAAACCGAACCATTAAGCCATGGCTTAACGGTTTATTAGTTCCAAAAAAATTTAATGGTTTGGTTTGGATTCTCGATAAACGGTTCGGTTCTAAAACTCGGGTTTATAGGTTTACCGGTTTGGTTTAAAGGTCTTTGGTTAACTTTTTTTTTACCTTAATAGTTTATTGACGTAATGGTTTAATTAATGATTTTTTATTGATTTAATTAATTTAACTTAAATGCTGATTTAATTTAATGTATTTTTGTTTCTTTAGATATTTAATTAGTTTGACTTAAGTGGTTAGGTTAAATTTTTTTATTAAATGGTTTGGTTTGGTTTTAACTTTTCCCTAAATGGTTTGGTTTAAACTTTTTCTTAAATGGTTTGGTTTAAATACTGAGAGTTCATAAACGGTTTGGTTTGGTTTCTTTGCCTGGAAATTGAATCGTGCCCATTGCTACGTACATACACCCACCCACATATAAGAATTATGCAACGTTAACAATAATATTGTAAGTTTAACTTTCAGATGAACAAAGTTTGAAATCCTCCATATGTGTATGCATACAATGTGTATAAGTGTATGGCATGCATATAGGGGGTGTGCACACCCTATTTTTAATGTTCTATATATAGGTACATGTATATGTGTGCATGTTTGTGTATGTGTTTGTATGTATTCTTATGATATGTGTATAGGGTGCATGTGCATACAATTGTATTTATACATCCGCATTGCTTTGGGAAATAAACTCTTGGTCCATGAAGCCCATTGTAGGTTCAACATGCAAGAGGTGGTGGTGTACAAGTATTAAGAGTGTAACTAATTAATTCAACAAAACATAAAGAAATATAGACCAAATAAAGGAAAGAGGGGTGTGAAACTACCCGATCACCCCTTAGCAATGATGTGAGACGAAATTGGACCTCCTCAATGTCCCTTACTATTGAGGGTTGATGTTTGTTGTACCTTGGATTTCGTGTGAATCACACGTGCTTAACAATAGTCATAGCCACATTGACATAGTCTTAATATAAGTCAAGCCTTCCTGGTTAAAAAGATAACTACCTTTCTAATACATATAGGTAGGAACCCTAAAACCTACTGTGTTTACACTTGACTGTTTGATAATACATTTAATAGTCATTTTTTGCACCCTCACATTGTTAATGATCCACTCAATTGTATTGGAAAGGTTTGTGTTACAAATTTGTCTTAGGTCAAAACGAGTTTAGAAATATAAATAGAAATACTATATGTCTAGAGTTAAATACATGACGTTGCCAAGGCTTGTTGGCATAAAATCATGCTCCGTATTGAGAAATAGTAACTTGTTTAGTGCAAACATATGCATATCTCTTTGATAGTTTATACAATGTATAACTCATGAAGATGAATTTTAATATTGATCAAGGTTTGTGGCGAAAATAATGCGAAAATACGGCATCAATATCAAAGGACTATTTCCAATTGATATATGTTTGGAGAAAACTCCATAATAGGAAGTTATTATTCCTATAAGCTAGAATCATATCAATTTTTTTAAACACTTGTTTCATTGGTCTATGGAGCCCATGGTCTAGCTAGTTTCTAGTTCCATAATGAAAAATTTAATAAAAAATTTACTAGTGGAAATATTTGTCATTCATTATATCTATTGGTAACTTGATAGTCACATAATCATTAATATTAGGATGCTTCTTAGGTTAAAGAAAATAGTAGAGTTGTTAACAAGTGTATAACTTATTCTAAGATGCCTTAATGAGGGTGCAAAAAATGAATTCTCGTTTTGACTTGAGACAAATTTGTAACACAAACATTTTTAATATGGTTGAACGAATCGTTAGCAATGTGAGGGTGCAAAATATGAATTCTTGTTGTGACCTAAGACAAAATTGGAACCCAAACCTTTCCAATATAGTTGGGCGGATTGTTATCAATGTGAGGGTACAAAAAATAAAATCTCATTTTGACCTAAGACAAATTTGGAACACAAACCTTTCTAATACCAATATGGTTGAGCGGATTGTTAGCAGTGTGGAAGGTTTTGTTTTGGAATGCAGTGTTTAATAACATCTATAATAGATTTGTGAGAAAAATTGTTAATAGCAATAGTGGAACAATTGTTGGAACAAAATAGACATAACCAAGCTATGAGAAGTTTGTTAGACAGTAGTAGCAAAATTGGCTGCAAAGAATAGAGACACAGTCAAAGGGTAGAGCTTGTTTGCAAGTAGAAGCAAAAATAAAGTCTTTACAAAAGAGGCTGGTATAACCTATTTATACAAAATTGGGGAACATGGGTGAAATGGTTGTTTGGTAGTTAAGTGACTCTTGTACTACCAAACATGTACAATAAACTAGGAATAAGAGGGAATATCTTGGAAAAAGTGGAATAGAGAGAAGACATTTAAAGCATTGTAGATACTACAGAGAGAAGGCATTTAAAGAGTTGTAGATTTTAGAAAGAGAAGAATTTAGGAAGAGAGAATGTAGAAAAGAGATAATAAAGATGAAAGAGAGTGCAGGTTTGGAGCTGCCACCCTCCAACACCTTTCTCTCAGCTCCAGAACGACGGTCCAACATTGAGACGATTGAGGAGCTGATCAATGGCTTGCCTTGGAAGTGGCTTAGTAAACAAATTAGCCACATTTTCTTTAGTAGGACAAAATGCCAAGTTGATGACTTGTGATTTCACTAATTCACGAACAAAATGGTAGTGCACTTTAATATGTTTTGTTCTCTACCTTGAAACGTTGAGCTATGTGCCAATGCATGGGCATTTTGGTTGTCGATGAAAACTTCAACAGGAGAGTCTTGCAAAACGCCAATGTGACAAAACAATTGCATTAACCATTGCAACTCACAACAAGTATCCAAGTAGGCTCGATATTCAACTTCTGTTGATGAAATCGAAATTGAGTTTTGCTTCTTTAATTTCCAAGAAATCAGGCCTAAGCCTAACATAAAACAATAGCTAGATGTGGACCATCTAGAATCAATATCACCTGCCCAATCAACAACCTAGTAACCAACAAGCTCAATGCCGCCTCTAAAGAGAGATCATAGTGGAGTGTGTTGGCTAAATACTTAAGAACTCGAATAGTTACTTGCCAATGACTTTGTCTTGGAGCACGTAAGAATTGGTTGAGAATACTCACACTATAGGACAAATTAGGCCTAGTGTAAGTTAAGTGAAGAAAAGACCCAATTAACCTTCTATATCTCGTGATATCTTCAAATATGGGAGAATTGTTTTCACAAGATAGCTTTGAGTTTGGATCCATTGGACAAGAGAGTGGTTTGCAATTTGACATGCTATAGGTCTCAAGGAGTTGCCCGAGATACCTATGTTGGTTGAGGAAGATATCACCATGTGATTGATAGACCTCCATACCTATGAAGTAATGGAGAAGTTTTGGATCAATTATTTCGAATGTGGTTTTGAGGTTAGTGCGGAGCTGCTCGATTTTAGAAGGGACCCTGTAATTAGAAGGTCATCAACATATAATATGACAAGCATAACAAATTATCTTGGGAAAAGACAACATAACAATGCTGAAACCCAAGAGAGAGAAAGAAGGTATCAATTTTGTCATGCCATGCTTTGAGAGCTTGCTTTAAGCCATTCAAGGCTTTGTGTAGTAGACCATGTTTTTCCGCTTTGAAATCTCGAAACTTGGAGGTTTTACATAAACTTCCTCTTTCAAGTCAAAATTAAGGAAGGCTGACTTGACATCCATTTGAAAGATGGGCCATTTGTTGCGAGCAGCAAGTGCAAGCACACATCGAATAGAGGTGTACTTTGCTGTTGGAGCAAAAGTTTCCTCGTAGTCCACTCCTTCCACTTATGAGTAACCTTTTGCAACTAGACATGTCTTATGCTTATCCAAAGTACCATCAACATGGTACTTGGTCTTGAAAATCCATTTCAATCCAATGACTTGCCTATGTTCAAGTCGAGGGACCAGCTCCCATGTATGATTCTGCTCAATGGAATTAAGTTCAACTTCCATTGCTGCTTAGACTCAGGTGAAAGCCTAGAGTCATCCAGCTTAAACTCCACAAAATGAACATCCCTAGAGATGACTAGGGACTTCGATTCTAAATCCCATAACCTGTAGGCGTTAGATTGTGTGCTATAACCAAGAAACTTGCATTTCTTGGTTTTGGACTCAAATTTAGTCCTTTTATGATCTGAAATGTGAACATAAGCATCACAACCAAAGACTTTAAAATGAGAAATTGAGGTCTTTACACTTGTAAATGCTTCTGCAGGAGTCATTGCAACAATTGCTTTTGTTGGGGAGTAGTTGATGATGTCGACTGCTATGTTGACAACTTCACCTCAAAATGAGAGAGGAAGATCAGATTGAGATAGCATTGTACGAGCCATCTCTTGGGAAGAGACATCATATCAGGTGTGTTGGGAAGAAGAGAAATTGTGTCACAAAAGGCTGAGAATGATTCAGGCAACTTGATCATTAGACGATGCACAAACTCAACTTTGGTTGACTTGCTTCCCAAGGAAACTAGCTCCTTTTGGAGAGTAATAAATTACTGATTTGATCCTTGATGTTTGGAGTGTCATGAATCTTGAGATTTGCTAGTTGGCTCTCAATAGCTATCATTTGAGTATGGTTAGCTCTATGATACCTGTTTTTGATGGCTGCCCATAGTTCATTGGTTGTCTCCGATGCTCGGTTTAATATTAAACACGAGGAAAGCATGAGCACGAGAAGCCAACAACTAATATGAATGAAGAAGATGAAGTTACCGGTGGTTTTTTCTCACTACCATTGAGTACATTCCATAGATGATGGTACTATAGCAAGGTCTTTATCCGCAGTTCCCGATCCAAGTAATTGTTCCCATCGAAGATGGACTCTTTGGGGAGTTGGGGAGTGGTTGATGAAACAATGGTGGCATGTGAGGCTATGGATATCTTCCTCGTGGGCTACAACTGGACAATTTGCAGCAGCTTTAAGTAGATGCTCATGGTCTTTCTACTCCTCCCTAGATGCTAGGTGAGGCTCAGATGAGGGGAAAAAAAACTCAACTTTGTCGGCCAAGACTATTGGAACTATAATTGAAGGAGCACAAGAATCTCAACCCAACCCAGCACACGCCGACTACCCAGCATGGGAACAAGTAGCAAGCCGTGTGCTGTATTGCCTAGCATCGTGCGTTCATGATCTCATGCTCGGCTCTATCCGAGAGGCCAAAACGTCGAAGGAGGTGTGGGGGAACCTCAAGAAGATCTTTGCGGCCAACACGAATGCATGGAAACTTCAACTCCACCAAGAGTTGAATAATATTCAACAACAGGACATGTCGATCACGACCTACACCTTGAAGATCAGGAGCTTTACGATTCCCTCGACTCGATCAATGTTAACATTGGCGATGATGAGATGGTGCAAATATGTCTTGGAGGCCTAGCACCCCGTTTTGGTGCAATAAGGACGACTGTCCTCGCAAGGAAGAATCCTCCCTCTAGTCGAAGAAAACCACGTTCGAACGAGGGGCAATACATCTGAATGTCATATGCTCTACTTGAATTCAAACAAAGGAAGAGGGCGTGGTCATGTAAGAAGAAGCCGATTCGACCAAGGCTGAAATGATTGAGGTCCGATACATGAACACATCTCCCATTACCGGCAAGAAGTCGGAAACACACGAGGAATGTTCAATAGGAGGGGGAGCCATTATGCTGGACCAAGTTGACAAAACAACTCCATCGAATGTGGATACTATGGGAAAGTCGGTCGCTATGAGTGAGTCCGCGTCTATGAGTCGACAACTCACTAACTATGCCTCAAACTTTGCTTAGAATAAGAATTAGAATTAGAATTTTTATCGTCCATAAAGAGGCCAATTTTAACCTACGGGACTAGAGTATACATATGTTCTTGATATGTGTCTCCTTCCTAAGAAGGGGTATTCATACATTGAAGCACAAAGTCTCTATGTGTGAATAAAGCATACACATGCTCAACCTTCTAGGTGGTGTCTTAAATATGTATGGCACTTAAGTTATCACTCCCTCTTAGTATGTCAACATATCTGAAACAAATTGCACTATATGTCAAGTAATTTACATAACTTCATTTTCGTTACATTTTGATACCATGATTTACATGTCTTCAAATTCGTTACATTTTGAAACCATGATGCAACTTCAATACTTAACTTGTGAGATCAAGTGCGAAGGGCTCTACGAACATTACCACTCATATTGGTAATGAGATAAGGTTGGATACGATCAATAGACATTCTTGCTTTATATTGAGACCAACATTCAGGGTTGACATTTTCAATGTAGTATTCTAGCTTTGTTCTCTTAGCATCTTCCCACTTCATCCTTAATGATTCCACCAACCTTTCCTCAATCACTACATAATACATAGCATTGCCCGAAAGCTCTAAAAGATCATCCACACCCCATCTTCTAAACCATTTCCTTATGTCAACAACCCAACCGGATGAGAGAATCTTTCCTTTATGATTCTTTTGTAGCTTACATCCAACATTCCAAGTAAGATGTGGTAATCGATGATTCGACATATTCTTGACTTTTGTAGTGTATTTATATACTCTTTGGAGTGCCAATATTTCTATGGGTTGAACACCTGTTTCCAAGAGCATAACCTGGTAAGAGGTAGTGCATTTAACTCCTAATTGCCTCCTTAAAAACATCTTTTGAATTTTCTCAATCTCATTCCATGCATGAAGAGAGATGGTGCCACCCCATACTTCTACTCCATAAAGCAATACTTGAGTTACCATGGCATTGAACAACATTAGTTTTACTTCCCATCCACAAGTATCACTTTGGTTACATTGGTTCTCCAAAAGGTAATACGATTTCCAACTGGCTTGGAGCCTAGATTACGACGACTATGGTGGAATGTTCGTAATGAGGCACAAAGTGAACTCAATGTAGACATTTGGCTCAACAAACACTTCTAGTCCAAAAAATGTATGGTTTGTCGACTTTGGTGCGTCCAACCACATGACGTTGCATGAAGATTGGTTCGGAGAGTTGCGAAAGCCCGAACGACCCGACAATGTGGAAAGTAGGGATGGCACAATTCACCCCATTCAACATGGCGGCAATGTTCCAATCGGGAAAGATGGCGAACATCAAAAACATTTTGCATGTGCCAACCATAACAAAAAATCTGGTCTCGGTCGGCAAGATCGTGGAACAAGGCATGCAAGTTCGTTTCAACCACGAAATTGCTTTATTGAGAAGGAAGGCTGACTCATTGCTCGTGGTCAAAGGGAAGGCCAAAGGTTTATCCTCGAGTCGAATGAGATAAAATCGGCCATGTTCGCAAAGGGCCATAAAGCCGATGTTTGCAAAACTATGGCACAAAAGAATCGGCCACATCAATCTCCAGAAGCTATAGGGCATACAGTCGAAAGGAGTCATCATTGGACCCCCGACCTTTGACTAAGAAGGAGATTGTAGGCGTATGTGAAGTTTGCCAATTCGACAAACAACATCGATAACCGTTCCCGAAGGATGTAATACATTTAGATGTATGGGGACCAGCCCAAATCGTAACCTTCGGTGGATGCTGGTACTACGTCACGTTCATCAACGACTGCGCCAGGCACACCTGGATCTTCCCAATGTGGCAAAAGAGTGAAGTGTTCGCACACTTCCAAAATTTCAAAAGTGGAGTAAAAAAGGAAACAAGCCAGCATTTACGATGCCTTCGGTCGGTGGAGGTAAAGAGTACTCCGATGCCTTCACAACATACCTTTGACAAGAAGGAATTCGGAAGGAGTTTACCTACCGACACATACCTCAATACTTCATGTGGTTCCTCCACCTCCTATTGAGCTTAATGAGGGTCCAAAATACGAGGTGAAAACCATTTTGAACTCCAAACTCCACTTATGACCCTGTTGACCTGATTTTCATGGATAGGGTCCATTTTGGTTTAGGGTTTAGGTTACAACGGATCTTATCCAAAGTTGTAAGCCCTCGTTGGAACTAGTCAAAGAGAGTTCTTGTCCCAATCTACATGGCATCCTAGTTGGGAGAACTCCAATGCATGACACATGTAGGTGCTTGCCACGTGTTTTAGGTTGTAGAGCTTGTTCACCAAGTCTTGATGTTTTTTGAACTCATGAAAGGTGGCTCTAAACACGGTGAGGGAGGCATGAAAATCTTCTAGCGGCAGCAAGGAATATGCCATCCGGGCAAACCATGTTTACACTAGTCTAGTTAGGAGGGAGTTGATGACCTTGACCCGCTTGAAGTTGTTAAGACCAGACACATCTGATTGATGAACCCTTGCAGGTGGGCCTGTGCCATCAAATTTTCCCGAAAGAGTTATTTAGTCCCTAGAACGTGTGATTGAATGTGGTTTGGGACTCATGAGGTGCAACATTCCCGAGTTGTACTTGTTGTAGAACTGCTATGATTCAACATGGTGGTGGCTAGCTAGAAAGGAAGAAGATCAAATGGTCATGGAACATACGTACAAGATGGAAGACGAACACGGAAATAAGAATAGGATAATAGATAAAAAGCTAGAGAACGAGGTACTAAATGTATCGATCAGAGCTATGAATCTACCCAAATACTTATGTTGATCTTCTTGAGATCAACTAGGGTGAAAGCCCCCTTATAAACTATGACATGTAGTGCATGAATAAGCATGCTACCTTGGGAACAGAATATGCCTTACATTAGCTAAGGCTTATAGACCCATATAATTTCTTGTTTGTTGGTTATCATGACTATTTTGGAATTCCATTAGATTATCCTTGATGTTTGGCATGTCTCGCATGACCTTAAACAAAGTTGTGTGTGCATGAATGTTCACACCCACATAATTGTGCAAGTGATCTTAGTGTTAGTTTAACATCCATTTTAGGATGCAGGACTCGGTTTTGCCTCAAGGACTCTCTCATGTCCGTAAATGCATTGGTTGTTTTAAAATTCTTGTTACGTCTTCCCTTCAAATAGAAGAAAAATGCTGAATCTAGAAGCAGAAAAAGTGATGCTAATGAAGGCGAATGTTGGGAATGAAATCTACACTTGAAGCAACGGAAGATGTGATCATGACAAAGTGGAAAGATATTCTCATAAGAAAAGCACAAAAAAACCGTCGTACATGCAAATCTTGCAATGAATTCTAATATTACAAATGTACAACATACAAAAGAGCAATATGAAAAAGCTTTTAGAGAAGGGGTTAGACTAGTTTCCCATGGCTTCTTCTTAGTTTTAGGAGGAAAATTGGCAACAGAAAAAAAGACTACTAATCTTCAGTGATTGTGGATTGAGGATCTACAAATCATCTTGTATGATTAATCTAATATTCTTGTTAGGTGTTCAAGCTTCCTTTTCAACCTAATTACAATGGCCTACAAAATGCAGAAGTTTCAATAATGTTCTTCTCATTTGAATTTCATGGTTTCCTTATAATCAAGCTCTCACTTATTGTAACCTGGGCCTTCTTATCTTAAATTCTCAGGATTGTGAATATTAAGGGGTTGAGCCACCTTGACTCGTAATATTCTATATCTCATATTATTAAGGATTGCTATTTGAATGGCACTATTCTACTTGTAACATTGTCGTATGAAAATTGCTTCCAATTTATGATTCTCTACTGGTTAAGAACCCTGGTGGTTCCATGCCAACACACATGTAACTGTGATTTACACAACATTGATACACTACAATGCTTCTTAGAGAGGAAGATAATGTGGAGGTTAGCTTCTGTCCCCCAAATCCTCCAAAATCTATGTAATCTTATCTTCTTAGAACCTTGGTTAGGCAAACTTGATCAAAATCTGATTGGTTCCTCCAGTACCTTAGAATTTCTCTGGCTTTCATCAATTCCTTTCTGGATCCAGTATGAACTTTCCTAGATAGGCTAAATCTTGTCTTGTGTTGTACAAATATGTTAGTGCATTTTGAACATTTAAGAGTTAAGCATGGATACCTCATTGTGAATTTAGAACTTGAACTCACTTATGGATGTGTCTACTGGTACTTGTGTTGCTCAAGAACACCTGTGTCATTTTCTTTAATTTTAGGGATGATTATCTCCTGTGCACTTTAAATGTTATATAGATGCTACAAAGTAGCATTTGTAAGCCTCCACAGTTGCTTCTAGTACTGACTTTGAAAGACTGTTTATGATTTGAAATACGTCATATATATTGCTGCGTGATGCGAATGTTGCAAGCTTGACCTAGTTCCTCAACACCAGTTTCTTGTATGTATATCACTTAGAGACTCTTTAAAGATCTCTGTAATATTTCTCATACATTGCTATGTTTGCAAGCACGTCGATTTTGGCCAATTGACCTGTAGTAATACTGATTGCTTATGAAAAACAAAAGATTATTACTACTATTATTTTGTTTGTATTTGATAGTCAAGGTTCATTGTCACTGCAGAAATCTCTCAAAAACTGCCTATGTTGGTTCTCTCATCAACATGAATGGTTCTCATGAGGAGTTGGATCAAGTTGATCTAAATCCAACTGCTGGTTTAGAAACTCCAGCTTGTGGCAAAGTATGCCACTTTCCTTGGTGTTTGAATATGTTTATATTTGTATTCATCATGAAGTTTCTAGTTGATAATGTATTTCGCAGGAAAATCAATATGCAAGTACTCTCAATCAATCAAATGAAAAAGAAGTAGTTTTATGCATTACATGTGGAAGGGTATTTGCTAATAAGTATTCCTTAAGAAGGCATATATCCATGTCTGGGCATACGGCTGATCCAAAGGTAGGATTTCTAGTATAAAAAAAACTTAGAAATAAATAAATGTGCAATAATCTGTAATTGGTATATTCTTGAATGTTACACAGTTTCTATCTTTAGGACCGTCAAAAAGCAAAGGGAGGCCAGCTTCAATTTACCCTTACAAATGTGGGACATGTGGGATTTCTTATTTTGCATCAAGGAATCTCATGAAGCATTGCAGTAAACTGGGACATGATATAGAAAGGGTATGTAATGATGAGTTCTTCAATCTCATTAATTTATTTTATTGACTAGACTGCTAACACATTCCAAATGTTTATGAGCCTTCTAGGAAAGCAAAGTTTCTGAAAAGAAGATTGTGCATGAAGATGATATTAATGAGAATGTCTTTAGAAATTTCATGGCTGGCATGAAAAAAGAGCTGAAGGATGGGAAGAACAGAAAACTTGCCTACAATTTATGGAAAAGAAATAAGACGAGTGTTTCTGGACAAAAACAGAATACCAATGGAGTAAAAAAAGTCAAAGAAAAAGTAGAGATACAAGGTGGAAGAAGAGACAGAAGCCTGTGTTCCAAATCCAAAGAGAGACCTCTTGGCAAGAAAAACAAATGTGATAATAATAAAAAATCCATGAGTAAACAAAAGAGGAAAAGGGATCAAGAAAAAGTTGAAAGACATGTAAAGCGGCGTAAGGATGCTGGGAATATACAAAAGCCTAGACGTGAAGGGGAATATAGAAAAGTGTGTGACAACACCAAACAAGATGCTCTACATTTCGGGTCAAGAAGAGGTTATATTGAAGACGAGAAAGCATGCATGCACATAGGGAAGAATAGTGTTACTCAACATAGATGTATTGATGCTTGTATGGGTTTTCGCGGATTGCTTAATCTCACTTCAGGTACTTTTTATTCTGCTTTACATGCTCAACTCCTCTTCTCAAATAGCTCATACATGGATGACCCATTGTAGAGTTGTGAATCCATGTTTCAAGCCTGTCTGCAAATGATCTAAGAACACATCCGAATGTATGTGCTTTTGTAGAATTGCTAGGACTGGTGCACAATATGCTGGATATTATCACCATTACAAAAGCAATTGTAGATATTATTCTATATATCATTTCATTTACATAGCTGACAAAATTTCTTTGTTTCTTTAACAATCCACAACACAAGGTTACATGACCACTGATAGGTTTGGAAGGCATAATTTTCAATTTCATTTAGCAGATTTGCTCACTTCAGTTGAATTCAGTGATACACATATCATTTCTTTAATCTTCCATAGAGGATACGACATTTTCAAATGTATCTCTTGTCCAGTCTCATAGTTCTTTTTCTTCTTTTAGAGATAGTACATCTGTAATAGTAACATATGTGTATTAATCCATGCATCAAGGCTCAAATCTCATCATTGCCCGAAATTCCTAAACACTGCAGAATATAGGGGTTGAACCCACAACCTTTTATGTTCTGCTTAGGAGGGAGGAACTGACAAGAACATGCCATCTGTGGGGGGAAATGGCTGATCAATGTCTATGTGGGGGGAAGCAAAAATTAGCTTACAAACACATTCTCGGTAGAGACCTAGAAAGCTGTCTTCTCGGTAGAGACCTTTGTATATCTCTGGATTTTATACCTAAATACAAGATTCCACTCACCTCTGTCCTGCTTGAGTAAATTGGTTTTGAAAGCATTCTGCCAGTGGAGCTGCCACCTTTGATGTTCAACCTGATTCACTGCCTTTGTACCTTTTATGCACTTACTTAGGCGATTAAAACAGTTGGTCTTTGATATTGTTGTTACACCTCAAGTTTGTTTCATTTGGAACAAGGGTTGAGTATGATTAATACTCATTGTTTCATGTATCAGGACTTATTTATTTTGTATTTCTTTGGTATCTTTGTCACTTGGTGATCTAGGGGGGTTGCTTCCTTTGGTCACACCTCTGCCTTGTTTATTGTCAACATTGTTTTTCCGTAAGAAGAGTTCTCTAACTTGGACCGTTGTGTACATTCTACTATCTATAGAGCTTTGAAATTCTCTTCTCTCCTTGTTGATTTGTTTTAACATATATTGTTCCTACCATCTCATATTGGATGTCGAATAAATATACTCACATCATGTTAATATAATTATTTATGATCAATAAATATGATGATCTGCTCCCTAATAACTGTCTTTATACTCTTGTCATCATATATGATGGAAAGGGAATTTATCTCATGGTAATCTACTATAGGACAATTCTCTTCCTATGGTTTTATAAACGTTCATTAATGATCACATTTCTCACTAGACTTTTAGCTTGAAGCTTCCATACCTTTCTATATTGTTCTACAACCTTCCATAACTTTCTAGAAATTTTTACAACATTCCATAATGCTTTCCACAATGTTCTAGAAAATGTGTTTTTGACATTGCTAGATTAGCCTTGCTAGAAAACAAGGTACTAGTTTTATCCCTTTTGACCAAGTTGCTTGATGGACTTCAGGGTATTGTGGAACCTATGACAAATAGTTTTAGAATAGTTGAAGCTCTAGATGTGCTCTTTTTATGGTGAGGAGTTTGCAATAAATGCGCCTCTCTTGGTATTATTTATCTCATCATGATTGGTGTAACAATAATATATAATAGATTATAAAATGTTACTGTTTTGTAATTTTTGAGTCTCCCCCACTTGTACCTATATCATATTGTGTCTCTCTCTTTCCGTTCTTTTCTTCATTAAGCCACTATTGGGGGTGGAGCAACGGTGAATCCACCCCTATGGAATGAACCACATAATGTAGATGAAAAGAATCGAACTATTACATATGGGAATGCATGTTCCAAGTTAGGGTACGAGCCATCACCAACGAGGAAGATGGTAGTGAGACCATTGTCATCTGATGACCGCAGAGAGAGATGTAGGATCGTGGGTTGATTTTTTGCCCTCCCATCTTACAATATTACATCAAGAATATGCTCTTTTTGACTGATCATGTTATATTAAGGATATATCTTTCTCCTTTCTCTTATAGTTATGTCACTATATAGTTATCTCATACCTCTAAATAATTATGCCCAATGTACAAAATGCCACTACCGAACCCTAATGTGTCAATATCCTAATACCATCAATGATGTAGTTGCCATTGCGTTGTGGTTGCCATTGGGCATTGGTTGTGATGGGGCTTGCCATTGTCAAGGGGCTTGTAGCTCGCTTGGGGCCACTGTCACCATCGTCAATGAATTCGTCGCTGCAATTGGCTATGTTTGCTAGTAGGTGGTCGTCACCAACAAGGTAGCTATGTTAACGTCTTTTAATGGGAAAAATGGTCAATAAGATCAAAGAAGAGGTTACAACAAACCAAAATAAATATCACTAAATAGATCGTCTATTTACGAAAGTTTTTGAAAGTTCTCCAACATGGGCCACTCCAAGACAGAGAGATCTTTGAACCAAGGAAAGCACCAATTTTTGGTAACCAGGGTGATGAAGTCATGGTCCAAATGGTACATGGAAGCCCACTTTGATCTAATGTTTCATCTACCTTTGTAAGCCACTCCAATTGAAGGCTCCATCCACCATCGCAAACCCCCCTACTTCCACAAACTCACTCAAACCCAAGGTTCCACTTGCATCTCTTATGGCATTGTTTTTTATATTTTTCATGTCATAGGTGTCATTGTTCCTCTCATCTCTCGTCTCTCGATCCTCATCCTTTAATTCTTGACTGTTGACACTCATCTCTTCACTAGCCCTCTCCCGCAATCTTGACACTCATCTCATAGCTTGGCTACTATCTCACTCTTGATATTCATCTCCCATCATCTTAGATTTTGACTCTTGTGGTGAAAGAGCGTTCTTATTTCAGCTTTTTTATTGTCACAATTTTGCCGCAGATGGGGTGTTTGTGTCCTTCATGGTTGGATCCATTACTCCCATCAGCTCAACTTCCAATATGAGAATGTTCAAGAGCTCATAGGAGTTGAACTTCCATAGTGTATAGTTCATCTTGTCAAGCTTCCCTTCCAACATTATTGGTAAGTGTGGCCTTGTCCTACCACCATCCAAGCAACCTCCAAACCTCTTTTGGTAGTCACAGCCTCCACAACAAACTCCATAACTCGTGGATAGCTAGTGTTAACTTGTGGAAAAAAACAAATCACAAGAAGATACACCATGAATCCGAGAAGATATATATATAATAGTAAGGTTGGTACAACAAGAACGATAGCTTATATTCGCGAAAGGGAGCATATAGTAATGTAGCTTAGTAAGTAAAGTGACTAACACTAAAATATTGTCTAAGGATTCCCTTATACACTAGCTTGTTAGACTCAATGACTAACCCATTTACCATATTCAATGCACTTCCTTTCCATTGATTAGATGAGGTTATTCGTGCTTGTTCCAAGTCACACTAGAAAGTTTGAAATTGTTGAAAAGCACTAAATCACAAAATTTCAAGTCAAGATATTGATGTTATACGTGCTCTTACTTCTTGAGATGGCCAAGTCATATAAAAAAATGCGTTTGGACAAAGTTGTCAACTATATTCAAGATAAATAAAGTAAACTCCTAGATTACCTAGAATTGAATGGGAAGCAAGCAAAAGTTTAGACTTCACAAATGCATGCCAAAGTTGTGATCTTTTTAAGGTTGCACAAGTGACAAGCATGACTCAACTACCACACGCTCTGATACCAAGTGTAGGTGATCTCGTGCAACGGAAGGAAACTTTGTGTGTGTGTGTTTTTTCCCTTTTGGGTTTTCGATGTTAAAATACTTGTGTCTCTTTCAGTTTTTGTTTTTTGTTTTTTGTTTGTGCACTATCTTTGCACCCAAATATACATACGAGAAACTGGTTGTGGCAAGTTTTCGATCCTAACAAAGTGGTATCAGAGCAGATGGACGAACATTTTGGTGGATTGTTCAAGTTAATCGGCTCAACTATTCAGTGTGGAAGTCGAAGATGCGGGATATGCTTGTTTGCAAAGACTTATGGTTGCCGGTTCAATACAGCAAGACGAAGCCAGACAAGATTGATGCATCAACTTGGGAAGTCATGCATGTGAAGGCGGTCGCATACATAAGGTATTTTATAGACATGAGTCTATACAACAACTTTGATGATGAGACGAGTGACAACGTCCTTTGGAAGAAAATAGGCGTAATGTTTGAGAACAAGAACGTTGTGAACAAAGTCTCAGTTTTCAAAAAAATCGTGAGACTCTGGTATCAAGATGGTACTAGCATGGCGGAGCATATTAATGCCTTCCAAGGACCAATGAATCAAACCACCTCTCTAGAAGTACCTCTTGCCGACAAGGTATTAACATTATTGTTGCTGGGATCTCTTCCAACAACTGGGAGACACTCATTGTCACATTGGGCAATGCCGAACGGGAAGGGCAACATCTATCCCTAGAGCAGGTGAAGTCAACCTTACTAAACGAGGAAGCTCGCCGGAAGGATATGGAGTCCATTGTTGACCCAAAGGCCTTAGTCACGGAAAGTGACATGAATCGAGGAAGAGGCCAAAATTGAAGTCCCCAAAATCGAGATAAGTCAGGGACAAGGTCGAAGTCAATGGGGAGGCCCACATGCTTCTATTGCGGGAAGTAGGGGTACTTCTAGAAAAATTGTCGTCACTTCCGAAAAGAGAAAGGGGGATCCGATGGTGTTCAGCCGAAGAAGATACGAGACAACAAGAACACCTCGACGATCATGACAAGTGAGGGGGAGTTGTTGCTCATTAGAGAGCAAAACGAAGTGAACCTTGTCGGCGAGGGATTGACATGGGTGGTCGATTCAGGTGCGTCATTCCACCTAACCCCTGACTGGAAATGCTTTTCATCTTATAGAGACAGAGATCTTGGATCTTTAAAGATGGGAAATGAACGGGCATGTGGAATTGTTGGCATGGGAGATGTATGTTTGGCAACGTTGTTTACGTACGCGTATTTAATGTTTAAATACATATAATACCTCCTAATTGGTATAGTACGACTATACATAATTGGTTCAGTCAATTGTCATGTACATTTATCCAATACGGTATTTAACATACATTTGAAAAAACAGGTATAATATGTATTTATAAAAAAATGTAAGTAAAATTGTAACAAAAAGCAAAAGAAAAAAAAATTAGTGAAAAAGAAGAAAAAAGAAGGAAGAAAGAAGAATAGAAGAGACGACGACAAGAAGAAGAAGAAGAAGAAGATAGAAATATTTCCTGAGAGTGATTATCGTAGAAGATAGAAGAAGAAGAAGATAGAAACCTTTCTTGAGTGTGATTATCACAGAAGATAAAAGGAGAAGAAGAAGAAGATAGAAACCTTTCCTGAGTGTGATTATCACAGAAGATAAAAGGAGAAGAAGAAGAAGAAGAGATAAAAGAAGATAGAAACCTATCCTAAGTGTGATAATCGTAGACGATTCCTCAATATATGAAGGCATAATCACAAATAATTACAATTTGAAGTAGAACATCGTGCTACACACTTACACTAAATTATAGAATAAGTAAATGTCAACATCCATATTATTACAACTGGTATTTTAGGATGTAGAACTATAATGTAAATTTTAAAACATAGATGCTTTTTACAATATTACAAATATTTTTTAGAAAGGTAAATAATTTTCAAATTCTAGAAGTAGTTAACGTGTTATACGTAAAATATGTATTTTATAAGTTTTTAAAATTTTAAAAATGTATTTAACATATTTTTAAATTGGGAGGTGCTATGTGCGTATTAATACGTTATACACATATGGTATCCGCACCGTATCTAACGTACCTAACAACCTTGCCACCGACACCAGGTTCTTCATGATTGTTGCGATGTGCAAGACGTTCATGAACTTCCCTTTTTGTTCGACGTGGTTTAAGGGAACTTCACCGACTTGTTCGATAGTATGTGGGGTGTCGTCACCGGTTTCGATGACCCCCCCGTTGTTCCGGTTTCTCCAAATATGAGAACCACTCCTCGTGGCTCGTCATATGGTTCGACTCTCCGGAATCATCATACCATACCTCGTTCGGTTTTGAGGTGCTTGTCTTCATCGAATTAGCCTTGTGCTTCATCACAAAGGTTGAGCCCGATCCATTTTTGGCTCCTCCCGAGCCTTCGGCGTAGTGCGATCTTTGATGCCTATCAGTGTCACCCCTACTTGATCCGGGTTTGTTCAAATCAGAGCTCTTCTTCCAGCATTCGCTCTCTCTGTGGCCCTTCCGACCACATGACCGACATTCCATTTCGGCCTTTGCTTGCCGGTTTTCGGCGCCACCTTGACTCCCTTATTTCCGGAGGGTCTAGAACTGTTGTTAACATTTTGATTATGCCTTCGGTTTTTCTCCTATCGGCCACCTCCGTTGGGTGCCGACCCACCTCGTCCACCACGACCATGGGACCTATCTTCCTCTGTGCAGACCAACTTGTTGTCGGTGTGCGTACTCGTCGATACACCCGCATGGTTCTCCTCTACAAGGAGCTTTGACTGTAAGTCAAAAAACGAAGGCGTATTCTCCCTCGTGCAAACCGCCGTTCAGAATGCTCCAAACTTCAATGCCAAGCCCCTGAGACAGACCTGCACCATTTCGTCCTCCTCGACGGTCACATTGATGGAGGCAAGGGAGTCACAAATCTCCTTGATCTGGGTTGTATAATCGGCCACTGACATGTCTTTCTACCGGACATTGCTCAACTCTTGTCTAAGTTGCAGCTTCTGGGCCGTGGTGCTTGTAGCAAAAACCCTTTTCAAGTTTGTCCACGCTTCCTTTGGCATCTTTGTCCTGGATGTGGCTAAGTAGCTAATCACTAACACTGGACGCAAAGCAGTACATTACCTTGCTTGTCGCTTGTTCCCAAGCCGGTCTATCGACATAACTCCAATATCCATGTCCAAGCAAGTATTGGTGCATCTTATACAACCAAGATGCGTAGTTGCTTCTATCGAGCTTCTCCATCAGAAGCGAGCTAGACATTCCTCTATCCATTTCTCTTCTTGTCTGTTCTTACTGGGTGTTAGGTCTTGGTATGTGTTGAAAGGTCTTGTCGGCATCAGAGGATGTTATAACCCCCGCGCTCTGATACCATGTAAAAGTTATGTGTAGAAGTGTAGACACAACCGGCTCAGCCGAATAGCAACATAAAGACAAAAATGAAGGTTCAATGGAAGCTTGAGAATACACAATACGCGGGAGTGACAGAGAGAGCAGAACATAAACTCTATTTCAAAATAAACTCAATACTCTGTATATACAATGTGCTCAGTGGGCACTATTATATAAGTCCTTAAAAGGACTGATAGAAGTAATGACAAGTAAGTCAATGCTTGTACCGAGTTATTGACACTAACTACTAGAACCATAACTACGTACTAGACTAGGAGTGTAGGCCTCCAATGACCTACCAGTTCGCACATGGCTCCAGCTCACCTTACCAAACACTGACTTGGCTTCGTTCCAAACACCGATCCGGCTCTTTGTTGTCCAGAGGACAGAAATGTAAAATTAGGAAATTAGCAAACGCCGAGTCCGAGTATCACGGGCCACCGACGGCTCGGTTGTGTATTAGGGGAAAAAGTTATTTAAACGAGGACCAGTACCTCAGAGAGAGGGAGAAGAAAACTATAGGCGGAAGCACTAGCTTAGGCCATTGTAACTAGATAAACTTGTAAGGTCACCAGCCACAGGCCGTGTTATGTAATCTTTTTCTGTCATATTAATAGATCTGATTTGTGCCATTTTGCTCCATGAGTCTGTGCTTTGATCCATACCGATGAGTTCAACGCCGCCACGTCTATCAAGACCCCGCTAGTGTTTTCTCTTTGAGCTCTGTCTCTCTCTCGACGTCTCTGTTACGAGCCTTCACGTACCACGCCCTTGAATACCGATAGTCGCAGATCTATTGAAGGTGTTCACCCAAAGGAACGGGTAACACAATTTGGCACGCCCGGTTACAGTTGTGAGTGCACAGCGAACTTCGTTGAAGGTAACCACCAGCCGCCGTTACGGCGCCCTCTCGCACCACGAGGTCTCGGCCACCCGCCCGACGCCCTGAGCTAGTCGAAGGAACTTCCGACTCGGCGGTCACTGACCAATCCTTTCCTAATCAATCAAAGGCTTGTCCAGTGCAATCCTCGCCACTGGACACTCGATCGCGAGTTGATTCACCACAAGAACCCCCGTCGAGCCCTCCGGAGGTCAATCAACCGGAACTAAACCCTTTTCCGGTGCTACCAGAAGACCCACAATACGACATCATGTCGTACCCATACCCACGATACACCGACGGACCAGACGTGGAGTCACATGTCCGTGCCTTCATATCCACGTGGCAGGCTAACCACTCCACACACCGCCTCACGCCGGCCGAAATCGATGCCTCGAAGATTGCCGAGTTCACACTCTCCCTCGATGGACCGGCCGCACGATGGTACTCTCGCCTCGAAATAGGAGAGGCCACCACTTTCCAAATCGTGCGCACAAAGTTCCTTGAACTTTTTCATCGCGAGGTGCCTAAAAGGGAACTGCTCCGGCAATTCTTCTCTATATGCCAGGAACCGCACGAAATGGTCGCGCAGTTCACAATCCGGTTCCAGGATCTCTACAGACAAGTGGCCAATGATGTCTCGGCACAACATATACCGGACACTTTCCTATCCAGTTTACGAGAGCCTCTACGAACGACTCTGGCACTTACAAATTTCGCCAACCATACTATCGAACAAGTCATAACGCACGTTCTCACCCTCGATCGGAACCAGCACGACACGGCCTTCTCGATGACATCCTTGCAAAACGCTCTTCCCCAAGAGGACAATCGCTTTCGCCAAGCCCTCCAATGCACTGCGTGTTCAGGATTAGGGCACCTGGCCCTCGAATGTCCCCACCGACCACAGTGTCTGATCTGTCAGTCTCGAGCTCACACGGTAGAGCAGTGCGAATATAATATGCTGAACCGCACAACGGCGGCACCGGTCCGCCAGATCGAGCCACGAAATACATACTCTCGGCAGGACGAGCGATATATCTATCGAGACCAGGATAACGAGCAACTGCGATCCCCGTATCGACGGCGCCGAGACGACGACTATCGACGTGATAACCGCCGTGATCATTATTGCGATGACTGGCACGACGATTATGCTCGATATGATGACGATCGCGATGACCGGTATGACCAAAGGAACTCACGCATTGATCGGCGAAACGGCGACCGCAACACACGCAACAATAGAAGACCTAATGACAACCGCCAACGGGACGCTCCTCAAAATGATCAACGCAACTCCAACGCACCTCGGAACAACCCACCACCAAACGAGACCGAGAATCAACAACAACAGCTTCCACACACAGACAGAGCGGACACCAGCAGCTCAACCAATGTGACATGTTTTAAATGTAATCAACCAAGCCACTACGCCACGCAATGTCCGACAACGAATTGTGGCAAGGCACCCGCGGTGAACAGTATCATGGCCGATGTTCAAACGGTCACTACCCGGAGTAAAGCGCAGACTACTCAGTGACAAATCCAGGATGACGTACGTCAGGCAACAAAGGAATGGGTCGACACAACCAATAAAAATAATGCCGTACGCATGCAAACTGACATGAGGGATGGGCCCAGGGAAGTACCACAAACCTCGGCACCATCCACGTCGTCGGAGGACGACCAGCTATGGGATGTTCTTACCAACTCCCACATCTCGCTGCCCCTACATAAACTGCTACCACTCATGCCGAGATTTCGGGACACCCTGGCGGCACTCCAGGCCAATACTAAGGCCGTGACGCCACCGGTACACCTCACCGAAGCAGGAACCAATCCACCACTCATGGATTCTCAGAACCCAGCCGTGCGAATCATCATTAAGGGACAAGACCTGCACGGATGCATCATCGACGACGGATCCGGCGTAAACGTTATTAGCGAGTCAACGTGTCTCAACCTCGGCCTGAATCAATGGGAACCATGCCCCTTTTGGCTTCGGATGGCCGACACCCACTCAGTTCGCCCCATTGGTTTAATCCGCCATCTCGACTTCACACTCGGAGGCCACATGTTCACGATCTCGGCCGTCGTGCTAAGACTGGAGACACAAGGCGCCTACCCAATTTTACTAGGTCGACCATGGTTGCGTACAATGAATATCAAGCAACATTGGCAACGCAACATGATCTCGTTCCGAAGAGGAAAGACAAAAGTCCGAATTATCATTGAAGAACGAGTGCCCGTCGCCCTCAACACTTCGCCGTTATACGCGGAAGGGGTCCATATGCTCGGCGGGTTGGCCGATGAGGAGGTCGATGACTTCCTAGATGATCATCCCACGATCATCCCTCTCTTCGAAATCAATGCCTTACCAACCATCGAGCCATCTAAAGACGAGGAAGTCACGGAGGAGTCACCACCCCAGGAGGAACCAGATGCAACCACGGTTGCCGAGCTACGTCATGCTCGGGAGGCTTTCGAACGCGAACTCGCCATTTCACAACGAGTGAAAGCATCAACCCTGGAAACAATAAACCTCGGTTCGGACGAGAATCCCCGTACGGTACAAATTGCCAATAATCTACCAACCGGAGAACGAGCATGCCTCGTAAAATTACTCACCGGCTACCAGGATGTTTTCGCTTGGTCTTACACCGATATGAAGGGGCTGGATCCTGAATACTACCGACATCAAATTCACATCTTACTCGACACTCGGCCAGTTCAGCAGAGGCGCTACAGGATGAACCCCAACTATGCCGCTAAAGTCAAAGAGGAAATTGACAAACTACTCCGAGTGGGCTTCATTCGCCCTGTTAAACGGGCTACATGGTTGAGCCCGATCGTAGTGGTCCCAAAGAAGAACGGAAAAATCCGCGTCTGCGTCGACTATCGGAAGCTTAACGCCGCAACAGTCACCGACGGTTTCCCTCTCCCATTCACGGATAGGGTCCTCGACACGGTAGCCGGCCACCAATGCTACAGTTTCCTCGACGGGTTCAGCGGTTATAACCAGATAAGAATGCACCCGGAGGATCAGGAGAAAACCGCTTTCGTCACGGAATGGGGTGTTTTTGTAGCAGAAGTTATGATGTTCGGTCTAAAAACGGCGTCGGCTACGTTCCAGCGCATCATCACCGAAATCTTTCATGACTACATCCCGACGTTCATGCAAGTCTTTCTCGACGATTTCACCGTGTATGGCCATCGACAAGAACACATGACCCAGTTACGACTCTGCCTGGGCCGATGTCGCCAAGCTCGATTGAGTTTAAACCCGGCGAAATGTGCGTTCTTAGTCACCAACGGCAACCTTCTCAGCCACATTGTCAGTCAAGAAGGCATCGCTATGGACCCGGATAAAGTAAAGGCAATCCTGAATGCCACCGCACCCTCGAACGCTAAGGCACTAAGCTGTTTTTTGGGACAAATCCGGTGGCAGAGCCAAATGATACGACACCTGGCCGATTTCGCGACACCCTTACACGCGGCAGTCCATTGCCTTCCTTTCCAATGGACGTCAATTGAGGACACGGCCTATCAGACCCTGAAACGAATGTTGTCACATGCCCCGGTGGTCCAGTCTCCGGTTTGGTCCGAACTGTTTCATGTCTTCGTAGATGCTTCGGACATCGCCATCGGAAGTGCCCTGATGCAATGCACACCCCCGAATTGGTATAGGCCCGTGTACTACGCTAGCCGACGGCTCTCGACCGCGGAAAAGAATTACTCCACCACCGAGCGGGAGGCCCTCGGTATGATTTATAGCATCAATAAATTTCGGCATTACCTCTTGGGCCGAAAATTTACCTTTCACGTGGATCACTCGGCCCTTCTTTATTTGGTCAATAAGCAAGGCCTTACCGGACGGTTGGCTCGGTGGATGCTCCTACTACAAGAGTTTGATTTCCAGATTCAACATCGACCCGGGGTACAACATGCCGTCGCCGACTACTTGAGCCATCTTGAGTCAGGAGAACCGGCGAAAACAACGTACGACGAGCTACCGGACGCCAGCCTATTTAACCTGACGACGATACCAGACGATAACGGAGATGAATGGATCACGGAGATGACCCATTTTCTCACCACCGGTGTACCTCCCGAGCACATGACCCTTGACACGAGAAAACGCCTAGCAGTGCGTAGCCGGAATTTTTGCCGGGGTACAACATCGACCCGGGGTACAACATGCCGTCGCCGACTACTTGAGCCATCTTGAGTCAGGAGAACCGGTGAAAACAACGTACGACGAGCTACCGGACGCCAGCCTATTTAACCTGACGACGATACCAGACGATAACGGAGATGAATGGATCACGGAGATGACCCATTTTCTCACCACCGGTGTACCTCCCGAGCACATGACCCTTGACACGAGAAAACGCCTAGCAGTGCGTAGCCGGAATTTTTGCCGGGGTACAACATCGACCCGGGGTACAACATGCCGTCGCCGACTACTTGAGCCATCTTGAGTCAGGAGAACCGGCGAAAACAACGTACGACGAGCTACCGGACGCCAGCCTATTTAACCTGACGACGATACCAGACGATAACGGAGATGAATGGATCACGGAGATGACCCATTTTCTCACCACCGGTGTACCTCCCGAGCACATGACCCTTGACACGAGAAAACGCCTAGCAATGCGTAGCCGGAATTTTTGCCTCGTCTCAGACATTCTCTACCAGAAAGGCTCGGACGGCATATGGCGCCAAGCGATTCGGCAATTCGAGAAGAACGCCGTTCTTCAGGAAGCCCACCAAGGAGTAGTTGGGGGGCACTACGCCGGGGATTCTACGGCAAGAAAAGTTTGGCAAAGTGGATTGTGGTGGCCGACAACGAAGAAAGACGCTCACGAGTTTTGCTGGCAGTGCAATTTGTGCCAACGATTGGGGCAACCAATGGAATAGTCACGGATGCCACACCAGCCGATTCTTCAGTTGGACCCATTCAAAAATGGGGTTTGGATTTTGTAGGCCCTTTCAAACCACCCGCGGCCCGAACAGGGAATAGGTATATTATCGTTGCCACGGATTACTGCACCAAATGGGTCGAGGCTAAGGCACTCCGAGATAACACGGCGGCATTCACGACTAAATTCGTGTACGAGCACCTCTGGTGCCGTTACGGATGCCCAATCGAGCTCGTTAGTGACCAAGGTGGGCACTTCATCAATCATATAATACGTGAGCTTACACACCACTACGCGGTGGTGCACAAGAAAAGCACACCATACTACCCGCAGGCGAACGGCTTGGCGGAATCGACCAATAAAATCCTCCAAACCATACTGAAGAAGATCGTCAATGAAAACAGGACCGATTGGGATGACAAACTCCAGAGCACGATGTGGGCGTATCGTATGACTTTCAAAACAAGCATCCAATCAACCCCCTTTCGAATGGCGTTCGGGTTAGAAGACGTAATGCCCGTCGAGTTCCAAGTCCCGAGCCTCCGAGTTCAAGTCAAAGCACGGCTCCCCGAGGCCCAATCCGAGCAATCCTGGCTGGAACAACTCCTCGAACTCAGCGAAGATAGGATAGAGAGTATGGCCCACTCGAACAACGGCAACGACAATGGCAACGCAAGGCTTTCGTGGATCGACATCGACACGGGCTAGAGAAGGAGCTCACCATCAGCAAACCAGTTCTTCTGTTTCAAACAGGACTCGGGTCAATGCCGGGAAAATTAAGATTTCGGTGGACCGGTCCATTCTGGATTATCGACGAGTTCAACGGGACGTTCCAGCTCGGCACACTCGCCGGCGACACTGTCAAAAGCTGGGCCAATGGTTTCTGACTTCGACCATATCGAGGGACTACACCACCCAACCCGTTTACCAAGCCACACGGCACAAACGAGTTTCGGGAGACCACCACGGAGGACGCCACGTGTCCCCCTGAATAAGAACTCACCCACCTTCTTGAAATTAATAAAAGTAGTAGTAGGTAGGATTAACCATAGTTTAGCCACTGATTAGCTACACCTACACCACCCACCTAGGCACCCACAATTTTAGGAGCACCCCTCACCACCACTCATTTAGTACCTATTTAAGCACATGCAAAGCACTAGAAGCACCCCACTCACCTTCAGGACACGTGGTGCTAGTCACTTATTATGGCACCCACGACTTAGAATCTTCAGGATTTGCTTCAGGCACAAAACCCTAGGAGTAAGTTACTAAAACCGTTTCCAAAACGCAGCACAGACCATTATCGCTCCCCATCTCCATCGTTGTCAAGCTCAGAAACCTCGTCTCGCCCTCACCACGCTAAACGCTCTTGCTCTCAACCTCTCTTTCGCTCTCATAACCCCTCTGCTGGACTTCCCCTGCCTGTTGTTCCTCCTGTGTCTCGCCCTCGCCTCATCACTCTTTTTCACGCTTCCACACAGTCGAACCCCGTCTCCATCTCCAACATGCCTCTTACCGCCTCAATAGAAACCCGCGCCTGGCTCCAGGAACGAGGAATGGGCAGTTACCTGAAGATCATCGATGCCCCCGCGCACCCAGATGCCCAAACTATGGCTAAACGTATAAGTCCCGAAGCCATCACCAACAACGTGCTTCGGGCTGTTTTGGACCTACAACGGGGAGGGGACCATGAGGTCGACATACCCCCGGCATCAAAGATGAAGGCGTATTTCGGTGAGTACTCAGCCTCAGGGAAGGCATATCGCACGTATGGCGGTCCCAACAAAGCTTTCGGGGAGATTGCTCGTATATTAATGGAGTATGCGTTCGTAAATACGAACCCAACGAGTATGCCGCAGAACAAGGTAGCCATCATCATCAGTGCGTATGAAGGAAACAGAATTGATTGGGGAATCATCATAGGTGAGGGACTCTGCGCCACCTTAGCTTCATTTCAGTCCGGTAAGAAGATGTTGTCTGTTCTTACCCACTTTTTGATGGTTCTATACCCACCCTCTTCTCTTCCTTCCCCTCGCACACTCACGTCCCCACCACCACCACGAAGGCAGAGAGAGAAATTCGTTTCCATCAGCCACGAAGCATGGGAGGAGCCCACATCGCCTTCATCTCCTGCCGCCGACCAAAAACCCGCATCTGCACCACCACCCACCCAACCCCAACAAAAACGGGCAGTTTCTGAGACCTGCCAAGAATGGGAGGAGGTAGCTGCGGAAGACAACACAGCCGATGACGTCACCATTCGACACCCAACGTCGCGCCCCTCGGTAACGTCCCCAGGACCTATCCCACACCCCAACACACAGCAGGCGGCACCACCACGACCCCAGAAAAGGAAGCAGGCGGAGGAAACGACACTACCGGCCCCGGAACCCCAAACACAGCCAAGCAAGAGAAGACGACTCAACCGTGAGTCCTCGGAAGAACAGAAAGAGCCACAACAGGAGCAAGCCTTAGTGGTCAGATAGAGCAACCTGGCCATCACCCCTGAGGAGGCATCGCTGAACCAGGGCACGATCGAGCATGGGCAAACAATGCAGATCTCGGAGGATGAAGTCCTCGGGTATAAGGACCTCCCCGCGGAGGCTTACGAATTTAGTGCGCTCCTACGCCTCGGTACGTCATTCGAGCTGGTCAACTTCCTCGCCAGAGCCCAAGTCGTGGCAGCCGCTCGAATGGCGGAAGAGCACGCCGAAACAAAAATGATTCAATGCGCGCTAATAGGTGAAATTGAGCCCCAGGAGGACAGGGCTTTACAAAAAATCGGGAGGAAGAAGCAGGCAAAACAGGCCGCTCTCCTCATGGAGGTTCCCGAGTTAAACACGGCCCTTATCGAGGCATATCGGGACCTGGATCGCACTACGCGGGCAGCCAAAGACATGGCCCGAAAGATAAAAATAACCCAAAAACAGGCTAAGATGGCTACAAAACTATGGCACGCTGCGAACCAGAAGCTGGCAGCCTGGGAGCAAAACCGGCCGGAACAACAACTCTTGAGCCTTCCGGTAACGATCACCGAGACCCTCCCAGCGCCTCCACGCATAACAATGATGGATGCAAGCACCATCACCGACTCAATGCTAACGGTACATGCCAGTACACAAACAGACTCGTTACAAATGGTCGATGCCTGCACAACAACCGAGGCGCCCACGCCCATGGAGAAGACCAAGATACCACCACCTCGTGCACCCAAGGAGGTGGCAACCCAGACAGAACCCCCGCTCCGGGATTACCGTGTGGAGCTTAAAGAAGAAGAACGGCGAACCGAGAGACACGAACAACGGCATCAAGAGGCGATGGCTCGCCTAAAAGAAGAAGCTTCCAAGCAGATGGCCGAGATGAGAGCCCAGGCCGACCAAAGGATACACGAGCAGAACAAAGCACTGGGCCGGGTACAAGTGCAAGCCGCGGGCAAGGAAGCCGAACTCAAAAGCAAGCTGGAGGAATACGCAGCCACAGTGGTGAAGAAAGAGAAGGAGGTTCTAGACCTACAGGCCGCGCTCGACAATGCAAAAGACTGGAACCAGCGGCAGGAGGAAAGAAATCGCCAATGGGAGGAGAGGATGATCGCGGAGAATGCCGAGCTGCAGAGTCAGCGTACGACCCTTAAAAATGGCTGACGAGTTTGTCATCAAATGCAAGCTACTTTCGGAGCAAAAAGACGCATTATCGGATTCCTACTTCACCCTACAAGAAGAGAGAATCGTCGAACGGGAACAAATCCGGGCCACGTGTCAAAAAGAACAGGAGCAAGCCACCGAAGAACTCACCAAGCGTTACGAGCAGGCTCTCCAACTCGTAACCGCGGATGCAAAGAACACTCAGGCCATCTATGAGCTAAGAACATAGAAGATTCATGCCGAGGTCGACGGCTTAAAACAGGAATTAGCAGCCATCCGAGCACAACCTGGCATGGATGAGACACGCATCAGAATACTGATCGAGAAATAGCGCCAACACCTTACCAAAAAGGTCGAGGAAACATTAAGTCGCGCAGGAGACGAATGGGCAGCCCCAGCTGCCGAATTGCATATTTTACGCGCCAATGCCGAGAACCGATGGAAGGAGATTTAACTGAGGATTACGAGTCCTTGGCAAAATCTCACACCGCGGCAATCGAGCAAATAATGGAGGACTTCAATGACGGTCAGATGTTGTTTCGCCTAGAAGCAGAAACCTTCGAACGAGAACGACTCGCAGCCATCCCCACCAGCCCTCCAACGGCCACAGAGCAGAAGGAAGAACCTTCCAGCAAAGAGATCACGGACACGGCACTGGAGACCCTTGTCCCGGCCAACAGACATCCCATGGACGCCCACACGGTACCAGATCCTATCGAAGTAGAGGTTAGCGCCCACGAACCCACACCCCCACCAGAAGAATCGGCCGCACCTGAGGCGGACGTCCGAGAAGATATGCCACCCCCGGACCAAACTCAACCCCCCGCACCGACAGTCCAACCAGACCACCCTGCCACCACCCCGGACCCCGAAAGCATCCTCGACATCTTAAAAGAGGAATGAAACGAGGATCACGCCTAAAAGGCAATTTTTGTAATATTGTTAGTATTTTGTAAGTCGTGGGTTCGACGGACAAGGTCCTGTCCCACGGGCGTGCCAGGTGTTGTCCAGAGAACAGAAATGTAAAATTAGGAAGCCACCGACGGCTCGGCTGTGTATTAGGGGAAAAAGTTATTTAAACGAGTACCAGTACCTTAGAGAGAGGGAGAATTAAACTATAGGCGGAAGCACTAGCTTAGGTCATCGTAACTAGATAAACTTGTAAGGTCACCGGCCATAGGCCGTGTTATGTAATCTTTTTCTGTCATATTAATAGATCTTATTTGTGCCATTTTGCTCCATGAGTCTGTGCTTTGATCCATACCGATGAGTTCAACGCCGCCACGTCTATCAAGACCCCGCTAGTGTTTTCTCTCTGAGCCCTGTCTCTCTCTCTCGACGTCTCTGTTACGAGCCTTCACGTACCATGCCCTTGAATACCGATAGTCGCAGATCTATCGAAGGTGTTCACCCAAAGTAACGGGTAACACTCTTGGCATATTTAGCCGATCCAGATCATGTTGAGCTTGCTCTCTCAACAATGGGGTTGGTGAATCAACTTAAGGCAGCAAAGTTTCCATTGGATGATGCAATGCAGGCCTTGCTTCTGCTATGTACCTTGTCGGACAGCTGGGAGA
Source organism: Azolla caroliniana (assembly GCF_043228905.1). Taxonomy (NCBI): domain Eukaryota; kingdom Viridiplantae; phylum Streptophyta; class Polypodiopsida; order Salviniales; family Salviniaceae; genus Azolla; species Azolla caroliniana. Next base: position 6,728,496 of record NW_028230440.1, on the reverse strand, counting down.
ACCTAGTGGTATCTCTTAGTACCTCATGTCAAGAAGAAAACATGTCTCTACAAGTGGTAAAGACAAGTATCCTAATTAAGGAGATGAGAAGGAAGGACGAGGGTGTCCTATCACAGTCGGGTCAGAAGTTGAAGGTTGTTCGAACCGACAATGGTGGTGAGTACAGAGAACAGTTCAAAGAGTATTGCAAGTCCCAAGGTATTCGGCTCGAAAACATAATGCCTAAGACCCCTAAGCTGAATGGGCTTGTAGAGAGGATGAATCGAACTATCATGGAAAGAGTGAGGAGCATGTTGTCGCATGCAAAACTGCCAAAATGGTATTGGGCTAAGACGATGTACGCGGTTCTTTATCTGATCAACAGGTCTACCTCAGTGCCTCCGAAAGGTGATGTCCCACAAAGGGTGTGGACAGGTAAAGATGTCTGTTACCGACACCTGAGGGTGTTCAGATGCATGGTATATATGCATGTATCTAAGAATCATAGGCCAAAGCTCGACAATAAGTCGAAACCATGCATATTCCTGGGGTACTTGGAGGATGAAGTCGGGTACAAGTTGTGGGATCTTCTTGATAAGAAGGTGGTGAGGAGTATGGATATTGTGTTCATGGAAGACAAGGCAATTGAGGACTAGAAACAACAAAAGTCAGAACATGTTTCCCATTTGACTCCCACTAACTTGAACACAGGAATAGTCGACCCGACACAGCTAACTGCGAGGAGACATCCAATAGGCAAAGCCAAATCAGAATTAGCTAACTTGGAGCAACTGACAAATACATATTAGTCGGAGTCAACTAACCTACTGAAGTCGATTGAGGAATACAAGTCGTAGTTGGTTGATCTTCAACAACCGATTGACACTTATGAACCTGAGCCGAATGAAGAGTCAGCAAGAACATCCAAACCTGAGCCAACAATGGGAGGCATGAGATATATCCACTCAGAGAAAGGAGAGCACCCACACAATATTCCAGTCAATACATCCTCTTGACTGATGAAGGTGAGCTAGAATGTTATGATGAAGGCATAGCTGATGAGCACGAAGAGAAATGGTTGAGTGCAATGCAAGATGAAATGGATTCCTTGAATGAAAATTACACCTGTGACCTGGTTGAGCTACCGGAAGGTAAGAGAGCACTTAGAAACAAATGGGTCCACAAGGTAAAAACTGGAGAAGACAACAAACACCTAGATATAAGGCCCACATTGTGGTGGAGGGTTTTCAACAGAAAAAGGGTGTCGATTTTGATGAGATCTTCACACCAATCGTGAAGATGACATCCATCCGAACTATTCTAAGCATAGCTGCCAATATGGATCTGGAAATTGAATAGTTGGATGTCAAGACAACATTCTTGCATGGAGAATTAGATGAAGAAATCTATATGTTGTAGCCCAAAGGCTTTGTAGAGAAAGGAAAATAGAACTTGGTGTGTCAACTAAAGAAAAGCTTGTATGGTTTGAAACAAGCTCCACACCAATGGTACAAGAAGTTTGAATCCTTCATGCTGGAACATGGGTTCCATAAAACACATGTTGATCATTGTGTGTTTGTAAAAAGGTATGGTGAAGCTGACTTCTTGATCTCCTATTATATGTAGATGACATGCTAATAGTCGAACAGGACACAAAGAAGATCATGACCTTGAAGAAAGCATTAGGCAAATCGTTTACCATGAAAGACTCGGCCAAACAAATCCTAGGGATGCACATAATTCGAGACATAACTAAGAAGGTGCTATGGTTGTCACAAGAGAAGTATGCCGCAAAAGTCGTAGAAAGATTTAACATGTCAAAAGTGAAGCCAATCGGTTCTACATTGCTAACAAACTGCAAGTTGAATGCCAAGAAAATGCCCAAAAGGGGAAAGGACAAGGCCGAGATGAGGAAAGTACCATATGCCACGGACGTTGGCAGTTTAATGTATGCTATGGTCTGTACGAGACCAAACATAACATTTGATGTTGGAATAGTGAGCTGATATATGAATAATCCATGTCGAGAACACTGGGCAGCAGTAATGTGGATACTCATGTACTTGAAAGGCACCTCAAGGTATGGTTCTAGAAAACTTGTGCTCGAAGGTTTTACCAATTCAGACATGTCGGGGGATGTAGACTCAAGCAAATCCACATCAGGTTATGTGATGATCTATGCAGGGGGAGTAGTGTCGTGGCATTCAAGACTGCAGAAGACTACATGGTGTTGTCGGCCACAGAGGCAAAGTATATGGTTATGATAGAGGCAGGAAAGGAGCTAATATGGATGAAGAATTTCCTCAATGAATTAGGAATGAAACAAGAAAGATTCGTACTCCACTATGATAATCAGAGTGCCATACATCTAGCGAAGAGCGTTGCGGATCACTCTTGGACCAAGCACATACAGAGAAGGTATCACTAGTTATGAGAGAAGGTGGATGAGGAAGAGTTTACCCTTGTGAAGATCCATACTGATGATAATGGATCCGACGTGCTCACGAAGAACCTACCTATGGACAGACTCAGAGTCTGTCGATAGAAGACGGAACTAGTTGATTTTGCCCATAGAAGTGAAGGGGGAGTTTGTTAGGAATTTGTCCCTTCTATGGGAGAAGTCGACAATTGAAGTCTATGAGAGAAGTTGGCAGTCGAACAAAGACAAGCCGAACACTAGATGGTCAGTCGGATTGACGAGCGAGTTGACAGGGTTGTCAACTGGTTCTTGGAGGAAACAGAGAATCTACTATTATAGTCGACTACATTGATGGAGGCTCCAAGTGAAGACAAGGTCGACAAGTCGGGTCGGCCCAATTAATTATTATATACATTATATAATAATAATAAGAGCTACATTTGTAAATAGTCTGATATGTGTATGAGTATAAATACACTTAGGGCAAACATTATGAAAATTTGAGGTGAACATAACGAAGGGTTGATAGAGCTTCTAAGTAGCAAGTAACAAAGAGTAGGAACAAAGTTGCGAGAGCATGGGCGGCGCTACAATTGTGTGATACTAGATGCCAAGAGCCTTGTGTGGCTGATACACTCTGCACAAAGAGTGTTGTAATATGTTTGTCCGTGTATATCTCTATTATAGTGACCTACTCTATCCTATGATGTGAACACACTTAAAGTTTGGGTGATTGAGAGTAGCCAATCATGGTTTACATTATAAGATTTGCATATATCTCAATGTTCTAAAATATTTGCATCATTTCCTCAACATGTGTTATAGTCTTATCCATTTCCCCTTAGTAATCATGTCTAATTTCTCATCATGACTTTTAACTCTTATAATGCTCCATATCAAGACACCAAATTGATAACATGTGGTGGAGTCCTCTCTTTGTTTATCTCTATTATAGTGACCTACTCTATCCTATGATGTGAACACACTTAAAGTTTGGGTGATTGAGAGTAGCCAATCATGGTTTACATTATAAGATTTGTATATATCTCAACGTTCTAAAATATTTGCATCATTTCCTCAACATGTGTTATAGTCTTATCCATTTCCCTTTAATAATCATGTCTAGTTTCTCATCATGACTTTTAACTCTTATAAAGCTCCATATCAAGACACCAAATTGATAAAATGTGGTGGAGTCCTCTCTCTTATAAACGAGATGACATCTTTGCGCGATAATTTGAAGTCTCTAATGAAATACCATGACTTAGCAGACAAGATGTCAAAATGGATGGATAGACTTAATTCTATTACAACACATGATTCATTTAGTCACTTGCTATTGGGGCCATATGGTTGGTATGGTTGCTAAGATAGAGTCTTGCTATATGCAAACTATACACTTACACATGTATGTAACATATGTATGGCATCAATTGAGTGAAAGGTGGATGGATGTAGGTGATCCCACACATAAGAAGAATAAGGGAAGATTTTTGCTCACAAAGCATAACTAAGATCATGCGTGAACTTCTAGAATCGCTAGTAATTATGCTCAAGCAACATGATGTCCAAATGAGTAAAATAATTAATAGCACTAAGCGGCAAAGACCTTAGTACAATAAAGAGTTACAAGGCTAAGTGGTTGGTTGCTTAGAAAATTATAAGTGGAAGTGTCCAATTTTGAATATATGACATTCATCATTCATAGATATTTACTTTTTGTAACATGTTCCCCATTCCACAAGCATATAGATTAACAAGGCCTTTATCAATGGATAACAAACACAACTTACAAAGGCTTAACAAGTGGAAGGATAATTATTTGATAACATGTTCCCATGAGATATGACATATTTATCACACAAACAAATATGTACTTTTCTCAAGCACATTCATGTTTTCCTTTTAAAGATAGCATGTTCCCTATTCTACAAGCATATAGAGTAACAAGCCATTGTATTGATAGATAACTATCTTAACATTTGGATAGGTAATTTCATCAAATGTGTGGGATAAAAAACAATACACTATTGTTTGGACTTACAAGTACAAGTATGTCAAAAGCCATGCAAGATCTTCATCTCTTAACAAAAGTATATCAGAGGTGAATTGCATTTCACATGGTTGACTGCAAAGACATCATGACTCACAATTTATGAAGGTCAACAAACAGTTAATCAATGTATGTCCATCTCAAAATCATCTATACAAATGGAATGGAAATTTTTTTTAGCTAGTAGTGTCATTTATTTATCAGCATTATGACAAGGCAATCATTTTTTCGCCATGTCAATGACACTATTATGAAGTCCTTTTAGGAGCGAACAATTAGTGTGCATGCTTGTAAACAAAAATTATGGAGAGCTTCTATGCACATATCATTTGGTGTGCGTAGTGTGATCCAATAAAATCATGGAATGCATGGATTGGGATCACCTGTATATCTTGGTCAGCTAATGTGACCCAATTTTGGATGAGAAGAAAATTTGGGTGCACTTAACCAAAAAATGTATACACTTATTCACACAAATATTTGTACATGTCTTTCTCTGCCCCCTTGCCTAGTATTGCTTGAAAACGAGACCCGGCATATATTTGATGCCAAAGTGCCACTTCGCTCTAAATTTACTGCATATTGAAAAGCTTTCAGTCCAAAGTTTGTATTTCCCCAACTTCTACAAGCTCCCAATAAAGCATGCCATGTTGATAGATTAGGAGGAGAAAGGTTTCCAATTTTCTTCATTGCTTTCTCTAATTGACCTATTCGGCCAAGAAGATTGATCATACAAGAATGGTGCTCTTGTGCTGGAATCATACCATAAACTGTACTCATTGCCTCAAGATATGTTTGGCTCTTCTTATATAGACATGTTCGACTACATGCATTGAGGACAAGAAGAAATGTAACAGGGTCAGGCTTCATACCTTCTCCTAACATTGTGTCAAAGACAAGGAAAATGGTTCCACTTTCACTAAATTGAGCATATCCTGTCATCATTGTATTCCATGAGATAGTGTCTCGAACTGAAAGCTTATCAAACACTTTTTGTGCTTCTGAAAGCCAACCGCATTTTACATACATATCAACAAGACAGTTACCCATAACATCTCTTTCAATAAAACCTTTTCTTTCGATCTCCATATGAACTTCTTGACCCTTTACTATAGCTCCTATGCTGCCACAAGCTTTCAATGCACAAGAGTATGATGCGAGTCCTATTGAGAGACCTTCACGTTGCATTTTTTCAAAGCAAATTATTGCTTTGTTCCCATATCCATGATCGACATACCCAACGATTAATGCATTCCATGACACTGTACTATGATTGGGAAGCATATCAAACAATCCTTGTGCTTGCTCCAATAAGCCACATTTTGCATACATATCAATCAAGGCGCAGCCAACAAGATGGTCCATTTCTAAAAGCTTTTTCTTATTAATCTCATTATGAATTTCTATACCTTTTTCCATGGCTCCTATTCTACCACAAGCTTGTAAGGTACATAAGAGAGTTGTTGCATCGGGTGACAAGCCTTCACGTTGCATCTTCTCATAGCATTGTAAGGCTTCCTCATTATCTCCAACTTGAACGTAACCGGAGATTAATGTATTCCATAAAACAGTGTTTTTTGCTTGGATTCTGTCAAACACTCCTCGTGCTTTTGCAAGACATCCACATTTAGCATACATATCAACCAATGCACTATAAAGGAATACATTGCCTTCTAACAAGCCCCTTCTTTCAACATCATCATGCAATTCACACCCTTTGTCTATTGCTCTTATGTTACCACAAGCTTTCAGACATAAAACAAATGTAAAGGCATCAGGATGAATATGTTCACGTTGCATCTGTTCGAAACACTCTAGAGCTTTCTCGCTGTGCTCATGCTCTACATATCCAGCTATAAGCGTAGTCCATACAATCGCATTTCGAATGGTAAGTTTTTCGAATACTTCACGTGCCTTTCCTATTTGACCACATTTAGAGTACATGTCAACCATGGCACTACCAAGAGAAAGGTTGCTGTCCATCATTCCTCTTCTTCCAATCTCACTATGTATTTCTTGACCTTTCTCTATGTCTCTTATACTTTTACAAGCTTTCAAGAAGCAGAGGAATGTGATTGAGTTTGGCACGATATCCTCATATTTCATCTTATCATAAAGTCCAAGAGCACCTTCATTCCAACCATGTTCAATGTATCCAGTGATTAACACATTCCACAAAGTGGTATCTCGACAAGAGAGAGAATTGAATACCTCTTGTGCTTTTGTGATTGAACCACATTTGACATACATATCGATCAAGGAGCTAGAAACAAAGTGATCTTTTCCGAGTAAACCTGCCAAAGAAACCTCACTATGTATTTCCATGCCTAGTTGCAAATCCTTATGTTTTCCACTTGCTTTTAACAAAGCGACAAAAGTATGATTATTAGGATTCCACGATGAATCTCTTTGCATTTGTCGATACAGATGTATGACAAGCTGCAGATTTTTACCTCTAAAATAACCACGAATGAGGGTATTCCACGAAAATGTGTTCCCGTATACAGATTGATTGAATAGTTGATGAGCCTCGTACCTACTATCAACATCAGATAACATCCAGATAAGGTCGTTTCGTAGAGATCCGTGAGAATCGAGACCAATTCTCGATATATAGGTATACAAATGCAATGTACATACATGATTCCTTGTCTTTCTACAAATGATGAGAGCATAGGAAGTGTTTTTAATGGATGATGAGGGAGGCATAATAACCTCATATCTAAGTTCCAGAATCCACCATACTTCCTCAGAGAAAACCTGACTTTCTATCCTTTGGTTCTAAGTCCATTTGTTCTTTCTTTCTTATTTGTGTTGATCTTTCTTTCTTTGTTCTTCTGCTTCTTTCTTTGATTACTCTTCATTCTCTCTGTTCTTCCTTTCGTCTTCTTGGAAGAAACGATGGACAGGCAAGCAAAGCACATACATACCATGTTCTCAAATACATTTATGAAGTTATGATTCGTTGCATCCCATTGTGGTCAGTTGGGGCTATGCATAAATCTGCTTATTAATAGTTATGCCCACCACACATGCTAAGTTTAGTCAGATACATGCTAAGTTTAGTCAGATTACAGTTGAATAGCCAATAATTGGTGCATATGGTACCGACTTCAAATGATCCCACTTTCGTAACTTGATGTAGGGCAATCTTTCCAGAAAGTCTACGGTTGGCTAGTAGCAATGTCATTGCAAAATTGGTCGAATGCATGTTGAATCTCTCCAAAATTTGTGGGATGTAATTGTCATTAGAGAGATACAATTGTTGATATGCCCTATGCCATGTGATCTTTGTCTTAAGGATATGTTGCACTCGACCTAAGTCCTTTCCCCACAAGATAGTCCTACATCTACTCCTTCTAAAAATGGAGGTTCGATCCACTAAACCTACATAGACATGTGATCATTGATTCAAACATCGATGTCATACTCAATATGTGTTGAGTGCTGAAAGAATTGTTTAGTGAGTAGAATTATCTTGAATCCTCACAAAGTCAAATCCTAAAGTTCAACCCTCAAGATCAAAGGTTGAGGCCAAAGGTCTAAACTAATGGTTGAGACCAATGCATAAGATGGCACAAAAGCAAAGAATGTTGTTGGGCCAACTTCTTAGCATGTGTATTAGATGGTTTGGAATGAAACTTCAAGTGGTTGTGTATCGAGCTGCATCAAATGATGATTGATGGACTTTGCTTAGCCTTTAAACCTCGAGGACCTGATATCAAACTCTTGAAATTGTGGGAATCATACCATCTTCTTCCTCACAAGGTGTTGGAATATTGTTCTTGCTTGTTATTTCACATGGCCAATCTTGTTTTTAGCATATATACATCCTTTTGGCATCCCTGTTCACCTCAAGGCATGGATATGCATGATCTCTTGCCAAGCCAATATAACAACGGGAGATAATGAACTCTTTTATAAGATGGGGATCCCATCAAGTAATCATGAACCTCCCTGAGTAGTTCCAATATATGAAAGCATTCAATCTTGGACATTAGGATGAACAATTGTATATCGTGAATCCATGGGCGCCACAAAGGGCAGCAGAAAGTAGTTTGTTATGTTGTGTTACTTCAATCAAATCAACTTGACCGCCAACTTCTTCTACTACGACTTTCTCCTTAGCCCATGTGCTCACATCCAACAAAGTTGTTTGTTCGATCCTTAGATCATGCATTACAGTCCCCAAAGAGTGTGTGACATCCATTATGGTATCATCATATGAATGGTAGATATGGTGTAATTCTTCTTTGAGAGATGCAAAGTGCACATTGTTGGAAAGAAAGTAACCAATTGGGAAGGGGAGGTGTGGTTGGGGGTTTCAAATGTCTAGACATACATGCATGTACATACATCCACGTTTCTATTTGCTACCAAATAATAATTAGACTTGGTGAGGATATCACGGTCATGGACAGTGTACAACACATTTCAAATGGCATGTGCGATCTGCACTATTCGATCTCTATCCATAAAAAGTGTGCGCCTAAAAGCCAACCAAGCTCTAATGAGACTCTGTCACATCTAACTCATGCAATGATGATGCCATTTGATTACCTGACCCATAGTGTGGTAACCTAACCCGGGCAGTGTAATTTTCTGCGCCTAACCCGGTCCTTGTAATTCTATAAAGTTTACTCGGTCCTTTGAACCTAACCCGAGATCGTGGAGCACCTAACACGGGCACAACTGCAACATTGCTAAAACCTTGCACATTTACTTTTTCCCCTATTTTTGAATATTTGAAACCTCCACCTTGCACCTACACTCGACCAACTGCACCCGCACCCGCACCTAAACCTCCACCTTGTATGTACTTTCTTCTTTTGTTTATTTGTATTTATCTTGGTTTAGGGATTTAGGAAAGATATGTTGAGTTTCATATTGAGATTCGCAACTTCATTTGTATCAAAATGAGCTACTTTCCCATTAGTTAGGAAGATTTTGTATAATTTGATCATGTATATGAATATACTCTTTTGCAAAAAAAATTATATGCATTAACCGTTTTGTAAGTGGCCCATTCTATATATGAATATACTCTTTGGCACATTTTGTATATCATAAAGTTGTGTAGTGTATACGATATTAAAATAAGTGCTACTTATGGATTTCTTCTTGTTTCATGTATTGGCCAATTGATGGTATCATATTGTATTGACATATATGCTCAAATCAGATTCATATTATTGTTGCATATGGAGAGATTGAAGATAGTAAAAGATCTTTCCGTCTTTTTGCACAAAAGGATCTAAGCATGACTCGTCCATTCAATGGTCTAAAATATTCGATGTGTTTTCAATAGCCAACACATAAAAAAAGGTAGCATAGAACAACAAATGCATCTTATATTTTTTAGACAATATCAACTATATGGTGACATTTTTTAACAAGTCACCATGTTGGTGATTTTGACTTTTTTTTTCCAAAAAGGAGTTACTTTCCAGTTAGTTGGGAGAGATTTTTATAGGAAGACTATACAAGATGGCTTATATATAAATCGGAGAATCACCCCCCGCCAAGTTCAAGAATATGAGACATTTTACTTAATGTAAGTAGGTACCTAGAGCTATAAACTAGTCGCAAACATCGTTGGTTAGCACGAGCCCGATCCTCTAGCCTTCAATGGAGGGAGGGAAGGTGGGAGGTGAGGGTTGGAAACAACCAGCGTGGGAGCTTGGGGGCTGGTAGTTCCACCTTGGGTCGTTTTTTCGTTACTTTTTAAAGAGTATTACACAATATGTGCAAAATGCCAAGGATTTACTTCTTATTGTGATAATTAATCTATAATATTAAGTATTTTTTCTTATCGTGATAATTCATCCCATTTGTTGATTGACCTTATAAGAATGTTACACAATATGTGCATAAAAGCCAAGGAATTACTTCTTATCATGATAAATCTTCTATATTGTTAAAGTAAAGGATAAGGTCAAGTCGGGTCGGTTTCAGACGGTATCCGAAATCCGCTTCAACTCGCGTTTCGGAGTCCGCGTCGACTCGCATTTATGCGGACTTGCGGAATCCGTGCTCCAGCTTGCGTTGTGCGTAGTTGCGAAGTCTGCGCTTCGGCTTGCGTCTTTCTTCACGGCTTTGCGTGGTAGATCGGCTCTTCGCAACTTCGTTGCACGATTGCGTAATCCACGCGTTATTGCGTAGTGTGCGCGGTTTGCGGAATCCACGCGTTATTGCGGAATCCATGCGTTATTGCACAATGTCTTCAGTACTCCCCCTCAAGCTTGGTAGGTCAGGGATCATCAATCCGAGATCGGTCATGAATTGCCATAGCTTGTCGGCTCCTAAGGCTTTAGTGAAGATGTCGGTCGTTTGAAGATTGGTGCTAATGTGTTGTAGGTCGACATTGCCAGCTAGAACGCGCTCTCGGATGAAGTGATAGTGCACTTTGATGTGCTTTGTCCGCGCGAGGAGGTGTACATGATGCAAAAAGCCAAGGCGAATTACTTCTTATCATGATAATTCATCTATATTGTTAAGTATTTTTTCTTATCATGATAATTCATCCCATTTGTTGTTTGATCTTATAAAATATGTTACACAATATGTGCAAAAAGCCAAGGAATTACTTCTTATCATGATAATTCATCTATACTATTAAGTATTTTTTCTTATTGTAATAATTCATCTCATTTGTTGATTGACCTTATAAAGAATGTTACGCAATATGTGCAAAAAGCCAAGGAATTACTTTGTACCATGGTAATTCATCTATAGTATTAAGTGTAGAGTGTTGCCCTTATATATAGGAATATGCAATGGTTCGGTTTAGGCTTAACCTGTTTGGCCTTATCCAAGCCAAACCGGTTAAGCCTAAACCTATTTGGGGTTCCAAACCGATCCCTAATAATCGGCAATAGTTAGGTCAAGAGTGTCAAAACCGAACAATTTAAACATTTTGAAACTTGAACCAAACCAAACCACGAAACCGTTAAACCGAACCATTCAAAAAATTCAAATCGTTAAACCATTAAAACCGCGGTTTCGTGGTTCGGTTTTGGTTTTCAACTTAGGTCAAATTTCAAATTTTAAATTTTAAAATATTTCATTATTTTGAATTTTAAATTTTCAGAATTTTAAAGATTTTCCTAAAATGTGAGAATAAGGCTTGAAAATGAACAGATTGTTTTTAAAAAAAATTTAAATTATTACAGGTTTTGCGTGGACATTGGCAAGATGCTAGTCGACGAGTTGGCTGATGTGGACTAAAGGAAGAATTTTTATGACATAAGGATGAGTGAAGATGGTGGTGGGGTCGAAGTTGAATAGCATGAGTGGGTGAGGAAATTTTTATACTGAGTTCTGTTGATTATGCAAGATTTTAGTGGACTTTGGCAAGATGCTGCAACATGCTAATCGTCAAGATGGCTGAAGTGGATTGTATGAAGCATTTTTCTTGTTATGAGGATGAGTGAAGATGGTGGTGGCGTCGAAGCATACTATAGAGAGTGGGTGAGGAAAACTTTAGATTAACTACTTGTGTTAATACAGAATGTTTATGGACAGTGCCAACTTATCAAACAATTCTGTGGGTTAAAAAAAGACAAAGGCTTTACACGCTTATAACACTGGACAATGGAAGTATGCAAGCCACAATATTTAAACCAGGGGGACATATAGTTTGCATTCAGTATGGAGGCCTTGACAATCTTCTCGAGGCATCAAACAAAGAGAAAAACAGAGGGTATTGGGATCTTGAATGGAACATCCCTTGATATCACCCGGAACGGGTGAAAGAAGATGGCTATTTACAGCCTGCAACATGTTATGGAGATTGAAGGTTCTTGATTGCATAACAAAAGGGTATAGATTGCATTTTACCTCGTTTGGTAGACCTTTGTGGAAGCTTTTTATAGAACAATTTTCAGATTAATTGTTTACTTTTACTCTATGGTGGAGTCAAAACTTTTGTTTTTTCAACCAACATCTTATAAAGATGTTTTGGGGAAATTTTTGTATGTTGTTATGACTTTTCTAAATACTAATGGAAGTATACTTTCTTTTGAAAAAAAAAAATTAAATTAAATTAAAAAATGTTTTAAATTAAAAAACCTATAAAACCGTTTAAACCATAGTTTCTAACTATTGAAACTGAACTAAAACGTTAAAAAAATTTGAACCTCGACCGAACCGTTTAAACTGTTGTTGTGGAAGTTCGTGGCTTGCGGGTTGGCTAGGGTGGGACCACCAAGGTCTCGGACCAAGGAGCTTAAGAATGAGCAGCAGTTGAGGCTTGCAGCGGCCGATCCGACCCTGTCCTATATTCCGGAATATGAGCACACGGGCTCTCAGGCACGAACGAGTAAGCGCAAAATAGAGGAGGGAAAGATGTTGGCTTTCCAGTTACAAAAAACAAGGATTCGATTATTAACACAAAGGGCAGAACAACAAAAAGCACCCCGGATACAACAAAAACTCAGAAACCAATTAAAGACAGAGAGAGAATACAAAGACATGGCCTTCGTCCGGTTAGTAGAGCTTCGAGCTCGATAGACACACACAGACTAGTGAGCCTCTGGTCAGGAGCACACGGGCTTCCTACACGAGCAGAGGCCTCACCCTACCTAGCCGAATGCACAAAGCAAAAAACCTACAACACTTCACTTCCCAATCCGGCAACACCTTCCCCTCTAAAACCAATTGTCCCCCAACAAACACCCTCCCTTCCTTTTTTATAGCTCCAAGGAGAGGGAGGATCAACATTACATTAGGTTGTTATGACAACTACTTCTGTCATTGATTCTCCCACGATTCACTCCCATCACTCACTATAATTCCCCTCTTTTGTGGATTATAAAAGTACCTATTAAAATGCTCTATCTTGTACTTATTGTTACTTCAATATTTACAATTGGTTATACATAAGACCCCTTTCATGTGCATCCGTGCACTCCCTCGTTCACACGCGGTCGGCAAGTTTTCTCCTTGAGCCTAGAATCCTCCACGACACCGTTAAGCCGCAGTTTGGATCGGTTCAAACTAAACCGTTGCCGACTGTTGCCGGTCCCTAAACCGGTTCCAAAGCGGTTTGCATAAATCGGTTTGGGAACTAATGATACATTATATCTAGACTTTGTAAATTTCGTTGATTAATGATTATATTCATAATAAGCCCCTCAAACATAATTCAATTGGGAACATAGTGTTACAAACTTCCTTCCAAAGATTCTCTAAAACATTACAAAAATAACCAAGAATAACTTGTTTCGTGGAAATATTCTTTGTTTAATAAATATATGTTTCAAACAAGTCATAAGAACGTTAATTTCTATCACATACGTATATGCACAATCCATTTTATGACTTGTCTATAAATTGGTATAAATAAAGTTTCGCGAAAAACCACATAATATTTGCTAAAAAATTACATAATATGTAAATGTAAACACTTTGCTATAAAAAACAAATACATACCACTCTACACACAAGTTTGTACAAAAAACCATTAAAACATATTTCCGTTGAATGGCTTGAAAATATAAACAATTTAAATGAAAGACAACATAGTATACTAAAATTAAAATGAAGAACAAGTTACCATATGACGAGCTAAGAGAGAAGAGTTTTGATACATTATATGAACAAAAATATCGAACATTATAAACCATAATAGGAAACAATTGCAATTGTCACATTTAATCATACACAAAAAGAATGGAAACAATATTACTGAGGACATGCCAAAATCCTCTGAAATCCATAAACTATGTTCATTCCAGCACTCTCTAGTTCCGAATTTAAATTTTTCATGAGCGCAAAATTCTCAATAGCAATCCATATCTTGTATGTGCAAGTATACATTTCTTGGAATTTTGATATTTACTATATTTTCCGTTAAACGTAAAGAGATACCACTATTCAATATGGAAAACATACCCCATGCCCTATTTCTTCTAAATTTATGGGTCACCCTCCTAAATTTTAAACCATTCCCATTAAGTTTAGGGGCTCACCATTTTGCAACAGGAATCATTCCCTATTTCTTCTAATTCAATGAAGATATACAAAATCAGTTGGACATTGGCATTGCCTTCACAATAATTAATTGTTGATAAAACTCACATAAACAAGCACAGGTGAAAAATAAACATTGAACCATAAAAGCACGTAACAAGTTACATGTCGACACTACATAAATACATTAAGCATGTTGTACAATTATGGCACAATAGTTTTTTGTTTCTATTGGTTCTCCCCTAGATGATACTATTTGAGTTGCTATCAGGAGCTCTATAAGAATGGAGATCACTATGGACGCCATCTAATGGTGATGAATGTTGATTAACAATCGGCAATGGTTTGAGAGTGTCCAAACAAAATTGGTTCGAACCGAACAGTTAAAATTTTTTGAAACCTAAACTGAACTAAACCGAACCACGAAACCATTAAACCAAACCATGAGGTACAAATCCAAATCGTTAAAACCATTAAACCGCAGTTCGGTTTTCAATTTAGTTCAAATTTCAAATTTCAAATTTGATTTCTTTTTTTTCAAAATTCTAAAGATTTTTCCTAAAATGTGAGAATTAGGCTTCAAAATGAGAAGGTTGTTTAAAATAAATAAATTTAAATTTTACAAACCATCAAACCGTAAAAACCGAATTGAACCGTTCACCGCCAAAACAAACCGAATTGTTTAAACCGTTAAGCAAGGTTTCATGGTTCGGTTTAGTTCAAACCGAACCATTGTCGATTGTTAATGTTGATGCCAAAAAGGGCGTCTTTCAGGCATCCTAGATCCTTATTGTGCATATGACACTATAATTGAGCAAGCTTGGTATATAAGCAGGGTAAGAGTTCACATCATGGGATAGATATGATGCATGGGTGGCATGGTGTGGCAAGATGTTTGAGGGTCCTATATAGAAAACATCCCCTTCCATCATAAGCACCCCAATAAGCAATATCAACACCTTCCAATGGCATATGTGATGTCCAAATCTGATGCTTCGCTAGTTGCAAAGTCCTCAAAACATCATTGACTCTCTCAAAACCATCTAAGGATTTATGATGATTCTATATGGTTATGCCCTAATTCATCCTTGCATTGGACATACCGGAGACAAGGACACCATACTTCCCAACTCCAGATTTTGATCTGTCTCGCTATCATGATAGGTCAGGTGTCTGGTGACATTTTTTTTTATCCAGATCGTAGGCGCCCTCAACCAAGTAAGTGCCTTGCACCATCCATGGCCGCGACTCCCTCGCCAGCCCTCTTTATTATTTGGTAGCAGGTAGACACGAGTCGCACGTACGTACATACATACATACATATACATACATATACATATACATACATACATATACATACATATACATACATACACATACATACATACATACATACATACATACATACATACATACATACATACATACATATACATATATGTATAACAGTATATGTATGCATGTATGTATGTCTAGAAGTGTTTGTGTGTGATATAGCAGCCCCCCCCCCCCCCCATCCTCCCCCTCACTGCGTAATATTGAGAGAGGTAGAAGGAGTCAGAAGTAGGAGCGAATTCTGCATTTCGCAAGAATGCAGCAGGTAAACGGATCCCCATCCCCATCCCCATCCCCATCCCCTTGCCTTGCCTGCATCTTCTCTGACTCCATTTTCTTTTTCTTTTTCTTTTTGCTTCTTTGGCCTTTCTTGCCATTGTTTCTTTCTTTTTTCTTTTTTCTTTCCTCTCTCTCTTGCTTGCTTTCTCCATACATAGGGATTTCTTTCCTCCCTTTGCATTTTTGCTTTCTCCGTATCGAAATTTCATTCATTCTTCTTCTTTTTGCTCTTTGATTTCTTCGTTCCTCCAGTCACCTTTTTCTTTTCTATTTTGTATTTGCCGGTTTCGTTGTTTTGTATTAAAATCTAGCGTTTTTTCCATGTCTGGGCTTTCGTTTTTGGCCTCAAAATTTGCTGTTTTTTGTTGCTTTATAAGTTTTGTGTCTATTTTAAAGTCTTAATCCAGTGTTTGTTTTTGTTATTTCCATGTCTAGGGTTTTGTTTTGTTTGCTTTAAGATCTATATTTTCTTTTCTGGATTTTGCCATATCCAGGCTTTCAATTTTGACTATTAAGTTTTTATTATCTTCTCAGGGTGAAGGAAAAGAGACAGAGGTAACATGGGAAGATCAGCAGAATATCAACACGTTTGGTCGATTAAACAATAAATTGCATGACCTCGAAGATGACATCAAATTGAAAAAGGTTAATTATTTTCCTTGTTTCCTTGTTTCTCTCTTTTCAGTTGTAGAATAGAATCTTTAGGAGATTTTGGATTTTCTCTTCATATTAAAACACATACACTCTAATTGTGTATTGTTTATAGACACTATGCATTATGCTCGAAATCTCTCAACTGTGAAAGTATTGTCTTTTATACACATATCAGAAATTGCAATTGCAAGTAATTATAAAATGTAGGAAATATAGTATTTTCTTGTAATCGAAAAATGCGTTCACTCAAACTTGTGATTGTGGGGGACAAGACATTAGATGCAATATAATGAGATTCAATGTATGCTAACACGTGTCAATAACACTTATAACTTACCACTAACCCAAGAGAACACTACACATGCACACCTGCTTCTTACTAATCCAGAAGAACACTACTGAACCACTGGAGAAACAATAGCTGTATATAGGCCTAAGTATTAGCTGGAAATCCATCCCTGTTGGAATAAGTTCACGCAGTGTGCCATCCTCCGATAATCCACAATCTTTCCCTCTAGTAAATTGCGTTGGACTTGTTGAGTATCAAATCATTACGCATTCTCACTGCAAGACTTCTACCCAGAAAACAATTGTTTCATTGTTCCTAGAAACAATTTTTTTCTTTGATGTGCACTGTGGAATGCAGTCAAGGCTCAAGATAAAAAAATTTCCCCTTTCTGATAGTGGAAAATAAACATGTGTGAGATTATAAACACTCTAAACATGAATCATTGCATTACTCACTTGCCCTCCCGCAAAAATGAACTTTCTAGAGGTCTAGGATTTTTACTCCTTTATTTGCTTTAGCCTTTAATCTGACATTGGCATCATATCAGATAATGGTTGTGGGGACCAACACCAAAATACAATAGGGGAAATAGATGCTATATATTAAGTATAACTGCCAGAGTGCCACTACACTAAAGGGATACAACGAATAGCTCATGTACTCCTAAGAAGATTATTGACATAGATACAACTCAACTCAAGGACTGGAACTGAAGATCTCAAAACTAAGATTCTAATATATTATGTTGCTTATCATAAGGACTAACGTGGTTCCTACATTTAACTCTTCTACCCTCTTTGTAAGAATGGTCTATTGGCAGTTGTTAAAACAAATACTTAAGCATTATATTTGCATCATCCGCATTGCTTGGTGTCCCAAACTCTAGCTTTATCTTTATTCCATGAGCTCCCACATTATTTGGTTGATCCAATTCCTGCATCATTTGCATTTTCTTCGTCTGCCGATATTCTTCCATTGGATGCTCCATAATAGCTTCTTTGTAGGCAACAGTCCTATCACGATCTGCCTCATTATTCGGTTTGAATTCCTTTGTCGCTTGTATCTTCTTCATCTGCTTTCTGCTATTGCACCACTTGGATGTTCTGGCATAGCTACTTTATCTGCACAAGTCCTAAGTACTTGTTTATTTCATAAAGATATCTACACAATTGTCCCTTGATCGACATTACTGCAGCTTCTTCTCATCTGAATGAGCTCTTGTATGAAGTGGGTATTGGATTTCAATGATTGACATGGGACACGAGGTTCTCTCATGATATCAGCACACTTGGTTATCGCATGTTATTGAATCAATCTCCCAATTGGAATTTAGATTTCCACTCAGGTCTTCCTAGACCACAACTTGGTGCTCTACATAGCTGGTTGCCTTATAGAAACAATCTAGACAAAATGTGACATCATTGATTTGGTCAAGGATCACAAATGGACCATTGGTAAACGAGCTTGTCAGCTGGATTGATGATCTTCACATTACATGGCAACAACTAATCACGAACTCCATTTCTAAACCTATGTTTTTCTAATGAGGAATTGAGGGGGTGATGATTAGCAATATACTTGTGTGCAGCCTTAACATTGTGCAAATGATGAGAAAGCAAAACCTAAATCTCCTAGAGTTGATTTAGACAATCCACAACTGCTAGATATAGAATCTTCTGGATTCTCAAGCATTGTCCCGCAAGGATGATGATATGTGTTTGGCCAGAATGGAATATGTTCAGTGGAAAACAAACACCACATATTTTTAGAAGTCAAACCAATCATCCTGGTGGTGGTTGATGAAATGATTAAGATAATGCACTACTAACTTGTACTCTTGGTTTGGATGTTACTTTGTGGATATTGGGTTAACAGTTCTTACAAGAAAACCGAAAATCTTTCAAATGCTTCCAAAATTTTCAGTTGAATTGTGGTGCACAATCATTGAAATTTCATTCAATAAACCATAGTGCTGAATATGTCAAACATAATGAGCTATGTTATCTTCCTTACAATTGATAGACTTGGTGCAAGGTAGGAAATGTGCCTCTTTGTGAATTGTTCCATCAATGAAAGGAGGCCAACAAGGTGCCAAATAGGAGCAGCAAGATAGGCCATTTGGTTTTGCTTGTTGTAGCCTAGTGCGATACATGATCAAAAAGCTTAAACTTATCAAAAATTGGGTCCAATGACCTTGTCTTCTATTCAAGTCTTGAGCATTTTGGAGATATGCGGAATTCTTATGATCAGTAAAGACAATTATCTTCTAGGGAGAACCCTTCAAGACATGGTGCCACCACTCAAAAGAATGGATGGTAATCTAAATCTCTTTATCATGGATCATGTAATTGATTTTCATATCTTTGAATATTCTGGAATGAGAAACAATTGGATGCATTTACCCATTGCTCATCACCCTTGGTTGGCGACAAAACACTTCCAAGTGTAAAATCAGACGTGTCAGCTTTCATGATGAAGGTCTTAGCTAGGTTGATGTGGATTAAAATGGGGACAAATGTAAACACCAACTTTAGTTGTCATATGCCTTGGTTGCACTTGAAGTTGAAGTAATTGATTGGTTTAGGGTTTTGTAGGTTGTGTGAGGAAACATGATCTTCAAACAATTCATAATGAGCTTGTCGTAGAAATTTGCAAAATCTCAAGTAACACTACATATCGCATACCAAATGTGCTGTTCGCTTATCTAGAACTATTTCGACCTTCATTGGATCCATAGAGATACCTTTTGCTGAGACTACATACCCTAGAGGTTCTATCTTTAGTTTGGCATAGAATCCATATTCCCATGAGCACTATAAGACTAACATGGAAATCGTGCTCGACTTGGATTTATTAATAGAGCAAAGATATCACCAAATAAACTATGGTGAAGATGTCTAAATGGGTCTTGAAAAGATATCATTTGCCATATCTTGAAATCTACTAGTGCATTCATGAGACGAAAAAGAAAATTGCGCATTCATGAGACCAAAAGGCATCATTGTGCTTTCAGGAGACCAAAAAGCATATATGTTTCAAATGGTGACCTTCTTCAATCCTCAATAATCTTTGACCAAACAAAGAGAACCGTCATTCTTCTTAGTAGAGAAGATGGGTGCACCAACATGCGATCTAGAGTTTATGATAAACCTATTTGTGAAATTCTCATCAATATATCTTTGAAGAACCTTTAGCTCTGATGGCGACAAATTATGAAATCCCCCCCATGGTAGCTTTTTCCCTCGGTGTATGTCAATAGGACAATCATAAGGCTGATGCATTGGGAGTGTCCTAAAATACTGTTAGGAGAACAAATGTGAATGTCTGATACTTTGTTGGCAGGCTAGCCTCAAACTTCTGCTGGTTGGAGCATTCAGTTGCCAACATCTCAAATATAAATATTTCCTCTTTTAATCCCTCTTTGTGTATCCCTTCTTAGAGAAATAGTCGAGATTTCATGGGGTCTTGAATCTGGTTTATCAAAATGAGCAACTTTGGAGTGGTATTTCTTTGAGGGTCCTTGATTATTTCCTTTGTCCAATCAATCACTAGATTATGGAGCTTAAACCAAACCAAACCAAGAACAATTGAATGCTGAGGTTTGTGAATCACATTGAGAGAAATCACACATGTCAAATCACCAAGAACCACGGGAACTAGCTCAAACTCTTCAACTATATCCCTCACTTCTAATAGAGTATCTATCTATGAATATTATAGATTCTAGATGGGGAAGCTTATTCAAGAGGATTTGTATCAAGGCAAATTCTTGATCCATAAAACTAGAGTTGCCTCATGAATCTAAGACAAACAACCTAGATGTACTTAGATGTGCTAAGCTCTACTTGTGCTGCAATAACTATGCCAGCCAGTGTTGGGAACACTAAACCAATATTACGAACAAGCACTACATATCCTTGGTTGCCCAACCAAATGGCTCCAATTTTAGTTTAACTTACTCATTTATTGTACATCTTCTAGTTGGCTCAAAAATTCAAGTCCAACAAACTCAGGCTGTTCGCTTGGCCTACTAGCCCCCTAGAACTAACTGGAGATCTGGAATCAAGTTTATCATTAGCACTTGCTTGGCTTATTTCACGTTTCAATCTGTGTAGTCAATTCATCGATATATCTCTTGGACCATCATAATACAAACAAACATGGGTTGCTCAATGTCATCACATCTTTTTTTCAGACAAAGATCCATAATGACATTTTGCCATGATATTCACTGGTGTAGGTCTGTCAATATGAGTGGGTTTGGGCACTTGATTAGACTTTGAAGGTCAGGTTGATGTCGCGGAGACAAAAATTTGCACTGATATAGGATATAATATTTTGTTGTTGGTTTTTTAGAATGCTGCTCAAAATGTCAATTTTCTCAACACATTGCTCTACTAATAGCCTCTGTAATGGATTTGGGATCTTCATGAAAAGTAAGGAACAAATTCTTTATTTCATTGCATAGGCCAAGTTGGAATTGGTTTATTAATGGCTCCTTGTTTGAAGTAATATCACACACTAGAAGGTGAAAACCTCATAGCCTGGTCAATCTCTTATTCTTGCAAGAAGATTACAAGAAGGAGATTGTCCAACCAGGAACTCGCAGTCAATCAAGTTCCTGGTGTCTATTATTTGAAATACTCTTCAGCTCAGACTCCGTAACCTTCTTCCACTTAGATGCTTTCATTGCCACCTTCATCAAACTTGGATCCTCATCCTCTTCAAGGGTGTCAATTCAATCCACATGATGTTTATAATGCTTGTGCTTCTATTTTCCTTGACCTGCCACAACATTCTGCCTGATCCTCAAATCAACAAACTCAATCCAGTGTTGTAGAGCCAACTTGTCCACTCAGAATGGAATGTTACTTTTAAAGCCAATTTGGGTTAAGGATTCACCTATTCCAGCCCCAGCCATATTCCACATTGGGGTTTTTTACAGTATTATTTAGAATCGTCCATTATTTGACTTATATGGACTATCATCAAACTACAATCTTCTTTCCAATTGGATCAAAGAATCCACAGGCCTTAGACTCCTGTTCTTACTATCCAGCTTTGTCCTTCACATGTGAGGCACGTGCACATAACATATGCGACCAAATCTTCCATTATTTGACTTATATGGACTATCACCAAACTACAATCTTCTTTCCAATTGGATCATAGAATCCATAGGCCTTACGCTCTTGCTCTTACAATCAAGCTTTGTCCTTCACTTGTGAGGTACGCACATGCACATAATATATGCAACCAAATTTCCTCAAATCTGTGGCAGAAGGTTTCTTACTGGAATAATTATCCAATGGAGTCATTTTTCCACCTCGATATGAACCTTTGCTTGAGGATGTACCAACATATATTTAGTCACATCGGTCATTTTTTTGCAGACTTCAATATGACATTTTGTTTTGTTTCTTTCTCTCTGCGCTGCGTAGTGTGATAGGGCAGCTGCGAACTTCATCACATCAGCTACAGATTGAGGTAGTCAAATATACACGACTACCTCTAGAAGAGAGAATTTGCCAATTGTGTCATCAAGGAGTGGAATCTGAAGAACACTATGTTTGTCATTGTAGTGTCTTTTATGAAATCAGAGGGAGATACCATTGCCTCTTTAAACAAGGCTTTGGCCCACTACACAAGGTAATGGAATATGAGGACCAACGATGCCTAGGACTTTTCTTGCTAGAGCAAGAGATATCGGGAAAATTTGTTGAAGAATACAACCACACAAGCTCATCCACAAAGAACAATCACAACTTTCTTTAGCCCCATCACTCCTAATGCTAAAAGTCACCCCCGGGATACACAAATGGGCTTCAGAGCAGGACATAACAAAGGGGTTACAATTGATCGGGCAATGGCAATTTGCCGTGCACGTAGGCCTCGGCCCCATGTACCACGACCTCAACACCCTTGTCATCGACAAATAAAAGCCATTATCTCCCGCCATCGTAGGTTGCTTCCCTCGCTCCGGAGACATTTCCATTTTGGATTGACCTATGCTAGAGATCTTTCAAAGACAAAAGCTACAATATACCTAACTTGAGGATCTCACATGTGCCAAAAACCAGATTCCCTTATTTCTTTTCTTTTCATGTTATTTACTTTTATATTTACTGTGTAATATTTATTTTATTTTTGATTTGTTCTCAAAGATGAGACAACACTTAAGATGTAATCGCTTATTTGGTCTTATAGGCCATTTTGGCCTCTTAAAAGATGTTAATATATTTTTCTTTCTCTCTCTCAAAAAGATTACGCTTGGGAAGAGCCAATATAAGAATAAACCATGCATAACGTACAATAATGAGCCATTGAAACCACTAAAATCTTTAAATATCTTGGCCTTGAGGTATTCGTTGCTTAGAGGCCAGAAGGAGAGCATATTATGCATTTGAGAACACATGCACTCACAGAAAACTTAAGTGTTGGGTCCTCAAGAAATACCTTTTCGACACTTTCAGTGACACCAATGCTCTATGGGGTGGAAGTATAGGGCATAACATCCCTAAGTTCACTTTGAAAGAGTTTGAAAATGTTCAAGAGCATTTTTTAGAATGTTTTTCCAAGTCAAGGAACAAATGCCATATACCCTCCTACTTGAGATGGTATTACTACCCATTGAGATCATTGCTATAGAAAGCGTTGTTGAATACATGCTTAAGGTTCTATAAAGTCCCTCGTGTTGACTCACTAGAATCAAATTAGAAACAAGCAAAATTTTGTTTTCTAAAAATGGGATGCAATACACTTTCTTCATGATGCATCAATAGATTCCTCTAGGAATGAGGCCTTTTTGTAACACCAATGTATTATGACATGGGAAAAATGTGGAGGCTCATGTTTCACCCATCATACTACACATGTAGCACTTAACAACAAAACCATATTCTTCACCGAATGGGGAAACCGTACATATCGATACATGTTAGAGCCGATCCCGTTGTCTGCCCTCCAAACTATTGTTTCCATGCAACTTAGCTCACACTCATGATGTGAGACGGGGTGTTGGGGCACAAGTGATGAGAGTAGTCAACTATGTACACTTTGCCATAGTGTGCCCTAAACAATTTCAGGAGTCTAATTATCAAACTTTCATACAATGTTATGCCTTTTATCACATTAGACTATACTTTCCACATATCTTCAACCAAACCCAATCCTTGTATGAATTTCTCTCATAGTCACAATCCGTACTCTTGATTGTGACATTCATTAGTAAAGTTCTTGAACATCGATAGTTGCTACTCACTTTTGACATGTACTATGTGAAAATGCTATATTTTTGGTCTCATAGGTTCATATTATTTGACTTACAAAGAAAATAATGAATTTGTCTATCTCTCCAATAACTTACAACAATGTATCTAAGACTTGATGTCCCTATCAAGCACAATGGAGCAACCAAGGTAACTTTGAGTATTTTGCGATCAAGTAATATCTCTTTGATGGCTTCATCTTGTATGTCATCATATATTGAATTCACCTCTCAGTCACTTAAACGCTATGAAGCACCAAATGTCTTGATAACTATTCTTGCTCGAGACATTGAGATTGTGGGCATGAAAATAATTGTCTACACAAAGGTGGGAAATCGGTTGCATTTCAATCTTTATACTACTATATCAACATGCAAATGCAAAGCTTACAAGTGTTTCATTGTTTCTCAAGAAGCTTCCAATCATAGACCGATACTTATCCCTGTGAAAAACTTACAGAAGTAGCACTTACCAATTTGACTAGATCCTGGTTAACATATGCATACTGTTTGCTTGAGTAATGACGACATCTGTAATGCAGGAATTGATGGAAAATCTTGAAGATGCGACAAATGAATTGATTTTAGTTGATGAAGATGTAGTGAGGTATCAACTTGGTGAGGTATTTTGTCATATGCCTAGTGAAGAAGTGGAAGAAAGGCTTGAAACGTTGAAGGAAGAAAATAAGAAGGAGATGGATCGACTAGAGGAAGAGAAAGATGCCATATTGGGACAAATGTCTAAATTGAAGACAATCCTATATGGGAAGTTTAAAGATTCGATCAATTTGGAGGAGGATTAATCCTATTTTTTGTGAACATATATAATCTATTTCCAATGAATGATTTGTTTTTTGTTTTTTTTGTCTTATTGTTAAAATGTTTGGCCTTGTATGTGGTATGTGTTGTATCTTGAAAGTAACCTTAGTTTGTTGTTAGTGTCGGGGCTTATTTTTGTGCAAGTTATCACAAGCAACAATATGTGAGTGCAACACAACATGATTGATTGATAGTAAATCATGTTGTTCCTATATTATTTACCCTTCGTATGAAATGATAGCACATTAATGTATGGTTAATACATAGGTTGGGTGCTAGTAAGACTCTTGAAGCCTAGAGGTAATTTTGATCATTTTCATAATGTCAATTGCTCTTTTTTGTCAATTCTGATCATTGTAATGGTGCATCAAAAACTTGACATAGAATATATTTCATTGTTGCACACATTCAAAGTTAAAACTTATAATACATGTTACATTTGATATCATTTTTTAAATTATTCCAAATTGTTAAAGTCACCGTTTGAATATGGGTAAAATGCAAACCATCAATTTATGAAGGCTCTAATTGAACCCTTGAATCCCCAAGCCAAATTGAATTGTTTATGAATTAAGTCGTTAATTTGTGGGTGATTCAAGTCTAAACTAACCATTTTGGATCCTGAGGAATGTAACATGTTAGACTTGATGTCAATATTGAAACACTATTGTTTATAAGTTATAACCTTTGTGTTGTGGAAAGTGAATTTATGAGTTCATTTTTAGGAACTTGATGGTTAATAGTTAATAGATGTCCATATGTTGTAGATCCTTTTCAATCACTAGTGACAATGATGCTTCATACCTTACAAATAGTCATGAGTTGAGTTTTGAATGCTCTCCGAATGTTAGCACTATTGACAATGAAGAATATGAATGTGATAACATTAACAATATGAGGTTTGAAATCCTCTGAGTAGATGTTTACTTGTAAATGATAGCTATCATTATTTTGCATGGAATTGGTGCCAACAAAACATGTCATATGATATATTTCTAAAGAAACCAAATAAAGTGTGTAATTCTCTTAGTATTGGTCATGTTCTGCTGTATTTTCAGGGGAACCAAATAAAGAGGTGCATTCCCTTTAACATTGGTCATGTTGTAGATTTGGGCAGATTATAAAGCCATATTTCTAGGAGTTTTTTGGGGAAAAAAAAGCCATATATCTAGAGAAATGGATGTATAGGCTTATTATAATAAGATCCTATTTACTGATTTGTGGCGTCCTCTTTTTAGGACTGAACTATGATCATTCACAATCTTAAACTAAAATATAATAGATTATTGTAATGAAATCCTATTACTTCAGACTTGAATCCCACAACCTTTAGGTTCTAGTGCATAATCTTTTATGACTACGTGGGTTTGTTTGTTTATTGTGTGTTTTCACTAGAGAGAGAGAGAGAGAGAGAGAGAGAGCCCAAATGGATGTAGCTCAGTTGGTAAGGTTGCGCAATGGAGACCAAGTTTAGACTTACCATTAAGGTAAGCTAATTACAATATGAGAGAGAGAGAGCCCAAATGGATGTAGCTTAGTTGGTAAGGTTGCCCAAGGGAGACCAAGTTTAGACTTACCATTAAGGTAAGTTAATTACAATATGAGAGAGAGAGTGAGAGAGAGATTAACCTCTTTTAAGAGGAATAAGCTAATAACTTAATAAGTACTTGGATATGAAAGCTTTTATTAACAAGAGGAATATGCATATTAAGATAAAGCAATTAACACAAATCTGTGAGTGTGAGAATTGAGCAGAGTTCGCTTGTTAAGAAAAGAAAAGAAAGAGGAGCATCACAACCTTTCCTTACGCAATCCGTCATTGTGCCACTTCTTTTCATCGATGCTTTTTAAACACTACATAAGTTTAGAAGTCATTCAAATGAGTGCTCAATTTTGAGGCAAAACAATAATGGCTTTTTCTTCATCACTATCGTATTTCTTCATTATTTTATTGTTCACCTCTCTTTACAATCGTACATAATAGCCCCATTTATAGGAGTAACATAGGTTTAAAATTTCCTAAACACTAATGGTGGTACTAGTGAAATATTCACTCATCGTTTGTGTTTCCTTGTACCCTTAAAATTTGTGAGTGTGAGTGAGTGAGAATTGAGTAGAGTTCACTTGTTAAGAAAAGAAAAGAAAGAGGACCATTGCAACCTTTCCTTACATAATTTGTCATTGTGCCACTTCTTTTCATCAATGCTTTTAAACACCACATAAGTCCATAAGGCATTCAAATGAGTGCTGAATTTTAACAATCGGCAATGGTTCGGTTCGGTTCGGTTTGAGAGGGTCCAAACCGAATTGTTTAAATTTTTTGAAACCTAAACCAAACCTTGAAACCGTTAAACCTTTTCAAACCGTTAAGCCATTAAGCCGTAAAAACCGTGGTTTCGTGGTTCGGTTTCAGTTTTCAACATAGGTCTAATTTTTAATTTTATAATATTTATAATATTTCATTATTTAGAATTTTTAAAATTTTCAAGATGTTCCTAAAATGTGAGAATAAGGTGTAAAAATGAAAAGATTGTTAAAAAATAATTATTATTTTTATAATTTTAAAAAATAATTTAATTTAAAAAATTAAAAAATAGAAACCGTTAAACCATTTAAACCGTAGTTTTTTACTGTTGAAACCAAACCGAACCCGAACCGTTTTAAAAAACCTAAACCTAAACCAAACGAAACTGTTGAAATCGTTAAGCCATTAAACCGCAGTTCGGTTCGGTTCAAACCGAACCATTGCCATTGTCGATTGTTACTCAATTTTGAGCCAAAACAATAATGGCTTTTTCTTCATCACTTTTGTCTTTCTTCATTTTGTGATTAGTTATTCATCTAAAAAGATGTTTATCTCTTTATTAATTGTAATTAGCTTACCTTAGCGGTAAGTTGTTGCACTACGAGCACTAACAATCAGCAACGGTTCAGTTTGAACCGAACCGAAATGCGAAACCGTGGTTTAACGGCTTAACGGTTTTTTATTTTTTATTTTTTTAAAAAACAATTGTAAAAAATTTTAAAAATTTTAAAATTGTTTTTAAACAATCTTTTCATTTTTAGACCTTATTCTCACATTTTTGGAACATCTTCAAAATTTTAAAAATTTTAAAAATTTTAAAAAAGGAAATATTATCAATTTTAAAAAATTAAAATTTTGAACGATTCGGTTCGGTTTAACGGTTTTTTTTTTTTAAATTCTAAAAAAAAATTTAAATTTTTTTTTAAACAATCTTTTCATCTTTAGACCTTATTCTCACATTTTAGGAACATCTTAAAAATTTTAAATAAGGAAATATTATAAAAAAATTTAAATTAAAAATTTGACCTATGTTGAAAACCGAAACCGAACCATGAAACCGCGGTTTTTACGATTTAATGGTTTGAAAAATGTTTAACGGTTCGGTTTAATGGTTTCGTGGTTCGGTTCGGTTTGGTTCAAGTTTAATTTTAAACAGTTTGGTTTGAACCCTCTCAAACCGAACCAAACTGTTGCCAATTGTTAACGAGCACCATGTCTTGGATTCAAAAGACCCAATTTTTTCCTTCTTTATTACTTCAAAGTTCAAACATATCTCTTACTTAATTCACTAGATACCATCTTGTGGAATGTAGGAGTTGAACCCATGACCTCTTGGTTTCCATTGGGCAACCTTACCAATTGAGCGCTCTCTATATTAATTGTAATTAGCTTACCTGTGCACCGAGCACCATGTCTTGGGTTCAAACCCGATTTTTTCCTTCAAACATATCTCTTAATTTACTAGATACCATTGTGGAATGTAGGGGTTGAACTCGTGACCTCTTGGTCTCCATTAGGCAACCTTACCAATTGAGCACTCTCTATATTAATTGTTTAATGGTAAGTTGTTGCACTATGAGCACCATGTCTTGGGTTCAAACCCGATTTTTTCCTTCTCTATTACGTCAAACATATCTCTTAATTCACTAGATACCATTGTGGAATGTAGGGGTTGAACCCGTGACTTCTTGGTCTCCATTGAGCAACCTTACCAATTGAGTGCTCTCTGTTTCCCTCTCTCTCAAAATCAATGTTAGTTATTAAAACAAGATGATAATACAACCCTTGCTATCTTCACTACTTCGTTAATAGTGATACTGCATGGGAATCTCTCTCTCTCTCTCTCTCTAACACACACACACATGGCCCTAGTTTTTGTGAATTAAAACCATAGCCATCTTATCTCAAAATTATGAAAACTAGCTTGTTATTGTGTTGGAATAAGCTTAGCTACTAACTTGTCATAAATATTAACTAATGTTAAGGAGATCAATGTAGGATGCACTTTCATTATTATAAATCTATGAATGCTAAGGTTTTGAGGTTGGTTCACTCATTATTGCTATATTGGGGCTACTTTTCTCATTATTAGAACAACTAACCACTAATTTGTTTCCCAAGTTCGTGAGTGTGCCACCTTTATTTACCCCAAACTTACAAAAACTACTAACTACACTCAAATGATAGAAATTCATGCATAATTTCCTTTTTAGTATGAGTAGTTGCAAATGAGGATTTGTTTCCGAATGGTTGGATTTAGCATGTCAAAATTGTAGCAAATTTGAGGCATTACATTTCCCCATAAACTATACCCTAAATTCGCTCCTTTGTTTGAAAATCTCCTTCAAAATTAATACATATTGATTACTTTTGCTTTGATTAATGGTGCAATGTTTTGTATTGTTAGGAGTGAGATGCACAAACCTACACTTCGTGAACTATGCAACAAAGACAATATGTGCAAGGTATTGGGTACCTAGTGAAGTGGGTGGAGGTTGCAAAGTATTGTCACATGGCCAAGGATGGCATGTGTTTGCCACACCTAGTTGGCATGCAACAACACTTTGTGCAATCAAAGATGGATGTGGCCCATGCAACATTGGACCGCCCACAAGGGTCACGCAAATTGAGATCACCATTGGTGGTGGTTGGGGAAATGACTACTATGATTTATCAATGCTTGTAGGGTTCAACCTTGGTATGAAGGTTACGCCTTCCAACTTTGGTTGTGCCTCACAATCTTGTCTTGTCCAATCCCCCTCTACATGCCAAGGGTTTTTTCCTAGTGGGCCCTATCATACCAATGCTTGTCACTATGGATCCACTAACTACAACATTGCATTCTATACTTAACTAGTAGATCAATGAACTTATAAGTGTATGATGCAAACTT
Organism: Azolla caroliniana; assembly: GCF_043228905.1. Taxonomy (NCBI): domain Eukaryota; kingdom Viridiplantae; phylum Streptophyta; class Polypodiopsida; order Salviniales; family Salviniaceae; genus Azolla; species Azolla caroliniana. Next base: position 6,698,232 of record NW_028230440.1, on the reverse strand, counting down.
CATACTTTTGTCTCACTTTATGTAGTGAATAATTATGCATCTTTGCTAATTACCGAAGTGAAGTTTATCTCGCATTTTTTTAACTTGAAACTTTGAATTAATTCTTTTGCACTTTGAATTTTGAACAATTTGAGCAAATGATCTTCTAAAGAATCTTTCTAGGGTAATCAAATCGAGCAATGGTTTCTAGCATTATTAAATATTATTATTTAAGTCAATAAATTCACATTATCAACTTGAGCATGATGTGAAGTTCAAGTTAAAAATAATTTATACGAAGTCAATCCTCTTTATGAACTTACACATGCCTTTCAATTTGAGTAGACAAGAAATGATATGGGGTAAGTTGATTTTATCAACATAAGCATGACATGATCTTTGAGTAAAAAAGAAGTGAATCCCATTTGATAATCAATATTCTTTCATTCAAGAAACATACAAATGAATGCATGCACTATTCATAAATTGTAAGTCTGTGGAAACATCAAAACACAAATCATGTCATAAAATATAGGGGTAACTTACTAAGAATCTCTTATTAATCAATAGACCAAATTGAAGTAAAAGAAAGGTGAATATATTGGATAGAAGAACCTAATCCTCCCGACCATGCCTGAGCTATGTTCAAGACATGGCCAACCTACCATTGACATCCTATATTGATGGATATTAGGATAACCAATTCCTTGTAAGAGGTAACACGATCATCATGATGAAATCCTAGCTTGCACTATTGTGTCTCAAGACTTCAGCCTTCTAACATGATGTGTTTTACGAGGACAGCTAGACCTCGTATTTATAATTCTTATAGAACGTAATAAACGTGTTCGTGCAACCATACAAACGTTTGGAAACGAAGGTTTGAAAAGAGAAATACATATTCCTTTTTTGTTTTTGTTTTTTGGCTTTTCATTATTAGGGTTTAGTTCACCCTAGTGGTAAGTTGTCGAGCTTTTGTCGTGTATGTCTTGGGTTCAAATCCTCATTTTCTCACCTTTCCCTCTCTCTCTCTTTGGTGTCATGTTTTCTTCATATTCTCCAATATATGTTTTATGAGTTTTTGAACATTTGATTATATTTTATAATGACATATTTTGATTCAATCTCTATACATAGTTCATACTCATTTTTTTGTAAAGTTCTAAAGTGAAGAAATTGATACCTTCACTAGTTGTGAGATGAGAACATCGATAATTGCAAGATGAGCTCATCATCAATACAATTATGTCTTTGAATTATTTGATTTTTATGTTCGTGTTTTCTAATATTTAGTAGTTAAGTAATTCCGAAGTTTTGAACTTTCAATTGTGTTGACATTTGATTCAATCAATATATAATATAGACCATAGTGATTTTTTGAAATTCCAATCTTTATTTTTTTGTCCAACTTATAATTCCAATCCAACTTTGAGATGATTTATCATACACGTTTGATTGAAATCATTCTCGAATGCAAATGCTTCATAACTTCATTCTATGCTTCTTCCTATGCCTCTTGAATAGATGTGCTTTTCTAAAAGATTTTCCATCCATTGGTTGTCAAAATCATGATATTACACACACCTATCATTCCCTCGATACAATAATATTAGTCCCTTTCTAACATTAGTGAACATGCCCTTCACTTATGTTTCATAAATATTAATGACCTACCCTCAAATATGTTATGCATACATAACAAAACTCTATATTACTTGTTATTTTCCTAAATACCCCAATGTTATTTTGTTTTACCAAATGCACCTGTTCAACGTCAAAAGAGATGAAAAGTGAATAAGATCATCAACATTATAAATGCTCAAATAGCACATATAGAATTGAGAAAAAAAGTGGATTACTTAATCATGTAACTACTCAAATAGCACATATAATTGCTTTTTCATGTTAGACTAACAACATTAGGGGAAACAACAAATACTTATGGGCGTTAGGGGAAAATAAAGAACAAGGCATAGGTATTTCAAAGTCTTTTCCTAAGTATATGATTCAAGTTTGGAACAAAACAAACTAAAGGTAATACAAGGTGGTTTTGGAAAAAAACAAAAAAACAAAATAAAGGTAATACAAGGCGTGTTCTTTTTAACAACAATGAAGGGGAGTACGAAAGAGAAAGAGAGAATAGGCTTTTGTTCAAAAACCCAACACTTTGACTACCCTAGGTAGAGGGTCTATGGTACAATTGAGGGATGCAAAACAAGTTTGTATTTTTTAGTCCGCGTGGAGTGGTACCACAAAGTTACCTAGAACAACAAGAGAACTTCCAAGTCCCAACCAAGTCTATGGGCATCTTGTCTTCATGAGTCATAATTATTTTAATATACGAACTACTTTTGAGAGAGATGTGGTGCTTTTTTTATTTGATTAAGTCGAAATTCTTTCATCGATGGAGTGTTCTTCTTGTTTATTGTCAATTCAACATGTCCCACTGCTCATGTAGTAGTGACATCAACTCAATTGCGGTACTAATGTACTGTTTTTCATACACATTAATTGACATAATTTTGTCTGTTAACATAGAGAATTAGAATTAGAATTAGAATTTTTATCGTCCATAAAGAGGCCAATTTTGACCAATGGGACCAGAGTATACATGTGTTCTTGATATGTGTCTCCTTCCTAAGAAGGGGTATTCATACATTGAAGCACAAAGTCTCTATGTGTGAATAAAGCATACACATATGAGCTCAACCTTCTCAGTGGTGTATTAAGTATGGCACTTAAGTTATTACTCCCTCTTGGTATGTCAACATATCTTGAACGAATTGCACTATATGTCGAGCATGTGAAGAACAAGTGACATTCATCCTCTACCATGCCTTCATTGCATAATACCATATTGCAATTTATTATTGCTATTATATGAGAGTTTATCAACATCATTAGACTTTGTTGTCCAAATTATTTGCTTTATATCCAATACTTATGGGCCTCGGTCCAAATTTGCAAATATGAGACAAACCTATACAACATCTCATTGTGACAATCATAAACTCATTCTCTTAAATTACTTTCATAAAAGTTCATTGCATGATATAGGTGATGGGCATCCCAGTGACATAAATAGAAGATGAAAATGGTAACGCTTTGGGCATCCTGATGACATAAAATTTAACTCCTATGTTTTTTTGAATGACATCAATTAAAATTCCTAGACTATGCAGAAGCAAGATACATATAGAATAAACAAAGAAATTAATCATATAGTATCTTTAGTGTCCCTGACATTGTAGACAATTCAAAGACGAGCCCTTGTGTTTAGTGAAGCAATACATGACATTGATCGTAATCCTAAACTATGGATTCATCCAATTTGTGGAATGTAATATGTTTTTTTCATTTAATCCAATCCACGATCGTGGATCATATTCTTGCCTACATTCTAGCTAACTTAGAAATGTTCAGTAATCTCGTTTAATGGAATGTTATATTTGGAGTACAAAGACATGGAATAACATGAAGACATATGTATTGAAACAACAAAACTTCAAGCAACATATACTTCTCTGTTCAAAACTTAGAATACTATTTTTAGAATGGAATGGCTCACAGAACATTGCAAGATCACACAACCCTTTAGAGTGAATCAAGAAAAAGGTTTTAAACTGCAACCATGAGGGCTTGGATTGAAGCTTTGACTTCCATACCTCTTTATTGGACCTATTTTTTTATGTATGCCATGGTAAAACGTCTAGGTTGAACACATGACCTTCTCGTCTCTACAAATCAATCTTATCGGGCCATATCACAATAACAAATTACAATGCAAGTTCTCTTTTTTAATAGTCCTAATAGTAGCAAACACAAAAACTACCCACACATGAACTACATACACATTCTAGCTCCCAAAGCAAAAAACATGTATCACTCCATCTAAATGTCAAGAATATTTCTAGGTTTTCATGTTTTACATCATACAAGAAATGCTCTTGGTAATTTTCTCGTTGTTCTCATAATCAATTAATGTCAACTATATAAATTAAACGCTTCATAAGTAAGGTATACTATTTATATTAGATTAAGCTACAATATCATTGATAAACTAATTAAAACTATTAGGCATACATTGACTACATTAGTTTTTGAAAATAATAATTTATCCATATATCAAAATTTCCAGCATATTCTAGTTTCTCTATTATTATGCCATTTGAGAAATCATTCTATTATGTTTCTCAAAGTTCGGGAACTAAATGTGTCAACTATGACACCTTCACAATATTTTTCTCCGGGTTAAAACATTGTTGTTTATACAATTGCATATTCTGTAAATGTGGACACCCAATCAATGTCATCCCATTCTTGCTCTTCCCAAGAATGTTCAAGTTGTACACAATTTGCCAAAGTGGTATTTCATAAATAACATATGTTCATTCGTACTTCCAAAAAGTCATTTTCATGGCATGCTGGTATCGATATTCGTGGGATTTCCAAATTTATTCTTGTGAACAATGTTTGCATCGCTTGTTGTACCTGATCACTCACCCAAATGCCCCTATTGTTTAGTACTAATAAATTACATGTATGTAGTTGAAACCATTCAAACTTTATACCCTAGTAATCAGAATATTGAATAGTGAAATCCAATTTAAGAAATGCACCATGTAAGTTGGATTGTATGTGCTATGTTATAAGAAGTTCATAAGGTACTTACACAATCCCTTGGTGAATGGTGCCTTTGCACTATTATCTCTTCGACATACTAATTTGCGCAAAGTTGAATAAATTGCCATTCTAAGAAACAATGCATAATGGTGAATGGACCTAATGAGAGCATCATTTATCAACACTTTCAACCTCTATTTTTTTTCAACTTCTCCAATTAAGTATATAAATATTTTGTGGGTAGTGTAACAAATATAATAATCATATGCCCATCCTCCATTTAAAAATAAAATTGTCAAGGCAAATGATATCTCACACTTGCATAAAAATCTTAGTGGAATACACCTTAACATGAATCTAAAATGAGTACCAAAGGATTTGGAAATGATTCACCGATGAATGAGTTGGAAAGGGATATGCACCGACAATGGGATTTGAGGCGAGGGAAATGTAAATGATTCATTGGTGCTAATGGTTGCAACTTGCAAGCAATATCCCTTCCCACCTTTCTACTTTCATCTTGACTACCCCCATGATCTAAGTTTTGGTTTCTTACTACCTTGTCAAAGCAACGATACTTGTCATCCATTGAAATTTGTGTGGTGTCATTTGTTCAAACTATTTCATGACATTTAAATCACCATATTCATCGATGTTAAGTATACTCTCATAACAACTGTTGAAACAACACATAATAACCAAAAACCTTAACCTACAATGTCCTTTTGTAGCTTGATATCCTACATTGTCAAGCCATGCTTAACTATATGAAATACTATGACTATGTGCAATGAAGTTTGACGTTCATCTAGCAACCCATACATTTGTGAGATTTGGTGTTGTACTCTTTAATGTTTGAAAATATGCTACGGTATCCAAAGCAATAACTATAATTGGAGATTGGCTAATGGTCCCAACAAATAAGAAATCACACTCTACGAAGCCATCACTTATAAAATTTGATGTGGATTAGTCATGCAAAGCATCAATGAGGAAATATGCACAGGGTTTGATTCAAGAATATCATTTTAGACCTAACCATAAACCTTTATTTGGACTAACTGAACATTTGGTGACCTACCCTAAGCAAGTTTACTTATAGGAAGAAAAGACTACTAGCATTGCACACCAAAAACATCAATGGTCGAAAAAGTAAAACACTTGATCAAAGACACCAAGTAAACTTGATGGTTGGATTCTTGGTGAGGAGTACAATGTTGAGAGTTATTTGAAAGGTTATTCAATGAAAGTGGATTTGCATTGTGTGGTCCATGATAGCGAGGAATTATAGCCCTTCAAGACATTAGTCTAGCAAATGGACATTGTGGCCCACATTCATGTTTTACTTTTATATTCCACTTCTTCGATTCTTACAATGAAGGGAAATATAATCCTTGCTAGTTTTGAATTTGGATGGAGAGCACACAAAGAATTAACGTGAACTTAGTTATGTGTTTCATGATCTCCAAACATATGTATGTGGGGTGAGAAGGGATGAGGTACATAACTTGGGTAGAAGTCAGTAAATTTGCCATCTTACCAAATTTCCAAACTTCTATTTCATTTACAAGACTTATATATTCAATATCCTCACTGAGTAGGTAATGGATGAATTACAAGTTTCATAAGGACCATTGATCATATCATCATTACTGAGGATACTCATGCGGATGCATATGAACATGTGAAAGTTTAATTGTTTGGTTGGTTCATGGGGTTTGGTTTGGAATGGGATAAGAATGCAAGAGGAAAAGTGAAGTACTAAAATGGTAGTTGAAATATTTAACTACAAACTAAGACATATATAAAGGGAAGAAAATCCATTAGAAATATATAAATTTTCTAGCCAATAACCATAAATTTGTGGTGTTTTTAAAGTAAAACCTGTTTTAACATGCACGCCAAATGAACAACAATTGATTAACTAACGGGAAAAATTCCCAGACACAAATTTGAGGTGTCAATGAGGGTTGTGGACTCCATCACCCATGGAAATGCATATGTGCATGTGAAACTTGAAGTCAAATGTTGGGTCATGTGATCCATCATGGAGTTTTGAATGATCCCATCATGACCATGGATGATTGCCATTGTCTCGATATCATCCAAGGGAATGGATCCATACACGACAATGCTAGGGTCTTTGGGTGGATCATGGGATCCATGAAGTTTCTCTATAGTTGAATGATTATCATCAATGCATATGATGGAGTGAATCATGTGATCAAGTTTGTGTGGGTAATAAATGCACTCGAGTGTCCTTCGATGAGCATCGACTATCATCAATGGATAGAGAGTGTAAAAAAGAAGGTGCCTTCCTCCACTTAAAAAATAAATACAAAATGCAGGTTCAAATGTTCTAGTAAAGGGAAAGAATTCTAGCATAAACAAAACAAAATTCCGATCGTTTCGGGGGCGGTTTTCCCAGAAATTGCCCCCTATTGTTTCATGGATGGAAACAAAAGCTCGACCAATAATAAAGATAGATTTCATGAACATAGAAATGCCATACACTCGAGATGGCCCACTTGAGGAATTCTAGCTATTGCTAGGGGCATTAGGGCCACATTGTGACGCTCTCCAATGACTCAATTCCTTGGGTTACAATGGACCGTTTGAGAGAACTGCAATGGTAAATTCTAGCGAGAGTGCCAACACAAGAAGTCGGGAGGTCTTAGGGGTGTTTTCTCTAGCCCCTCCATACCCTTCACTTTGTTGGTATTTACCAGAATACCCCTCCTCAAGCGTGCATTTATTTATCATTAATTATTATTTTCTTCTCTTATTCCAATATTGCTGCTTTTCTTTTTGTTTTCTTCCATTGTCCCAAAAAGCAAAAAGCAAAAAGCAAAAAGCAAAGAAAGAAAGAAAGAAAGAGAGAGAGAGAGAGAGAGAGAGAGAGAGAGAGAGAGAGAGAGAGAGGTACAGGAAAACAACTCAAAATCTTCATTAATCGAAGCCCAAGAAAAAGACAACTACAAAATTCTTCACTGACAAATTGATTGAAGCATAGAAGAAGAAGAAGAAGAAGAAATAAAATCCACACTTGCTCCTTTTCTCTGATTTTTTAAAGCTAAATCTCAATGGAAAATCCTAGGTATTTTTGCTTCTTCTTTCTCGCTTTCATTTGCTTTCTTTCTTCCCCTGTTGATTTGTTGTTTCCGAGTAGGCCTCAGGTTCGCATTTGATTTCTTTTTGCCAGCTGATTAATTCAAGCTTTCAATTAGCTAAAATTACAGACAAAATCTCTTCAAACCGATTCTGGTAAGCTAAAGCATCTCCATATCCACAAATCCTCTGTTTTTCTTGCATTTCTATAAATACTCTGTCTTCTTTGGGCATCACTACAAGCACTCTTTTTGCGTATATACAATTAATCTGTTGTTGTTTTATCACATTTTTTATTTGTTTGTAAAAAGCTCTGCCTTTTGCGTTTTAGTAATTCCTCCGGTATAATTTGCATTTTCTTAATACTCTGTTTTTTTTTTTTCCTTCTTGCATTTCTGTAAAGATCTTCTTCCACTGACTAGGACACATTTTGCATATGAGTGCAAATTTTGTGTTGCGAGTGGCTGTGATGATTAGTAACATCATCATGAAGCTTGTTTCAGAAGTCTTTTGTATCATCATCCACACCATGTTCACCATAACCATCACCATCACCATCACCATCTCCATCACCATCACCATCACCTGTCCTTGTCTGTTTTGTGCAGGGAATAGACGCATTTGTCATGACAACAAATACAACAATCACTCTCCCTCCTCCTGGTACAAGAAGAACTCGTTGTCCCAAATGCACAACGCTCCACACCGAGCCTTCGACAGCAGTATATAAATGCTCTACTTGTTCTACACTTCTCTTGGGTAAGGCAAACAATATCTCCTGTGCATTCTTCACCACGTCTCATTTTTTTCTCCTTTCTCTGTTTTATGGTATAACTCTACTTTACTTCTGTCATTTCACAGCTAGACATAGACCAACTCAAGCAAACAATAATACCTCAGTGGATAGCAGAGGACACGGACTTGGCATCAATCTGAAGCATGTGAGACCACCTGATGGTGAATTCAAATGTGAGGACATGACTATTGCCTCTTCCAATGGAACAGATGAAAATCAAGCATCTAGTAGAAGCAATATTAAGATTGGTTCTTATGGAATAGATGAAGGAAATACATTTGATAGACACAAAGAAGGTATTTCATGGCAAAATGTTTATGAACACAAAAATGCACTTCTTGAGAAGCCATATGAAGGTAATCCAAAAGAGTCCCAAACCAATAACTCATCACCATCATTGTATGCTTCTCATAGGAGGCCCTCTTATTCTTCTATTGCAAGTACAGGGAGCTCGGGTAATCATCTTGGTAGACATTTTTCTGGTATTGGCTCAGCTTCTTTCACTGGATCCGAAACAGGAGTTTTTTCTCCTTTATGGTCTTCAGCTGAGAACATGGATATACCTGAGGCTGATTTGTTGAATGAAAACTCTACAGTACTAAATAATAACAACAATCGTCATGATATGATCTATTCTCATGTTGTTGATAGTAAAGATGGAAAATTTAATCATACAAGAAGACATGGTGAAAATGCTTGGTTAAGACAATTGGCTGATGCATCAGAATCTCATGCAGATACAAGGACAAACATTAGAAGAAGATTAGACCTAAAGGACGATAATGATGATAACGATGGGGATGATGATTATGATCCTAGGAAACTAGTTTCTTCTTTCTCTAGAATGCTTTGTTCAGACACAAACTCTAAATATTGTAGTAATAATGTAACTGAGTTGAGCTTTAGGATTGAATCAGTAAACAATGTATGCCCATCTTTGGTAGAGGATATGGGTGTTAGCAAGAAGAAGGGTTATTACTTGAGTGGCTCATTTGTATCTGGGAGTGAACAATCATCAAATTTGGGGATGGACGACAGTGAGACTAACAATATGGATGTGAAGCTCATCCATGATGCTGTAGTGAATGAAGATTCATGGAGAAAATCATGTAGAAAGTCAACATCAGAAGCTGGGAGAGAGAAGAGTCTTTGCCAATCCAATAAAAGCAACGTTATTAAAGATTTGTGTATTGATCAGGGTATTCCTTATTATCAGAACGGTAAGACATATATGCATGACATTCAGAAATCCTCCCTAAGAATGTCTCAAAGCCAGGGAAATGCCTCTCATTTCCGAGGAAGCAACATAAACTATTCTGGTTCTTTACTGAATCAAGATGCAAACTTCATGCCTAGAACATTTAGTCATCAGATACACTCCATGAATGCAACAAATGATCAAGAACAGAGTTGTGAAATGAGTGATGACTCAATTTGCCAGGGTCTTTCATATGAGCAACATTGTTCTGATTCCTCAAAATTTCCATGTGAAAAGTTGAATATAATGCACCGAAATGGTTACACGATGCCATTGCCAACTTCACATAAAAATGATTTCAGTCCCTATGAGCAACGCAAACAAATTTCTCAACTATCATCAATGGCACAGGATGATGATGATGATCATTATCATCATCGTCAATATAGGAGCAATATTCCAGTCAACCAAAATCAAGTGGAGTACTGCCATATGAAGAGGATGGGAAACTCGACTCTTTTTCAAATAAAAGAGAGAACGCATCCCCCCTTCCCTGGACCTGGTGCTTCTCCTTATGTTCTTTGTCAATACTGCTGTAAAATACTTCAAGTTCCCACACATCTCCATGTTAGGGAAGCCTTGCAAAAGCTCAAGTGTAGTGCTTGTGGGAAAACATCAAAATTCAATGTGGTTGGACGTGACAAAAATCCACCAACATTTAGAAAGGTTTCTAAAAAAGACGAGCAAATACAAGCACCTCAACCTAACTACGTTTTTCAGGAAGCACGCAATATTCATGGGTTTGATGAAGGATTGGCCCAAAATGAGCATTCTTCTTTTTATACTCATAGAACAAACCAATTCTACTCTGGCTCTAATCTTCAGCACGAGAAACTAGATAGAAGTAAGGATGGCATTCTTTTTGGGTTTCATAAAAGTAGTGAACCAGAATGTGAGATGGGGTCTGGACCTATAACCAGTATATTGGAAGCTCATGGAGTTTTTGATAGGCATTGGAGGCATGGTGAATATGATGGTGATGGTATGCAAAGGAATGTATGTGGGGCTATCAATGGAGCTTATGTTCAATCTCCCTCTTTCAACAGTAGTAATAGTAGATCTATCCCAGTAGGAAGCTTTGACACTCATGGTTCACATGATCTCACAAGAAATGATATCATGAGGGATGACATGGCTGCGGGTTTTGGTTTTCCATCAGATTCGAGCTCTTTGAAACAGAAAGCAAATGGGTTTACTTACAAAGAGTCTGATGAGGTCATGGTGAGAACCCATCGTAGAGAAATGCAAGGATTTGATGGATGTTCTTACACTACAAAGAACCTGAGTGAATCAATTGAGACAATGGAAACGGAAAAACGATCTATAACCTCTGATACTATACCACGTACTAAGTCAGAACCATTGGCAGTTCCACCTGGCTCTCCTCTCATTGAACATTTCTTCAATGATTCTTGTCATATTGCATCTAGCCAAGACCTAATCGATGTGATACGAGCTCCCGAGGATGACAATGATTCATCAATATGCTCACCAGCTCCTGGATCACCATTGTTTAGACATCTTTCATATGATTCAATGTTAGATTTGAATAAAAAAAATACAAATCATGATCATAAGATAAGGAATGTTGATAACATTGTGAATTCTCCTAATGATGAACCGTCTTTCCGAGGTGTGAGCAAAGGGCCCAAGGATCTTGCAAGATTGCTAAGGAAAGGTATCAGTGAGTTGGGAAAAGTAGGACAAACACATGGTAATCGGCAAAGGAAGGTGGTGGTGAATGGCCACATCATACCTGATACGGTGTTAAAAAGAGTGGAGACACAAGCCGGATTGATGCATCCTGGTACTTATTGGTTGGTATTTTTTTGATTGTTTTTTTCTTTTCTTTTTACTCTGAATGCGCTAACTTAGATTTGCTCAATTAGAAGAACTCTTTACTATGTGCTTTCTTCTTCTTCTTCAAAGATTCTGAAATGAGGATGCGCTTTAAGAGTGAATACTTTTTAACAGGAGATTAGGAAGCATAACTTGAGAGAAGAAAGTGGATATACCTGAGGTGAAAATAAATGCGTTCTTGAGAGAAAAGTGGATTAACATGAGATTAGGATGTATTTAGAACGCATTGACATGGGGTTTGGATGCATTAACAATGGGATTAGAATGCATTTTTTAGAGAAAAGTGGATTGGAATAGGGTGGATTTTGGGAATGTATTAACATGAGACCAGGATGTGTTTAGAGTAGATTAATAAGAGATTAGGATGCACTAATAATTTTTTAGAGTGAATTTTACAGTGAGAGTAGGATGCATTAATAGTTTGAGGAGAAATTAATAAGAGATTAGGATGCATCAACAATTTTGAGAGTGCATGTGTAACAAGAGATAAGGATATATCATTTTAACCTTAAATTTCAACAGGTATGACTATCGAGCAGGGTTCTGGGGTGTAATGGGTGGTCCATGTCTAGGAATTGTTCCGGTAAGTTTTATCCGCAGCAACATAAAGATTGCTTAGAAACCTAACAAGTTTAATATCCAAAAATAAAAGATAAGATTAACAAGATAGTCCCAATACTTTCCCATAGAGAAAACAAAAAAGAAAATGGAAATGTAATAACATTTTGTTTTGCAGCCATTTATAGAAGAACTCAACTTCCCTCTTGCTAGAGATTGTAGTGGCGGTGACACAAGCATCCTTGTGAATGGGAGGGAGCTTCATGAGGAGGATCTCCTTGTTCTATCAAATAGAGGTCTTCCAACCACACAAGGAAAATCTTACACAATCGATATTAACGGACATGTTGTGGATACTACCACATCAGAACAAGCACTCCAATGCAGGCTCGGAAGACTCGCCCCATCGTATGTGTATATACTGCATGCCATATATATATATATATATATATATATATATATATATACAGGTTATACTATGTACATTATGTGAAATTTTTGCATTTTAAATCATTACCTTGTGTGTGTGCATTGTTTTCCCTTTTAAAGCAATACCATGTATGTGGGTTTGTATATGTGTGCATTTCCCCCGTTTAATCCATTGCCATATACATATGTGGGTCTTTTCTCTTTTTCTCGTGCCATCCCACTAGGAGATAGACAAAAAGAAGAAGAAGAAGAAGAAGAAGAGAAAATCTGAATAAAAAAACAGATAAAACCCTTTATTTTGTTTTGAATGGCAGAATGGAGAGAAGAGGGAGAGGATATGGAATGTTCCAACCAAGTTTGCAATGTTGAAGGGGTATGTATTTTCTTCTCTTATGGAAGGTGAAGGACCTTTTCTTATGATACCCTCTACTAGTGAATAGAGGAGACATTCCTGGGCTTGTTCTTCTTTAATGGAAGGTGATGCGTTTTGATGAATTACCCTCTGTTTTGCTACCAAAAAGTCAAGAAGCAAACATGCAAACCCAAAAAGCAAAAAGCAAAAAGCAAAAGGCGAAAAGCAAAATGAGCCTTTTTTCTTTTGTTGAGCTTGTTCTTCTCGTATAAAAAGCTACCCATACTCTATTCTTGTGTATCTACTCACCACACAGTTTCTTTAGTTTGTTTTTTGTCCGATTAGACATGGCGGTGCGTCCGATTAGACATCGTTTTGGTAGATGATCTTTGGAATGGGCTTTTCATTTTTACTCACTAAACCGAAAGGAAATGGTAAAGTAATGGGTGGCCACGAAATATATACCCATGTTAATGTCATATGAGTGACACAAATGGCTACGTGTATTAAATGAATGATGATGGTCGAGCGATTAAAAGTTTAATAACGAGATCTAGAGAAACATCCATTCTCATCCTTGATCTTTTTAATCTACCCATCCAGAGTTTAACCAACATCCATTGTAAGTACAAATAACTTCGAAATGATGTTAATGTCGCATAATGTTTCAGTTTTATAATTACAACGCAACCTTGATGAAACAATGAAATCGTTCACACGATGCTTGCTTGAAACAATGTACATCCTCTTTTAGGGGGGGTTAGATGTTCAAATGTACATCCATCCAATGATTGGTTTTGAACATCACACCTTGTTATAAGTATCATCATAGCTCAAATAGTAAAGCTAAGATTTAGTTATGAGACACGCTTGCATACATCTTGTATGGCTATGTTTCCAAACTAAATGTGTCCAAGTAAGAGTTTGGGATTTATTATAGGATACAAGGGTGGAAATAAAGTATTTCAAAACCTGCCTCTTTGTCCAACACTAATCTGGACCCTATAGCTTAGTTGGATGACATTGGAGCCTTGCTACACGTGAGTGTTTTTCATGATGTTGTAATTTGTTAAATCTTTGAATGTGTCCAACTTTGCCATTCTAGAATGTCAATTATGCCAAAGAACCCGATTATATCACATCAAGCTTGGAACTACCTTTCAATTTTCAATATTTCTCAAGACTTCGTTTGCATATATTGCCAGATTGGCCATGAACACCTCATTGAAAAACTCAAGGATTAATTTAAAATAGTCAAGGGGTTAGCTTTCCATGTTTCTCAAGATCAAACCAATGCAATATGATGCACAACATTAAAGCTTGATGTAGACCAAATTATAGTGCATGTGTTTCTTTGTTACTACTATTGAGCATTGCATTATTGCATTACAGGGGCAATGCTACCACCATTTACTTTGTGGAAATGCAATAGTGTCAATTATCTAAAGCCATTTACATTTTCAACGTGAATGTGATTATTATTAACATTGTAAGGGTAATGTTGTCGTTTTCGTCCATCGGATTGTGGAATGCAATTGTGGCAACGCTCTATATTCATTTTCTAGGTGCAAATTCGTGGTGCATGATCTCAAACCAAATAAAGTTCCTTTTTTTGTATATAATGAATGCAACATAAAATCCATTCCGTGACACTGACAATGTTAGGCTACAAAACTATATGTATTTGAAGTTTAGAATTTCAATTGGCAATAATTTCTCATAGATGTGAAACCTCTTATTACACAATGTATAAATGCAATACCTTGCCATAGTGCTTTAGCATGAAATGTATTGTAATAATTATTATTATTATACCATTCAAATAAATGTGAATCTATAGGACTTATCTTCATCCCAATGGGAAAGCATGAATGGATGTAAGAGCAAATAGCTCTTTTTTCATAAAGTGGGTGCTACAAAATGAAAATTAAGAATTTGTTGTGAAATCAAAAGTTGGGACTTAAAAGTTGGGAAAGAGTAGTCATGTCATGGACAAACATACTTATCGATGATGTTTAGCTTTCGTTAGGCCTTTACTTTTCAAAGCAAGTTGTATGGATGTGTAGTATTGAGGGGAACAAATGGATCACTATGACCAATGAGCAACTTTTGTAGTCAAGATAACAAGAGCATCGGATCAACAACAAAAGATTCACAATGATTTCTTGGCCTACCTAGGGAAGTTTGGTTAATGGGTTGTGCACAATAATATCGATTGATGATCACTCGTAAGGTAGTCACATGACCAATAACACATTCAAAGTTAATGATAGTAACACCTGGGGACTTGGTTTGGGTGGTAAGGGACCCATGGGCAAGTTATGTTAATGATTTGTGCACAATAATATTGATCGATGATCACTCGTAGGCTAGTCAAGTGGCCAATAACACATTCACTATTAATGATGGTAACACCTGGGGACCTTGGTCTGGGTGGCCACTTGACCACCCACGAAACCTTCACCAATCATGGTGGTAACAAGTCAGGGTCTTGGTCTCGTTTTGGGTGGTCAAGGTATCGATTGGGGTCAAGGGAATGAATAGCACGATCCAGAGTATATGTATAATTGTATAATACACACAGATAACAATCGCCAAATATGGTCAGGGTAAGGAACTTAGATTAACATAACGATTGCTGAGTTTCTTATTTTGTCAAATGGCTATTTTGAGACCGACCTTCTATCTCTTCATGCTTTTGCCTTCCTCTATTTGAATGAAGGGTTTCACTAGATTCAGGGCCCGGGGGTTTTCATCAGGTGTTTTGATTCTTTTGCATACAAACCAGAAGTGAGTCTCGCCCATAGGAAGAACAGAGCAAGCTATTTCTTTCTTCTTCTTTTTTCCTTCTTTGCACATATGTAAATCTCTATACATACATACATACATATATATATATATTATGTTCATGGCTTATTTGGCAGTGGAGCTTATATTTTTGTGTATATTACAATTGGTACACTCTTCTTCTTCTTCCCCATCATCATCATCATCTTCTTCAGTTTGCATTCCTGAGCATAGGAATGGCCTCTTGGAATTCAAGCAATATGCTGTAGAAGAGGACCCTTCTGGACATTGGCTCTCTTCATGGACACTAACCACAAACACTTCTTCTACTACTAATGACCACAACGATACCAATTGTTGCGAGTGGACGGGCGTGGAATGTGACGCCCATGGCCACGTAATCCGCCTTAGCCTCAACAATTGCGGAGGCATTGACCCGACCGACCAGGCCATCCTCGTCCGCGCCCAACAAACGGCGCTCCGAGGCAGCCTCACCCCCGATGCCCTACTCGCCCTTTCCTCGTCCAACATCTCGAACTCCTTATCCACACTTGACTTGGGATGCCAACTCTTCCATGGTTCCATACCACCGGAGATCGGGAGCCTCGTGTCACTATCATACCTTAACCTTAGCTTCCAAGCACAAGCTTCCCCACATATTTATGGGACCGATAGCAACCGCGTCCTAACTGGCCCCATTCCCGATGAACTATGGAGTTTGCCTCACCTATCCTATTTGGATTTGAGCTATAACTCGATTACGGGAACTATCTCCCCACTTGTCGGGAATTGCACGACCCTCACCAATCTCCACCTCGGGACCAACAATCTGACGGGGGAAGTCCCGTCCTCGCTCGGCCACCTTGCATTGCTCGAGGAGCTCGATATCTCCTCGAATGCCGGCCTTCATTCGTTACCCCCGCTTGATTGGATCCCTTCTTTCGTCCATCTCCAGTCGCTCGATATAAGCCTCTGCGATTTCAGCGGTCCATTCCCCCCTTGGCTCCGACACCTAACAAATCTCTCCTTGTTTACCCTAACGGGGAACCAATTCGATGGAGAGATACCGGAGTGGGCGTGGCGGCTCGCCAAAAAAAGTCTGGACTTCTCCGGAAACAGTTTCAACAACACTCTCTCGTGCGACACGGGACCCCCGCCCTTCCCATCTCTCACCTCATTGGACGTGTCAGACAACACTTACATCACAGGCACCATCCCTTGCTTTGTCGCCAATCTAACGTTGCTTAGTACGCTATCCTTTGCGATGAATTCCCTCTATGGCCCTATACCGGACATGTTTGAGGCCCTTACGGAACTCCAATTCCTCGATCTTTCCCTCAATCAATTCGATGGCATCCTTCCTTCGTCGATGGGACATCTTCAATCATTGGAAGAGTTGGACCTCGACACGAACCTCCTATCTCCTCAAGAAGTCCCTTCCTTCCTCCTAAGCCTTCCAGCAATCGTCAGGATTGATTTGTCCTTCAACAATTTCACGGCTATTCCTAGCGATCTTGTAGTCCGAAATTCGAGCTTAGAGTATCTCAAGCTTTCATCCAATAAGCTCTCCGGACCCATTCCATCGGCCTTCTTCACGTTTATTCCAAACCTCAAATTCCTAAGGTTGGATAGTAATGAACTTTCGGGCGAGGTTCCGGCTAGTCTCTCTCAACTCAACCAACTACAAACCTTGGATCTAAGCTACAATTCCCTCCGAGGACCCCTTCCGTCGTCTCTCAGTAACCTATCCAGCCTACTTATTCTCAATGTCCAGGGAAACCCTATAGGTGGACCTATACCAAGCTTCATCAGTTTGTTAGATCAACTCTTAGTGTTAGATTTGGGCTCTTGTGAGCTCAATGGGAGCATCCCGAGCTCAATGGGGCTGAGCCTACCTCAGCTTCAAGTCCTTATTCTCTCCTACAATCGTCTCACCGGACCAATACCATCAAGCCTCGGCGAATTGAAAGGGATGATCAATCCCAATGCGGGATCAAGTGCCAAGGCAGTCATCGATCACGAGAACTACATTATCGATGACTTGTCCATCACATTGAAGGGCGAGAACGAAACCTACAGCAGCTTGCAACTCCTCACGGATCTCGACTTATCCAATAACCTACTCATTGGTCACATCCCACCGGAGCTCGGTGCACTGGTGCAACTTCTATCGTTAGACCTATCGAAAAATATCCTGGACGGGGAGATCCCTAGTGCATTGGGGGACTTGGTGAAATTAGAATCCTTAGATCTGAGCCAGAATAGGTTGGAAGGAGAGATTCCGCAAAGCTTCGAAATGCTTACTTCCCTGGCATTCGTAAATGTCTCGAGCAACCATCTGAAAGGAAGCATCCCGACCACATCACAGTGGCTCCAAACCTTCAACAGCTCATCTTTCCAAGACAATGATGGGTTGTGTACCGATGTCATTTCATCCCTTGCGAAGCTTCCTTTGTGCACCCATGCCACACCCCCATCCCCGGGTTATAGCTTACATGATTCCAGGGAGAGGGTAATAGACAATGTCATCGAATGGCGAGGATTTGCGGTCGGATATGTCGTGGGCCTTCTAGTGGGAATCTTATGCATTCTAGCTCACCTTATCCACAAACATGGAAACCTAAAGCACCTCATTGCAAGACTTCATGTTGGGGTCCTGCACCTTCAGAGTCGTCTTCAATCGAAACGAAGGTACTTTGTTCTGATTGATATCAAATGTAACACTTTGTAGGAAAAAACACTAAGGATACAACTTTGGAGATTTTCCTTTTAATCATTCTCTATCCACTTTGGAAAATATGTGGGGGAGAGATGTGTTTTTTCCAACCATCCAATTGTTTTTGTTGTTTGTTGTTCATGTGCAGTGATAACGATGATGATGATGCCATGGGAAGTGATGATGATGCGAGGAATGCGGTGTTGGAAGAAGGGGCATCGAACCAAGATTGGCATGCCATCATTGCTAGGATTCAAGAGGAGCTCAGTTTAAGTAACTTTGGCCACAAACCCATGGAGATGGACCCCAATTGGATTGGTCGGTAGGCTTTGGTTTCACACAGCTGTTAGGACACTGTCGGAGTGGTGGGCGTTTGATTTGGGAAATCATATTTTACATCCATGGAATTCCTTACTGGACCAGATATTTGTATACATATCAAGACACAATCTACCATGGGGTTATTTGTGCACTTGGGCACATTAATTAAAATCGATGAGAATGACGACATTAATGAAGTGAAGTCTCCAAATAAAGTAATGTTTGTTATAGGCAGCTCGTTTAACAAAATTCCCTCGTAGTCAACCTCGAACTATTATGAAAATTTCGAGAGACACTAGGGGTATATTTGAGAAGCTTATTGTTATTGTTATTGTATGTTATTATTGTACTTCTAATTGTTCACATTATGTTGCACAATATGAATGTGAATAGAACAATAAAAATGATGTTGACGGATATATGGAGTTGAATACTAAACTTCTCCTTTTATTTTATTACCTAATGAAGGCTTTTCAGTATATGTTTTCAGGTGTGGTGATTTCTTTGCAATTTCATAATAAAGTGGGTCATTGCGAAATGAAGTAAAGAGTTTTGGCATTAACGAGATGAATTTTGGGGGGCAGGCCAAAGTGGCATTTCCTATTGTGATAAGAGGTGACTCAAATAAGGAAATAAGATAGAGCACAATAAAAAGACATGAAGTTAAAAAAATAAAATTGTTTCTTGTATGTATGACCCACTCTAATATTTATGCATTATAACAAAATTTCCATTATAAAAAGACATCTGTCTTGAGGAGAGACGTGCTCTCTGCTTACAACATTCATCATAAACAATTGTGGGCCAATCAACTCCTAAAAAGTAATGAACACATATTGCAGTTATTATAGCAAGATCCACTATAAATTCATCCCCTTGCTCCACATGTACCACATTAGATCAAGCAAGATGTAATGCTTGGAAAAACAAATAAGATTGACATTGATTATCTATGAGTCCATCCATGTGTTGTTGCATCTTAGCATATGAATTATAAATTTGGCATTGCAACTGAGAAATATATAACATGCAATTGACTTTGGATATCCAAAAGCTCCTCATCTAATGGTGCATGTATCAATAATGCATTACACCTAGAGAGAACTTGTGAGAATTGTTGAAGAAGACTTCGTCATCATCATTGGGCAATAGTTACCCCAACATACAATGAATGATCTTAATGTCTCATAAGGGGTATCCCATGCTTTTACTCCTTTATTATCCACTTTTTGAGAAAAATTCACCAAAATTTGCTCCGTGAGAGAATCAAAGTGAGTTGAAGCAAAAGAGAAGAGCTAAGGCATAATGGAGGCTTATAAGCAAGTGAGGATTATATATATGTCAATTGCATGAATACAAACGTCCAAACAAATAGGGAAGTGATATGAAGCTCACGTCTTCTAGAACCGTCATCCAAAGTGATGTTAGTAAAAAAGAATCATCATTCCTATCTAATTGACTCCATGTCTGACTATGTTGAGCAATTTCGAAGGTAAAACATGGATCATTCCCATGCAACCACATCCAAATAGCAAACATTAGAACTTCCATAGTCAATGAAACCCAAATAGTTTGCTCAGGACCATCCATGATTGAATGCCTAGACGTGGATTGAGATGCATCAACACACATGTTAAAATCTCCCGTAAGTAATCTTCGGCAATCCACACATAGGGTCTTAAGGAGTGAGCCCCATAATGAAATACGTTGAGCGACTTGGTTAGGGGCATAAATCCCCATAAACCACACAACTTGGTTAAAATAAGTATCATTAAGCACAACTCGGTTTTTTCATTGATTTCCCCTTCGATGTGCTATTTACATGATGCCAATTTTTATTAACAACATTGCTACAACATATCCATAGATTGAGTTCCCTTATTCTTAGGGCCCAAACCTTGAAGTGAGGGCTCGTTATAACATGATCTAGACAATGGTTCTTCATCCATAACAACCACATATATTTGACATATCGACATATCGACATCTCTCCCAACTCCTCCTTCCTTACCATTCCCTTCATTAGGAAACTCGAAAGCTGAAGGACAATGACATTGGCATTCTCCCCTCGCTCTCGTTTCGTCTTATAATCCATCATCCTCAGAATACATATATACATACATACATGCATACATACATACATACATATCGACGTGTCTATTATGACACAAATCATAAAGAGGCCTGGTGAGGGAATCGCGGCCACAGACGGTGCAGGTCGCTCAGAGAAGGCGCGTGTGATCTGCACCGTCCAATTTGGATGAGGAAGAAGGCGCAAAAAAAAAAACTGTGCAGGCGGTCGCCCAACCCTGTCAGAGGTCTCCCAACCGTTTTTTTTTTAAATTTTTGGTTGATTTGGTCACCCAACCAACTCAAAAAAAAAAACAGGTCACCCAACTGTTTATTTTTAAATAGGTTGGGTGACCTGTTTAACCAGGTTGGGAGACTCCTTTAGAGTTTATATTGAGTTGGTCACCCAACCAACTCAATAAAAGAAGCAGGTCACCCAACTGTTGATTTTTAAAACAGTTGGGCGACCTGTTTATCCAGGTTGGGAGACTCCTTTAGAGTTTATATTGAGTTGGTCACCCAACCAACTCAATAAAAGAAGCAGGTCACCCAACTGTTGATTTTTAAAACAGTTGGGAGACCTGTTTATCCAGGTTGGGAGACTCCTTTAGGGATGTCTATAAAAGCCCTAAACCTGTCATAATCTGTCATTTTTTCAAACGAGATTGACAGGTTGGGTTTGCCGGGAAAGAGGTGGGAGCTCCTCCATCACAAATCGTCTGTGGCTGCACAAATCGATCTCCTCCATCACAAATCGATCTCCTCCATCACTATTCCCAGGTATGCTCCTTGTTATTATATCTTCCACAATGTTATATTCATCGCTTCTTAATAATAATGAAAACAAGCAAGATTGTATGGACCATATTGATGCATAGACATGTTTAAGCTTTAGGGTTTAGAGTCACTATAGACAAGAAGATTGTATGGACCATATTGATGCATAGACATGTTTAAGCTTTAGGGTTTAGAGTCACTATAGACAAGAAGATAAGCGAACCATAAGTGAAGTATAATAGGATCTAATAGGCAAGGCTTTGTTGATTTCCAGCCACTCTAATCCCAGCCAGTATCTTGAAGGCATAATCTAGAAGAGGATGTAACCACTCTTATCCACACTATAGGTGAGGCCTATCAAACTTATTATGATCTTGCGTTCACTAGATTTGCTTGCTTAAACTTGATTTAATCATCTATATTTTGATTGTTGGTTTTAATGATTTGCTTGCTTAAACTTGATATTTTGTGTGTTTGAGTACTAAAATCAAAAAATGTTTGATTACTTGAATGGTGGTAGATGACTTCCAACTCCAAGTACAAAGATTGGTGGGATTTCGATAACAGTGATATATATCCAACTCAAGAGAGGTATGTCACGAACCAATCTCCCCCAAGAATGGTTTAGGGTTTGATGCATGTATGTTGACTCGTGATTTGTTAAAGGGTCTTCGTTAGAAGACATTGGCGAAGTCGAGGAGCCGACATGTGTACGAGTGGGGACAAAATGGACCAAGATGCTCCTCCAAATGGTATGTGGATTTGGTGTCGTTGCAATATCTCAATCTTTATGTCAATCTTAAATATGTAACACAGGTGCAGAAGGAACAGTTGCTCCTCGTCCCGACTTGTTGTATAAGGTTGGAAGAGATGCAAATGGGAACAAGGCTCGTGCATGTATCTACACTGAGTTTTGCCGCCTCTCGCCAAGGTGGTATCGGAAAAAAAGTGACATGGAGTCACATTTACGCAGAGAACATGCAATAGACGTAGTCCTACCACGAGGGATGCGTATAGAGGAGGAGGAGGGTATTCCGGGGGCATGCTTTAACAGTTATGAGCGTCAAAGATCACTCAAAAGATTCATGGACCCGGAAATCAAGTACTACAGAAATCGACAAAAATATATCCGAAAGTTGAAGGTTAGGGTTGTTTCGAAATACAACTCTATTCCTGCTGAACTCCGTCTTGACACACAGGCAGAGTTCGTGGCACGATTTATGGACAAAGAGATGACTATATACGACTCCAATAAGGATGAGCGTTTGGAGATGTTGACGAAGAAGATAGCAGCTGGTTTGGATTCTTATGTAAGTATGAGTGAGGATTTCATTTCAGATTGTTGGAGGGTTTATTGGCAAAATTCAGATAATAAGATGTGTCTTATTGTGGTGAAACAGTGTAAAAAGGCGGGGATATCCACCCAACCGCAGGGTGTGTCCACGGATGTGGATGAGAGTCAAAACCCATCTGAGGGTGGTGTGTCCACTCCACCGAGACGGAGACGACCGAAAATGCCAATCCGACGGAAGGAGGTCGAGTCAAACACTGATGTTGTTTCCCTAACATCAGATTCAGATGACGCTGCATCGGATGTGGCCATAGTTCAAATTCAACATGGCAAGGGCATAAGGTTATGGATTCAAACCCCAAATAAACACTTTTCCAGGTAGGGTTTAAGTGAAATATAAACTAGTATCTTACTAATTGACATGGAGTGTGATTTACCTACTCAAAACTACATATTTCCATGCATTCAGGTACCAGCTAACTTGCCCACGTCTCGATATGGCCCTTGATGTTACCGAGTCAGATCTTGAGACCATATGCAAGAGCCGTGAAATGGCATCGACATGGACTATGACCTTATTCACGTTGTGGATGGAATACTCATTGCCACTCGAGGTGACAGAACGCTTCACCATCGTCGACCCACTATGGGTGCAGCTACACCAGCAGGCAATGAAGGAGCAAGACATCCTTAAGAAAGTTGCGCAATGTGAGATTACGTTCATTCCGATCGTGCTTGATGGGCATTGGAACTTGTGGTTCACCATGCGACAACAAGCTTCTAAGCTAACTAGCAAAGTAGTCTTCTGCGATCCATTGAACAGACCAGCAACAGACAACATGCGGAGAATGGCAGAGTTGGCGATTTGGACAATTTCATCTGAACCGTCAGACCACACCATTGTGCCCAATGGTCGACATCAGGTACTGCACATCCCAACACAGCCAAATTGTTGGGATTGTGGCTTTTATGTGATGAAGACTATCCAAATGTTGGTGAGGGAGTTCTTACAAGGATGGATATCTTCGACTTTTGTAAGTGTAATTGCAATTCCTTGTTCATGTGGATTGTGTATAGATGTGTTCTTATACATATTTGGTTACAGGGCACAGAGATGTGGTTCACCAAACGCGAAGTGGATTCACTTCGGATTCATGTGGACGAGTGGGCACGATCGATATTAGGATTTGCACCTGCGACCGGTGGCTCCATATTGTAAATTTTGGGAATGTTGTTTTCAGCACAGATTTGGCTATAGAGCTGATGTTGTAACTATATTTTGGAATCCCCAAAAATTTTGTATAGTGAGAATCGACTCATTGTATATCGCGATTACTTATTAATGGAAATGTTGTTTACAACAATTATTTATCTCAATCCGAATGTATTTATCTCAATCTGAATATTGTGGATGATCTGAATGTATGGTTTTAAACCAATTGCAAGTTGTGGTATTGTAAACGCGATTACTTGTTAATGGAAATGTTGTTCCCAACAATTATTGTGGATGTTCTGAATGTATGGTTTTAAACCAATCGCAAGTTGTGGTATTGTAAACGCGATTACTTGTTAATGGAAATGTTGTTCCCAACAATTATTGTGGATGTTCTGAATGTATGGTTTTAAACCAATCGCAAGTTGTGGTATTGCCCAAACCTTTTAAAATTAATTATCTTTTGTTTTGGTCACCCAACCAGGTTGCCCAAACCTTTTAAAATTAATTATCTTTTGTTTTGGTCACCCAACCAGGTCGCCCAACCTGTTATGTAAACGGCCAGAAAAACGGTCATCTTAACATGTAAATTAATCACATTCTCTGTCACTTTAAACCATTCTCTGTCATTTTAATCATAGCTCATTGCATCTCCAATATCTGTCTTATAATCACATTCTGCGTCTTAATCACATTCTTATTTTGCACAATCTCTAAAAGCTAATCAGGATTAGTTATATTCTTAATCAGTTATAATCAGATTAGTTAGATTCTTAATAAGATTAGTTAGATTCTTAATCAGATTAGGGGGATTCTTAATCACATTAGTTAGATTCTTAATAAGATTAGTTAGAGTCTTAATCATATTAGGGGGATTCTTAATCAGTTATAATCAGATTAGTTAGATTCTTATAACCAGATTAGTTAGATTCTTAATTAGATTAGTTAGATTCATTCGAGATGAATCCCAACGAAATAGATTTAATCACGTCCTTGTATGATTCTGAGGATGGTTATGCATCACCATACTCCGCAACCATCGACGATGACTTGGATTCGTCTACATCCGAAGACTATGAGTCGGCTTCATCCGAAGAAGAGGCAGAGGAGGTTGATCCCTTCATGTATTGTTCGGCGAGGTATATTGCGTTCACTAGAGGTATGTACGATTTAATGCTTAAAGATTTATTAGGTCAAGTTAAGGTAACATTTGAAATATTAAGCACACTCGCAAGGGGGGCACCTCTTAATTTACATGCATGGAGGCGCATGAAGAGTCGTCTCACGCTTATGAATGAGAATGCAATACACCTTAAGGCATCGCCTCATCTTCAGATTACGCACGTAGAGAAATGGAGGGAGATAGTATTGGCGTCACATTGTGGCGCATCGCACCGTTCTTTGACAGGTACTCTGACAGAATTAAAGAGAAATTGGTCCAATGACCTTCGTGACTATGGGATCCCTAGTGCGTATGTGAAAGCAGTGATTGACCAATGCGGTTGTCAAGTTGTGTCGAGGTTAACTCCATCTGACATGGAGGGGACAAGTGTCGTGAAATATAAAAAGTCTAGACCCATAGAAGTGATCAAGATAGAGGCACATAGGGTTGATGATACGTTGATAGATGTTCAATTGAGGTATCACACACGCTTTCGTACAGGGGTCACAAGGGGTGCACATGTGACTAGGTATAATTGTCACCGATCCGGTGTGGCCAACAAGCAATATCCATGCACTCGACGTAGAAAGCATTCATCTCGATGTGGGTGTACTTTTCATGTGAACGCTCGAATGAATGGCGGGGTTGACCATGGGACAGTGACCCTTTCAATATATGGACCTCATACGGGTCATGTACCGGGAAGTAGACCAGATGCATACTATTTGCCAGTGGCCCCAAATGTTATAAGTTGTTGTAGAGATGACATTTTTGATGTTGGTTGCGCACGACACGTGGCACGGATGAGCATGCGTAAGGAAGCATATCATAAGTCCAAGGCTAGTCCATTAGACCTTGTGAGTTATAGGTTCTTTATGATACCAAAGGAGGTCAATAACATGGCCAACAAGTTAAAAATCGGGAGTGCCATGTCAGGGGTTGATTGGTCTTTGATGATGCAAGATGCCTATGCCCTCCGAGATCTTGGGAAGGTGGCTCATGTCCAACCCTACTTGCCTGGTGAATATGGATCTCCTGCAAGGCAACCGTTCATCTTGGTGCTCCAAGATGAATGGATGTTAAGATGTGTGAGCGACTGTCGATAAACAACTCTTGGGCAATCGACTCCACGTTTAAAACAAACCAATTTGGCTTGCCATTATATGCAGCTGTGGCTCCAAATGCCATGGGAGTTGGTATCCCATTATGGTACATGATATGTAGTTCTGATAAGGGGTCTAACCATGAGCAAGTAGCTTTAGAAACTTGCTTGAGAGTCATATTTGCACGGATGCCCAATGTGAGGCCAAATGCCATAGTCATCGATAAAAGTTGGACATCGTATAATGCCATAAGTAATGTGGTTGCAACAGACCGATTATCTTGGATAGTTACAAATGGGCAAAGGTCGCAAACACATTGTCGACTTTTGTTGTGTCACTTCCATGCAAAAAAAGCAGGGTTGGACAACTTGTTGCCAAAGGTAAG
This sequence comes from Azolla caroliniana, assembly GCF_043228905.1. Classification (NCBI taxonomy): domain Eukaryota; kingdom Viridiplantae; phylum Streptophyta; class Polypodiopsida; order Salviniales; family Salviniaceae; genus Azolla; species Azolla caroliniana. The sequence goes on along the minus strand of NW_028230440.1, from coordinate 6,671,444 downwards.
TGCAAGTGAGAGAAACCACCTTTATAATCGGATGTGCCAACTCATGCAATGCATTACGGAATCCACATTCAATGCCCAATGTGAGGACTTAAAGGTAGAATATGCAAACAAGCCAGGTGTTTGGCAATATATAGAAGGAGGATGGTGTGGCTTGACATGTGTGTGGAGGAAACTGTGGCCCAAATTTGGTAGAATGTTCAACTACGGACATGTTGACACTACCAATCTTGTGGAGAGACATTGGCAGTTTATCAAATATACTGCCTTAAGAGGGAGGATAAACCGATCAATTACCGATCTTGTGCATGTTTTAATCGGGGACAGTCAAACTGGCACTTGCATCGGGGGTACTGTTATTGAATGGTACAAGCAACGACAAGAAATATGTGAGAGTGGTAGATTTGCACCACGTGCAAATTGTAGGGATCAAACAACTAGACTTAAAGAGGCCGAAAGGCTACTAGAGAGGTATGAAACTAATAATGCGACAATGCATATTGTGGACGAGCCTCGATATTGGTTTAAAATATTGAGCTTGACAAAACCGGATGTATGGTATAATGTATCGCTCCAATGTTCATATTGTGATTGCCACGACCCTGCGAGTAAATGTAAGCATATACTTGGCATCAGGATGATTATTGAGAGGCACATGCCACATCTATGTGGGTCATTGCCTTTTATAGATCATGCAACCTATATGCGCAATGACCATTTCACAGAGACGGAAATGGAGACAGAGGTAGAACCAGTCGAGGAGACAAACCCTATAACATCACGAGTGGAGGAATGTTTGTCGAAATTACAAACGCTTGAGGGGGCTATTCAATGTTTTAAGCAAGGGTTACAATCCCTCGACTGTGCAGCAATTTTGGCATGTATGGAGTCCATTCAAGAAACAAGTGAGACATTGGTGTATCACACAGGTGCACCGAAACCAACTAACGAAGAAGACCGTGGATCCATAGGGCGTAAGCAAGCAATTGGTGCAAAAAGGGGAGCATCAATCAACATTTCACAAGATCTTATTGGCAGCTCCCCAAACACTTCCAAGGCACACACAGGAAAAATGCAAAGAGGCGCAAGTCGAGCTAGGAGGCGGTTGCCAATATGTGCGACAGATAAAATGCGATGCTTGCATTGCGATGCCTTGACCTTTAGATCAAGGGACTCAAATGTTGATTGTTGCAAGAATTGTGGTCGCATCTTGCCATCATCTCCGGATGAGCCATAAATGTTTGGTAACTTTCAACTTTTATGTTTTGCCAGGATTATTTGTTTTAACAGAAGTATGGTAAAGATCGTCGGTTTTAAGTAATTTAAGGTTGAATTTTGTGACTATTTGATATGTTATTGTAAGTTTACATTCTTCATTTTATGTTTTAAATGTTTTTTAACTTTCAACTTTTATGTTTTAATATGATTATTTGTTTTAACATAAGTATGGTAAAGATCGTCGGTTTTAAGTATTTTAAGGTTGAATTTTGTGACTATTTGATATGTTATTGTAAGTTTTAAGGGTAATTAACAAGCTTATTTGAAGATTTTGGTTGGAATGATACATTTGGTTGGGCGACCTGCAACGGTTGGGAGACCAATCGGTTGGGCAACCTGTAACTGTCAGGGTTGGGTGACCTAAAACGGTTGGGCAACTTGCAACAGTCATAGTTGGGTGACCAATTTCGGTCGGGTGACCAACGACTCAGAGTTGGGTGACCTCTGACAGGGTTGGGTGACCATCGACTCAGAGTTGGGTGACCTCTGACAGGGTTGGGTGACCATCGACTCAGAGTTGGGCGACCTCTAACAACTTTTTTTTTCGCGCGCTCTTCCTTATCGAAATCTGACGGTGCAGATCGCACGCACCTTCCTCTAGGCGACCTGCACCGTCTGTGGCCGCGATTCCCTCACCAGCCCTCTTTATGATTTGGTGCAGGATAGCAACGAGCCATACATACATATATATATATATATATACATATATGCATACATACATACATATACATATATATGTTACTATGTATATGTGTGTGTGTGTGTGTGTGTCTGTATGTATGTATTTACTGTAGAAAGAAAGAATCGCTGTAAGAAGGCGATCATCCTCCTTCATCAACAGAATCATCCACACACACACACACACACACACACGACTGATTTCACTACTGCATTCTATCACCACCATCACCATCGCCATCATCTTCTGTATTAGGTACGAGCTTTTGTGCACTAAGCTTGTGAAGGAATATGCAGAAATGGTTTGTTTTCTTCTCCTGAATCAGGCGAGAACTTTTTGTTATAACATTTTAATGAATGCTTTAGTTTTCCTTCTCTGCATGAAGAGAAGTGTTTATTTATCAAGAGAAGTGTTTATTTATTTTTCTCTTGGTTGATTTCTTCTGCTCAGAAGAAGGTTCTTTTCTGCCTGTTAAATGGTGCTGATAATCATCACATAAGCATATGGAATGTATCGATATTCTCATGGGTTGATTCAATTTATGATTTTTTAATTTGATTCACTTGAACATAAGAGCATTTGAAATGATGTCTTAATAAGGAAGAAAATTGTGTTTTGATTAAGGGAGAGAAGCGTTTTTTTATGTTTCAACTCTCTGTATAAGGAAGAAATAACGTTTTTGAAATATGATTTGTTCTTCGCACATAGAAGAAAATGTGTTTTCGATTAAGGAAACAAAAACATTATTTGAAATTATGTTTCGGTTTTGTCTAAGGAAGAAAACTGAGTTTCAATCAAGCAAGAAAAATAACGTATTTGTATAAGAAAGAAACATATTTATTAACTTTGATTTCAGAATTATGTAATTTCTCAAGCAGTACATGCAGTTATTTGGGATGCAAATGTAGCTATCAATGGAACCAAGGGAAGGTCGAAGCATTAAGAATGATCAGAGTTCAAATGTATCCTCTCCATTGGATGTCTTTGAATTCAATGAGGAAGATGAGCTGAAAAGTCACAATAAGAACAGAGAGATCAAGAAGAGGGTTTTCCACAGTGCATGTGAGCTCAATATCTCCCAGGGACTATTGATTTGTACTTCATATTTCATAGCATCTGTGGCTTTTGAGCAGTGAAATTGTTTATGTCCTAATTCTCTTGTTATAAATCTTTATTTATGGGTATCAAGTCTCAAATGCATCAGAAAAAACAAATTGCAATAAAAACTTATGTACTTATCCTATGCAGGTTTATGTACTGGTCTTTGTGTGTCAAATGTATTGGAAAAAAATGGATTGCATGTAATGTCGAGTGTAATATATGAACATTGAACAGTGAAATGATCTATATGTTTTTCGTCTCTAGTGCTAAATGCATTGGAAAAGCATGGATTGCATGTAATCAATGCAACATAAAGACTTTGAACATCCGAATTTCATGTACCTTTACATGCAGCCCATGATGCACATAAGAAAATCATGCATGCAAGAAATTAAAAGAAAGACATGTACCAATATCCAATGCACAAGCTTATCTACTCCATTTTTGGGCATTTTAAACTACATACATACACACACATAACATTTATATTCAATATGCAATCTAAACACACACATACACAGATACATTATATAATTATGCACATAACATCCTTCTTTGTTTGTTCCTATACAAAGACTCGAGAATCTTCTGAATCTATATATTTGCCTGAAGTTCGGCAACGAAGATCCGTGGTAACTGGGAAAAGAGTGAAGGCTGGAAGACAAGCAAAAAAGAATCCTCATCGAAAGGTAACATCCCAGGAAGTTATACGAGGTAAATTGCATGAAAGCAATCCAATTGAGGTCACCATTCTCGATAAGTCACCTGAAAGTGATACAATTGAGGTTAGTATTCCACGGTCTGAAGTAGAAGTGTAGTCACAGGTCGAAAGCAAAAACTTGACAGTTAGTTTTCTCTTCAGACAGATAGTTCTGATTCAGATTCACATCAAGATGGGAGTACACAAATTTGCGACTTTGTTCAGGCTTATCACAATCGGGTATGTCAGTGAAATGTTTGCATGGAGCATCAACTTCGAGAACCAGCACTTATTTTGAACACACATCCATATATTAAAAATAATACAGTATACTGTCCTTAGTATACAAAATTTAGATCCTTTACTCTAGAGAGTTTTTAATTCTATTAATTTTCACACCATTGACTATGTTATAAATCTCTATTCTCAATAAGTAAATCTCTAAATATCAGATTTTCGAAATCATGATTTGAAAATTGTAGTCCAAAATAGTAACTCAAGCAATCACTTGTGTGGCTATTGTATCTTTGATGACAATGTGAAACTCTGTCAATGGGATAGTTAATGAGAATGTTTTCCTCCCTTATTCTGATATAAAAAATAAGTAAAACAAGGACAGTGTTAGATAATTTTAAAATAAGATTAAATTTGAACAGCTTTTAATAACATTTTTAATTGGATTACTACTTATAAATTGTGTAATTATTTGTATTGTGCTTTAGGTATTTGTAAAAGAGGAAAAAGAAGTCACTATTGGTGGAAAGATACTTCCATTTTTAGGAGGGAACCATGTCACATGTGCAACACTCTTTTTCAAAATGGATGGCATAATTCTGAAGATAGGTAGTGCAGATCTGGAGTACAATGTCATGTGGATGTTACATGAGATTGAGAGTTTTGAATGTTGTATTTATGGAGAGGTAAGTCTATGCCCCTGGCAATGCATTTTTGATTTTCAGGTTTAGTTCATCTCGATTGAAGGTCTCATTGCAGATTATGAAAAACTCTATCAGTTTATGAAGGGGCTCATTGCATTTGGTTTGTATTATGTCAAGGAGATTTGATTGTGATGAACCAATTATTCAAAGGGATAATATGATTGGAATTTCTGAATGCATTTTGGAATTGGATTCCATTCGTTTGTTGATAGATAGTTCTGAATTAGGACACAATATCATTTAGGAGATGCATGAGATTAAAGAGTCTCAAATATTGTGTATGACACGTAGAATTATAGTTTGCATTAGTTCTTGGTTTGGCATTCATAGTTTAAAGTTTCATCCCATTGGACCTGCCTATGAAGCTGTTAATTGCTTTTGATTTGAATGGTGCTAAGAAATTCTATCATTCTATATAACAACCAAATTCTGCCATGTGTCAACTTCTGTGCTTGATTTTAAGCCTTGAAATATGTTTTTCAATTGCATTCCATGGGCATTTACTAGTATGTATTATATTATGTATCATAACTTTTTCTGGACCCCGTTTTGACTTTGTTATTGATTATGACTGCGTGTTTTTGATCTTATAATGATTGATTAGGAAAGACTAGGTGGCATCATTGAATTAAGTTTGGGTAAATCTGGAGCAGAAACTCTTGAAAGGAAGATGAAAGAACATTGGATAGACAATGGTAAGAGCTGATATGTATTTTCTTACAATCCAACAAAAATCCATTTCGAAGTATGGTGTCTAATAATGATATTTTTGGAACAGGCCATTCATTTGATGCATTGTCAAAGTTGAGAATACAGACTGATGAATCTTTAGAAGAAAAAATAAGGCAGATTACTAGCCTTTCTGATGATTATAAGCTACGTTGGAAGCCGGCAAAACAGTATTGTTCATTTTCCATTTTCCATTTTAAGCTATGCACAATATTAATGTGAAATTTATATATGCTTTATATAACTATGGATTGGAGAGAGATTTCCTAGGAACTAAAATTTAGCTTATGTCAAGTTGATCCTATGTATCTTTAACTGTGTGCTAGAGATGGAAGATCACTGATGAGGAGAGATAGAAAAATGATAGAGAAGAGAAGAGGAAGAGAAATGAATACTTCAATATATTATTAGGAAAACAATACAATCTTCTTGGACTCTAAAAAGAACAACCCCACCAAAGAACTACGTTAATCTTAATGACCCTAATCAATAATAGTCTTTTCTTCTTCTCTCTTTCTTCTACTAAGACTCCTTTCACTTCTTCTAGCCTTGTTATTCTTCCTTTCTTTCTTCTACTAAGCCTCTTCTCACTTCTTCTAATCTTCTTATTCTTCCTTCCCTCTTTCTTCTACTAAGCCTCTTCTCACTTCTTCTAATCTTCTTATTCTTCCTTCCCTCTTTCTTCTACTAAGCCTCTTCTCACTTCTTCTAATCTTCTTATTCTTCCACCTCCTTGTAGATATTCTATTCCTCCTCCCTGTAGATATTCTATTCCTCCTCCTCCTTGTAGATATTCTATTCCTCCTCCCTTGATTGCTAAGAATACCTTCCTATTTATAGGTTTTTGGTTGTGTTATTCTTACTTTTTTCTTTTTTTCATATCCTTGAGTTTATGTGAGTCGTTTTTTTATATTACTAGTTTAGCTTTCTCACGAATCTTCCTTTGTTAGGTCTCACAGCTTTCTCACGAATCTTTTCTTTTGAAATAAGGATATGAGATGAAGAAGTTATGAGCTTTTTTCTCTGCCTTCTTTTTGCGTTTTCTTTTTCTTTTTCTTTTTTCCTGCTTTTTCTACTTTTGAAAAACGCCTCTAACTCTATATCCCTTCAGGTTCCTTCCTCCGTTAATACTTGATCCTTTTGTATTGTGCTTTATTCTTATACACCTTAGCTCCAATGTATTTGCCAGTCTTTTCATACGAGCAAAATTGGCTTCACAATCACTTATAAAGGATTGTAGGGCCCTGAAAGTCACTGTAAATGAAAAAGGTTACAAATGCAAAAGAAATGTTATGAGCTTATAACAACTTGTTGATCATCGATACACCTGATTCACTCAAAGGGATAAAGGCATTAGACAATCAATCAATAAGACTGGTCGACATGCCCCTGAAATTAATAGTAAATAAAAAAAATTATGAATGCAAAAGAAATGTTATGAGCTTATAGCAACTTGTCAATCATCGATACATCTGATTCACTCAAAGGGAGAAAGGCATTAGACAATTAATCAATAAGACTGGTAGACATGTCTTTTCTCCTGCAGTATAAAGTATTCAATCTCTCTACTTATAAGAGCAAACAATGAATAAGAAGTCACTCAGTTCGTATTGTGTAATAGGATCCCTAGAATTGAAGTTATTGAGATACTGTATGAGCCTCCATAGAGAGGATCAGAATTCTATAAACCGTTTCAGGTGCATATTTATGGTGTAGGAACAAGCTTCATTGATGGTAGATACCATTGTTGGAATTATTTCATGCAGTTGACTGAAGGGGATGCAAGAGAATGTGCCAGATTCTCTACAGTAATGTGCCAATTCTATCCATTGTAGCTGCCCACACCACACGGTTAGCTTATGATAAAGAGTGTGGTGCTATTCTCATTTGAAGTTGTGCTACTCATATAAATCCAAAGTGTGGGTGACAAAAACAAGTTTTTTAAGAAAGAGCACGTCATAGAGTGATTTGCCTTGTAACTTCTCTTTGCTAATTGTAAGTTGGTTCAGCTGTTTCTTTTCTCTATCTATAGTCTATCCGGTCTTTGTGTTTCTTTCCTATAAGGTACATGGTCAACAAGTGTGACACATGGGATTCAGATCAGGGTTCAAAATCTTGAGAATCTGTGTAGCAAAAGTAGGAATCTGTGAAATGAGGTCAGAAAAAGAAATTCAGTGGTAAAATAACAGCAATTTAGGGTTTAGGAAAGAAGTTTAGAGGATACTTTTAGAGGTTTGGAAGTTTGATGGTATTGTCATAACTCTCACACTTTAGGGGTTTTTCTACCACCAATTTTTAAGAACCCACCATATTACTCATGGATGAAGAGATATAACTTGGCACCTGAGAGAAGAGGGGGTGGGAAAAGAAAAAGTTCACATGAAACTGATGTTATTGCAGAAAGTTAGGACACACAGTGCATGGCTATTGGTAAGGATCAAGGTCAATTGGACTGTTCTTCCAAAAGGGAATTGGCTCAATTGGTGCAATCATGAGAGTTCAGCCCTGTTTTGAAAAAGGAGTTAATCCCAATGGTGGAGCAGCTGTGGGTGGTTCAGGCTTAGATAAAGCATTAGTACAAAAGATATGGACACTAGGTGTGTGAAGAGAATTCTACAACTGAACTATAAGTGGTATAGTGGGATACCAGAGCCATATGCATATCTCAGGTCTGAAACTGCAAGCACCAGAATGGTTCAATGTGTTACGGGCATGACCATATAATATCCTGTGGTAAGTTATACCATAGTATTTTACACACGAGGATAGCATGTGAGGGTTAACCGGGAGTGTAAAGAATGGAAGGATTACTTTTAATCCTTGGGATTGAGACAACCCATTAAGGCTAAGTGTGAACTTGCTTGGGGGGCTTAGGTCTGGCTATAAATATGAGGCCTAACTACTCTCATTGGACACATTATCGATTACGTCAAGACTTTGTCCTTGTGGTGATTAAACTCTTGTAGCAAGCGCGCTAGTACCAAGTACGACTCGATGTCACAACGGTGGTATGGGACGCGGATCAAGGCTCGAGTCCGTCTCGATCCCTTTGCTCGCTGGTGGTCGGGTGGATTGGCACCCTTCTTTCTCTCTCCTCTCTATTTTCTTATGATATATTTCCTTATTTCATGATCACATTAGGATCAAGCTCTAACACAATGATTCCTTGTGAAATTCAAGACTTGGTTGGTAGCACAAGTCTACACTCAATGGAAGGGCTAGACTATGATGAGAAGTCTAATACTATGAAACATTTGAGGCAAATTGTATACACTTTGAAATGTTTGCTTAAAGAAAAATAAATTGTTATATTATTTATTAAGATGCAGTTGTATGTTGATATAATATCAGGTTTGTTTTGGATGATTGGTCGGATATCCTATTTCCAAAGGATGACAATGATGCAGTTACAGTGACGAAGAATGATTACTTGCTTTTGAATCCTGATGAATTCATTAGTGATACTCTCATTGACTTCTACATAAAGTAAGTAACATATTTATGATGATTGACAGTATCTTTTGGGGTGCATGTCAGTACTATTAATCATTTATTTCAGGAAATTTGAATGAAAAAATGAGAACTTGTTCTGGATGAAGGCATTAATTATGTTAAGAAGTTGTTCCTTCATGATCTGATTTGCAGGTTTGGAAAATTACAAAGTAGTTACATGATTGCTTTTTAAAGATTTTCTAGTGGACCAATTTAAATAGCCCCAATTATATTAATCTTTTCATATTTGTTTTAGCATTTCTAACAAAATTGTCACAATACATTCATAGCTGAAAAGAAGGTTAAAGAAATGCATTCTGCTGCCTTAGTAACTAGTTCAAAACGAAGTTGTGAATTTGTTTTGATCATCAAGAATTTTAGGTAAAGATAGTATTCTTAGTACTAAAGCATAGTTCCATGCATGAATGTTTCGTAAATCGTTTATAGAAATAGGAAAGGTGTACATATATGACTCAGGTTGTTACAGGCGACAATAGATAAAATGTATTTTCACGACATCTTACTCTTACTCACATCTTAATGTAATGTGATCTGTGTAGTGTGGTGGTGATGAAAATTGTAGTGAGGAATTCAATAACTTGGATAAGAAGGATAATGTGTCTGCCGTCTAGATTGAGATGAAACAAGCACGGTCAAAATAGATGTAAGATGAAAGACAAAAGTGAAGTAAAAATAATTGGAAAAAGTGAAGCAGAAGCCAAATGTAGGCAGGATTTCTAGTACATCACATCTCTCAAAGATAAGTTACCTGTCATAACATGAAAGATTGTGCTACAAGTAGAGGCATAATAGAAATCATAATGGGGTGACAAATGGAAATCCTAGATGAAACTATTCCCATAGTAAGTGCCTAGGAGGAAATATGTGATATGGAAAGACAGTTACCATCTAAAGGTAACTTATTATTATGATAACAAGAACGTGAACACCATTCCAAGAATATACAGAGTGAATAACATAGGGGCACCTGACTTTAAGTCTTCTTTAATATATGTGATAAGTATCACCACGACGGGCATTAACAAATTACAAACACAATTTTCTTCAGATTCGACACTGAACCATATCCATAATTTGTGTCTGCTGCAACATCTCTGCAAAACAATACACTGATTCTTTAAGGTCATACACATCTTTTATTTCACATGCAGATACCTACAGAGTGACCTTCCGCTGAGAGACAGGGAACGGTTTTATTTCTTCAATAGTTTTTTCTTTCGAAAGCTGGAAAAGATAGACGAAAATCATCAACATGGATTTGATCGTCTGAAGAGATGGACAACAGGGATTGACATTTTCGAGAAAGATTATCTTTTCATACCAATAATGCAAAGGTATGATTCTGTTTGTCCTTTTCTATGTTGATCATATCCTGTGAATGTAGACACTATCTGGAATCATCATTTTCTATGCCACTGTGATGCATACCCTTTTGTGATTTCATACTTATCTAACAGGTATTTACATGTATTCAAGAATATAAAAAGTCTGTGTATTGTACCTCTAGCCAAATTCTTGAGGGATCTCTGGGGCATCCCTGAACATAGTACTAATTTATGTATGCTCATTTTGGTCTGTTTTCCCCCAAGATGAGACAACATTTCTAGGTGAAATCTGACATTTGGTCTTATAGGCCATTTTGGATTCTTGACAGATGTTATGTATCCTCAGTTTGGTCTGTTTTCCCCCAAGATGAGAACATTTGTCAGATGAAATCTTGCATTCGGTTTCATAGGCCATTTTGGATTCTTGAGAGATGTTAGTACATCTAACTTTCTTTCTGAATGAGCTAAATTTGGCCATCTTGTCTATGTAAACAGTGCTCATTGGAGTTTGGCTATCATTTGCAATCAAAGGTGTTTATCAACTGGTATATATTTTGTACATGGGGAATTGAGATTGTCTTCTGTTATTCTTTTGCATTCTTAAGTGAATATGAAAATAATATTTGAATGCTGTTGGATTGTAGTTGAATGTGAGGGCCCGAGTTACACAAAAACAACTGTTATCCTTCATTTCGATTCGTTGGAAGGTTCTCATAGGGATATTGAAAATCCAATCCGAAGGTCATTTACCATTTCTGTTTGAAACAAGTTAATAGGCTTATAGGTTATATGGATCCTTTGGTACACTATACTATATAGGAGAGATTTTCACAGTATCATTTTTTATTAGTGCATTTACAGTCCCCAGCTATGAAAAAAGCACCCCTATAGTCAATAATCACTTAATGAAAAGCCATCGGATCACTTAGTTTCCAGCAAGGCAATGAATGAAAAGTATTATCAAGAAGACTAATATAATGAAAAGTATGTGGTTAAAAAAATGTATTATTCCTATATTCAGCTATCTCTTGGAGGCATGGAATTGGAATGAGAAATTCACCAATTTATCGAAGACAATCTCCTCGATAGTTTTTCGAACTGCAAAGGTATTAGAAGTATAACAGTTTCAATATGTTATGGTCTAGTGTTTCTCGTTAGAGGTGGAAGTTCATACCATGTATTTTGACAAATATATCCATTATCTTTAGGTGCCACAGCAAACAAATTACTCTGATTGTGGGCTGTTTCTTCTGCATTATGTTGAATTATTCATCAAGGAAGTTCAGCAGAGAGATTCCCTTGATTTTGTGAGTTTGTTTATTCGAGGATATTTTAAAATGTGATAAATTCATTATGATTACTCAGAGAAATGATTTTGGGTATGCTCATTTATTTTAGATTTCAAGTGACTGGTTCGATCCAGTGGATGCCTCTAGGAAAAGGAAGAAGATAAAATTGATTTTAAAAGGTTTGCTGGAGAATCAATCCAGTTCACTACTTTCAGTATAAGAGAAGTATCAAATGCCTTGATAACAATTCATCACAGGTTGAAACCTATTTTTAGAGTAACACAAAGTAAGGTAATGAATTTCTTTAAATTTATTGCACTTATTATATGATGTGTTTTAGGGCACTTATAATCTAATTCAGAAATTCAAATGATTTAATAATGCAGCACATCAAGATGAAAGGGTACATGAAGGTCTCTTTTTTGCTCATGATGAGATCTTCATGTATACAATCTAGGCAAATAATATATTATGAATGACAAAGTTAATATATTTTATCATTCTTGGGCAGTGCGTAAGCTTGGTGCTCGTCTGGTATATATTTACAGAGAGATGTACATATTCATAATGTTTAAATGTGTAAAATCATTATTTTCAACAAGTGCTGAGCTTTTCTATGAATATGTAGCATTTACTGGGGAGTTTTGTGCTAAACTGTGTAAAACCAATATATAGTGAAGAAGGTAATCTTCTTCATAGTTAAATTTCTTATAGCATTTGGGCTAAACTGTTTAAACCACACTCATCTGGCACTTTCAAAATATGGCCTCTTTACATTATTGACAACCACAACATGCTGAGAAACAGACTTTATCCATTTGTTGTAACATGCCTCAAAGGAGCAATCAAAACTTGCATTTTGGATTATTGCACATTCTATTGTCTTTTGCGGCTCTCAATCACCCAAAACTTCATGTTTAATTCTGCATATTTCATGGCGTTAGATATATAAGGAGAGAGATGTGACTCCACAAAGCTTTTCCATTGTATGAGACAGATGAATGTCTTCACATGCATGATGATGCCCACACTTAGTTTCATTTGTCTCATGGAGTTCAGTAGGTAGGCGTTAGATATATAAGGAGAGAGATGTGACTCCACAAAGCTTTTCCATTGTATGAGATAGATGAATGTCTTCACATGCATGATGATGCCCACACTTAGTTTCATTTGTCTCATGGAGTTCAGTAGATGGATGGATGTTTTCACAAATGCATAATAATGGATGGATTTCTTCACATGCGTGATGATGCCCATGTTTAGTTTCATGCCTCATAGAGTTGAGCTGGTCGTGCTATGGGGGGCCCAAATTTCTGTGGCACCTTTATGCCACACTTGGGTCGTCAGATTAGTCATTTCTTCATCCGCCATATTGTGATACTCACATTCACTTCACCTTCAGCTACGACTCCATTCCATGGTTCAATTTCGTCATTGCATAGCGGACACATGTATGGTGGGTTTTGAGGCACAATGTCAACTATTCACCCACCCAAATTATAATTAGGGGCAATTACCAAAATGTAAGGGAGAGCAATTAACTTAGGTGCAACGTAAAGCTTGTACTTTGAAGAGAGAAAGAGAGGTATTATCTTTTGTTGTAACTAGCTTTACCTTAATATGGACTTAAGAATCTCACTCTTATTTTGCCACCCTCGCCTCTCCCTTAATCTTCAGTATTAATGGAGCATTGTTTTTTAAGTAATTAATTGAGTAAATTAAAGGTGAACCACTTCTAATAACAAGTTTGAGTCCACTTCAAATTGTAGCTTCCAAGAGGTTTACTTCCGGTTGATGCTTATCAACACTTGGCAACCCCCTTGACACTTTTTCATTACTAGCACTTGAGCATCCATAAGTCTCAAAGAATCCCACAATTGAGGAGCTTAAAAAGAAACTTTCTTACCAATTGCATGGTGATGAGTAGCCTACAAGTATGTGTCATTGCCTTAATTCCTCTTTAGAAAACCCTATGGTTTGTGTTGGGGGTCTTGTGTGTGGATTTTATGATGTATTGTAAAGATCACCATGTGATGTGATAAGTTAGACTAACTACATCTTCTTCCATTCATGATCTCAGAATTTCCCATTGTATATGTATCTTCACCCCACTACCCCATGTGTCATTTTGAAAGATTTGTGTCTCTAGCTCTATTTTATATTGTGTTGTTCCTCCCATGTCAAGACTTTACTTGCCAATGGCTAGAGTACAAGGTTGAATCCATTTTGAACCATAGGTATCGCACAACAAACTATCTAGCCTAGTGGATTGGTTGTGTTTTGCACCTAGTGATCAAACTTGGGAGTGCGCCACAACCAATGCCCCCCCCCCCCCCCCAGTCTGAAAATAGTCTGAACCAAGGAATTTCCTCTAAAAAGCCTAGTCCTAGCTCATGCATTTTGACTCGTTAAACTTGCTATTGAAGGAGGGGGGTGGTAGAGCGCAAAAAAGGTTATACATATCAGCAAGACTCGAACTCAAGTCCAACTTAGTTGTGTCACAACCTCTAACTAATATATGGTGTGTATATATATAACTTTTGATGCTATTGTGAACACTTCTTGCAAGATGGTCAAAAGCTCATTGAACCATATCAACTCAATTAGAGTCCTTTTGCGTTGTTTTCTTTTTCCAATTTAATATTGTTTTTGGCTTTGCATAGAACTCTTTCTTTGATTCTCTCAAGCTAGTTTACGTGAATCAAGAAGGATATCTATGTGAGTAATAGAGAAGTGAGAAATTGAGTCTTGAACCCAAGACTTGGGCCTAGTAAGGGTAACAACATACCATTCATATTATGTAAAATTCGTGTTCGTCTAGCATAACATTGGTTTTCCTACTTTGGAAAACGAATGCGAATGTTATTCAAACATTCATGTATTTTTTTGTTGTTTTTTTCCCCTTTTTTAAAGTTTTTTTTTTTGCCTTTTTTTTATGTTTATTTACCTCATAATAAATAATTAATCCAAAAGTATGGTATTTACCATTCTTCTAGGGTGTTTACCATACTCGAATGCACGTATGCTACGTATCTTTCATACCATGGTACCATTAGGGTAAAGTAATTACAAAAGAGGGGCGGGGGGGGGAGAGAGAGAGAGAGAGACTTGACCTTTTTCCGGGTCAAGTCAAGTCAATCTCTTTGTCTTCTTCTTCTTCTGAATGCAGAAAGTCTTCCCCCCCCCACCCTCTTCCATCTCTGCTTTCTTCTGCTGCCAGTCCCTCGGAAGCCTGATCATCCTTTCTGAGGCAGCCTTACAGAGAAGAGAGACAAGACACGCCCACATCATCAAAAACTGAGACACCCAGAGATCTCCCCCCCTTCCCATCCATGGCTGTGAAGGAGGTCCTGAGGTGTGTCGCTGTGAAGCTCCATGCCCTCCTGCGTTCCTTCATGCTCTGGGTCCTCTCTGCAGGCCCCATCCCCTCCCACATCGCCATCATCATGGACGGTAACCGCCGGTTCGCCGATCGGCTCGGCGTGGATCGCTGGATTGGCCACATCCATGGCTATGAAGCTCTCATGCGCACCCTTAAGGATTGCCTTGATCTCCATGTCAAGACTGTGTCTCTCTATGCGTTCAGCATCGATAACTTCCGTCGTCCTCCTGGTGAGGTCTCTGCCCTCATGGATCTCATGCAGAGCAAGCTTGAATCGTTGATAGAGAAAGAGGGTATCGCAAGAAACTATGGAGTTAGGGTTAGGGTTTTAGGCGACTTGGCTCTTCTCCCAGAGGGTGTGAGAAAGGCTGCTGAAAAGGTTATGGAACTTACTATGCACAACCAAAATGCTGTGCTTAATCTCTTTGTTTCTTATAGCTCCACCCATGAGATTGTTCGGTCAGCTCAGAAAATTCGAGATGATTTCTGTTATTATTTTAGGCATGATGTGGATACAGACGAGTCCAGGGAGAATGCAATATGCATAATGAAGGGAAATCGAGATGACTTTGGGTCTTTGTTTGGACATGATGTAGATTCAGATGAGTCAGGAAGGAAAGCGATATATACACACGAGGATTGTTTGTCTTCCTTTGGACATGTAATGGATCCAGATGATTTAGGAGAGAAAACATCTTGTATGCAAGATTTCAAAAGGGTTCTCAGGAAGCATGTTACCGAGAAGGAGATAGAGAGACATTTGTATACAGAATCTTGCACAGCCCCTGAGCTTCTTATTCGGACATCGGGTGAGACACGCTTGAGCAACTTCATGCTCTGGCAAACCTCGTTTTCCCATCTTGCATTCTCAAAGGTTTTGTGGCCAGAATTCTCGTCGAAGGACCTATTCTTTGTAATCCTCGAGTATCAACGTGCCTATTCGGTCCTATTGCAAAAACAACAGAGTTGCAAGAAAGTAGCATTATAATGATAGAAATAATCTTGGTGGGTGTTAAATTGACACAGAGAAGAGAATGTAGGTGTATAATATATCGGCAAAAATATTTTTTTGTAACAGAAAATTTTCCCATATGCAATTAAAATCATCCTCATGCTGCTATTGCTGTTACTCTTGTGGTGGGTGTATATTGAGAAGCTTAATCCTAGGGTTTATATCCATATGTTTATGCAAGGTTAAAGTAAAGTATGGTCTGATGGATTTAATCCATATACAGGTTTCAGATTCTAATATTTTCGAAAGGTTAAATGAGTTGGTATGTTACTGATCTGCTGTGTGGGTGAGAGGGATGGAGCTAATTCCGTGTTTGGTTAATCAGGCCGCATGATGTTATTCAGAAACATTCAAGTAATGTGTCTGTATATCTTTGCTCATGTTTTAATAAATACAGAGTACCACTATTTCCAGTGTTTGGAGCTTCATGGAGGTTCATCTCTCTCCTTAAATATCTCATGCACTGGAAAAGCTTCGTGGAGTCACATTTCTCCCCTTGTATACCTCATGCAATGAAATATGCAGAATTAAACATGAACTCTTAGGTTATTGAAAAAGCTTCAAAAGACAATAGAATGTGCAATAGTCCAAAATGCAAGTTTTGATGGCTCCTTTTGAGGCATGTTACAACAAATGGATATAGGCTATTTTTTAGCATGTTGTGGTTGTAAATAATGTAAGGGGCTATATTTTGAAAGAGCCAAATGAGTGTGGTTTAGACGGCTTATCCCAAATGCTGTATATTGAATCCCCAATAAACACAGTTTACCTGTTAAGAATAGGTTCCTATTGACAAAAAATTAATTGCTCATCACCAGCTTGTTTAGATTAATACCATCTCTCAATATGATGCCAGCTCAGTGATATAACAATTTTACAATGTTATTTAAAAGAAAGGATTGGTTTGCAAAAGACATCAAAGATGAAGTTATCTTTTTGTCCTAGATCAACTTCATTGACTGCAATATTCTACTGGTTAAATGGAACATTTGGTAAATAAAAGCTTAAATGGAACATTTAGTAAGTGTATATATAGATCAATTAGAAGATACTTAGTCCAAGTAATAGATCATAAGTCCTAGTAAAATGAAAATACTGCAAGTTTAACTTGATCTTATAGATTAAATCGACCAACAATACATTTGAGGAGCAATTTGATACAAACCATGGAAGGAACCAAAGATCTATGAAGAAATTGTGACATTCTCAATTCTGATCTACGGAAGCAAGAGTGCAGGGACAATCAAACTAGGTTTGACCTAGAAGTCCTGATTATATCCCCATCATTTGACCTAGACCTCCTGAAGTTGTAAAATGTGAAAGTGGAGAAATGAGGAAGCGAAGAAATGCCAAAGGTTACATCGGAAAATTGAAAGTTTTATGCAGACCATGAAACCGTAGTTCTGATGGTTAATAAACTGGTTTCGTTTTGTTGATAAGTATTTCACATTGGCTGTAGCTTGTTGAAAACAAGATGATGACATTAAAATTTTTAGAAATTGATACTCGGTTCTTTCATCAATGTCTGTGCAGCAATGCTTGTGGTATGATTGCAGGACTACGAGGAGATTCAGTTGAGCTTTTTTGTTGCTAAGAGTATTTGACTTATCATTATTTCATAGAGTATTTGTCTTCAAGCTACATTTTTTGGTCTGGATCAATTTGTCTCAAGTCCAGAGATGTGGGCACATTGTCATTTGTATCTTCTTCCATTGGGAATCACATGGGAAACATTCAAGGTGCTTATTGGAAGGCTTGCAATGATCAATGCCCTCCAAGAAAATGTACCATACATGTGACGAGAATATAGACAATTTGTTTCTACAAGACGATAAAAGAGAATTATTTGAGGACAAAAGACAATAAGAATTTTTTTTTCCCCATCATTCGAAGGCATATACTTTTCTTTCTTTGTAGTGACTTTTGAAATAATGCTTTTACGTATGTGGACAAAATGTCCTCTCACATGCTAAAACTGTTATGAAAATGGTTTTGATGATGTACATATGGTGCTGCATGGTAGATTGGCTTGACAATATGAGTGGTGTTGTTAAGAACACAATGAGTCCTTATATAAATTGGTTAGGGACTATGCATGTGTGAAAGGTCAAGGATTTACTGATAGTATTATGAAATGGTACATATATTTCACATTCATATGTATGCATCGAATATTAGAATATGTGAATGGTTTTCTAAATTAACATTATGGATATGGTGCAGGTAAAAAAATGACATTGGTATGTACTTGGCTGAGAAAAACATTATCTTAATATCTAAATTTATTGTGGTTGTTTATTGTGGTCTACTTCATCCATAGGAATTTCCATTCAATTGCATAATGACACAAGAATCTCTTTATGGCTATTTATGATTGTGTTTCCATGGATCAATTGGAGTGAACTAAGTCATCCATAAATGCTAGAGTCTCTCATATGATAGTCTAAATCCATGTTCACCAAAGCTATACATCCATGGCTTTTGGAATTGGTACATGATTGATTCTGACGAAATATTCATGATTGATTGGTGTGTGGTGGAATGAGCTACCGCAAAAGTTCAACAAGTGCATTAAATTTAATGTCCTCATGCAGCAGATATAAAGAAAGCTATGGCATAAATCAATAATGTGCAATTTTTTGTTACATCCTGAATGCTAATACAAATGACATGACTTCATTTTTGTTTCCATCAATCTTGCTACATTTTACCTTGTTTCATTTGTCATTTCGGAGGGCCCGTACAATATCGATGTGGAGGCCATTGTTTCGTCGAACCATTTCATTACCTGCGAGCAATCCTTCTAAATGAAAAATCGCCACCATTTTCTTAGATGCTTCAAACGCTTTGTGTGTAATTATTAGATGTGGCAATGGCTCCAATATGGTGTATTAAGATTCATTTTCTGGATTAATACTAATCAACCCATCACAAGGGATGCTCTCAATTGAGCTCAGATGATTTCATGTGGAGTGGAGGCTTTGCTACATATAATCTGTGGCAACATCATGACTATTTGACACTCTGCTTGTGTCAAAATGAAGATAGGGGTGACCCATGGTGTTGAATAACCATACTAGAAACATAGGAGGAGCTAATATTAACAGATCTACTAAAGGCCAAATTCTACCTAGTAGTATGAGACACTCATTTGACAACACATAAGGGTGAATCATGTCATCTCTACTAAAACAAAAAACAAAAACTCTAGGGTGAATCATGTAGTCTACTATCTTAATGCATGTGATGGGATGACTTTTGAGTTGGTTCAAGATTACAAGCATGAAGTGCATAGTGATAGCAATATGCATGAGATTAGTAGTGATTGAACTTTGCATCCAAGGTTGGTTGGTTGGTTGGTGTGGTGACATGATGCAATGATGATGTATTTTTACAAGTGCATAGGGCTATCCACATGCATGGCGGGAAGTGATTTCCATGGTCTAGTGATGATGTGGTCCTTGTGCCTTATATTTTGGTACTTGCCATCTATGTTGTTTTTGCCATTCCTTTGCTTACTCTATGGAGATTCCTTGTCATGTAGTTGCATGCCAGACCAAATTATCCATCATCTAGTGAATGGTAGTGAAGTCTTTGTAGAAGGTAGCATACGTCTCTTTGCTATGGTTGAAAGTTGGGCACGTATACACAAAATGCTCCTCATTTTTCTATCTCTCCCTCACATAACTTGCAAAATTGTATAGGTTTAGTTAATATGTGAAGTACTCGTCTTGCCATGATCTTTGTTTGGTGGGAGAATATTTTGAGTTGGCCTATCACTCTGCGAGCGCTCTAGGGCATGTAGATGACTTTGCAACTTTTGAATGTTCATGAAATGATCTTTGTAGTAGGAAATATTTGGGGGAAGTTGCTCCTTTGGTGTGAGCCAAGTTCTCTAAGTATAGAGTTGTCATAGAGCTTGTTCAACTAGATAGATATATGTTTAACATCCACAAGAGACCAATTACAATCCATGAGAGAGAGAGAGAGTATGCCCAACTGCCTACGTAGTGGAGGCACCATTTAGTTGTGGTATACTGTTTTGTTCTAGATAGATATATTTTTAATGTCAACAAGAGAGAGAGAGAGAGAGAGAGAGAGAGAGAGAGAGAGAGAGAGAGAGAGAGAGAGAGAGAGAGCATCTGTTTTGTCTCATTGCATGTGTAATGGTGACACCAGTTAGTTGTGATACAATTGTAGTGTTTTTCACATTCAAGTAATGTCTCTCTTCAATAAGATTGGTTCCTCATGTTGATGCCAATATGCATTTTGATGAAACATAGGCGATGTACATACTACATTTCTAGATGGTGATATTGAGTCAATGAAAGAACTATTTTGTCTCCTTCACTGCCACCATCATGGAAGCCTTGTCAAACTCATGCCCCTAGTAACTTTGGCACCCTTGGTGGCATCTAACTTGGTGCACTTGGGAGTATTGTCCGCACACCATATCGAGGGGGATGCAAAGTATAAATTAGACATCTCAAACCAAATGCAACTATATGGAGATATAGAGGCTCCTCGTAAACATTGGGTCGTTAACCTTAGGAAAAGCCACCTATGTGAAAGGAATATATGACGACAAATACGTAAACTTTTATACTCTTCTAAAAACTCAACAGAAATATAGTCCGCATTAATGCAAGTAGTGTAAAGATGAAAATATACACATTTTAAAAGAACTTTCTCATTCCCATTTTAGATAGAGCTTAAATTGCCTACCACCTTTTTCTTAATTCCCAATATTTCAAACCCTCAAGCCTCCAAGTCTTGTACTACTTGTGAAAGATTAATCGGAGCTAAGCCATTGTGATGATTTTTTTTCTTTATTATTATTCATTTCGAGTATTAATTAAGTTTGCCTAAATCTCTTAATGTCTTTTGTCAAGTGTTAATTGTTTAATGGTGTGATTATGAGTGAGCGATTAGAGATTGCCTCAATAGTTAATGTACATGTTAGGAGCTCAAGTATAATTGACAACTACTCTTGCCCCTCTTCTTGACAAGAGGGTAGAAAATGGAATGATTCCACGCAACGATCTCATATTTGTTCTCATGAAGAACTCCATGAGTAAGATGTGAGCTCATTAAACCATGGAAAGTTGCCACATAAGTTCCCCTTACTCCATATACTAAGTGAGTGTGATGGTACCAAGCTTTGTAAATACAAGATTGATAACTCTTTCACTAACATTAACATTATTCAAGAGAAAATCACAAGCAAATCAATAGGGGTTAAGATACTAGAGCAGTCTAAATCCTTCCATGAGCATTCTAGATGTAAGGACAAGCTTCTTCTTGAGCATCAATATTCATGGATGTGTAAATCGAAAATATAGAAACTATGGAGGGTTTGCTTAAATTAATATTATCCAAGAAAATCATAAAGTGAGATTAGGAGTAACTGTCTATATCTCGACCTTAAGGAATTTGGCTTTACACGGAACTTAGCTTTGCACGCGCGTGTGCACACACACACAAAAAAAAAACCTAAGGTACAGTCACATAAACATACCTACACGAAACTTGGCTTTATACACACACCACACATATGAAAAAACTATGCCATTAAACTTAGTAGGACATAATCAACTCATTATAATTTGACCCCCCCCTCCCCCCCCCCCCCCCCCCCAAATTCAATGAACAAACGTTAGTCCTTTTGGCTAAAAAGTACCTTTCATGGATTGGAACTTATACACTAGCCCATCTCAGACAATTGTCAAGGGGTCATATACCCCAAGACATGGGAATTATTTATCACTTAGGCCAAAGGACAAAAACCACGGATCCATCTCTACAACTCAACAAGCAAACAAGCAATACATCTATTCAAAGTCCGTTGGGCAATGCATTGTTGTGGATTGGAAAGTTATATAATACATAATATATATGCCCTAAGCCAAGGGAATTGTTTATGTCACCTAGGACAAAGGAATGGTTCCCACTAGTACAAACATTCTAGATAATGAATATTAATGGCAAAAGTTTGAAAAGAAAACAAACAAAAAAGGCTAAGCGTGACAAGAATAAGGTGGTGAGGGATTAAACAAGCCCACAAATTATATGTTTGAGTTAAAACAACCCATTAGGAGACGAAACAAAAAAGGCAAGCTACCACAAAAAAAGAATGTGGACATCAATGAATAACTAGCCCGCGGTATTCCAAGTCCAAGCTAGACCTACGACGTATTCCACGGGTTGAAGTGGTTGTACAAACATCGTTGAAATCCCAAACCCACCATCTTAATATGCTTACGACAAAGAACTTTGGAAGATCGAACATTATGGAAAACCAATGAATGTTACATGGGTCTAGTAGTAACATGATGGACTTAATAAAGAGTGTATGTCGCCCATACAAGAATTAGGTTCAAGATCAAGGGTTTGTGAGACCGACTCATTTTAGGCTAGATTCCATGTATTAGACATACTAGGATGACGAACCATAAGCATGACAAACATCATGAGAAAACTAGTAGTGTGGACTAGTCTAAGCTTACAAAGAATGTGTGAGACCAATTTTAGGCTTAGCCTAGATTCCATGTATTAGACGTAAGATTAAGAACCATAAGCATGACAATCATAAATGAGAAAACTAGTATTATGGACTAGTATAAGCTTACAAAGAGTGTGTGGACCATACAATAATTAGCTCAAGATCAAGGGTGTGTGAGACCCATTTTAGGTTAGATTCCATGTATTAGAAGTAAGATTAAGAACCATAAGCATGACATTCATAATGAGAAAACTAGTATTATGGACTAGTATAAGCTTACAAAGAGTGTGTGGACCATACAATAATTAGCTCAAGATCAAGGGTGTGTGAGACCCATTTTAGGTTAGATTCCATGTATTAGACGTAAGGTTAAGAACCATTAAGCATGACAATCATAATGAGAAAACTAGTATTATGGACTAGTATAAGCTTACAAAGAGTGTGTGGACCACCATACAATAATTAGCTCAAGATCAAGGGTGTGTGAGACCCATTTTAGGTTAGATTCCATGTATTAGACGTAAGATTAAGAACCATAAGCATGACATTCATCATGAGAAAACTAGTATTATGGACTAGTATAAGCTTTAAACAAAGAGTGTGTGGACCATACAATAATTAGTTCAAGATCAAGGGTGTTGTGAGACCCATTTTAGGTTAGATTCCATATTGCATTAGACGTAAGATTAAGAACCATAAGCATGACATTCATCATGAGAATGCTTATACATATTGTGAACTAGTATATTATAGATCAAAATTTGCTTATCTTGCACACATTTCCAATTAAATTAACTGTTGAAGCAATTAAAACAATTGTTTCGTGGTGCCATGGGAAGAAATTGTGGCATTGCAGTTAATTGGGAATCGAATAAGAGCATATTATCATATCTCATAATTTATAAGTTGAAGATTTGTATGTATAAGCATGCACATGGTTTGTGCACAAGCTGGTTGCAGGAAGATTTCTTAATAGTGGAATCTCACAATTACAAGTCAGATAATCATCTTGCCCCATAGCTAATTGTTTTTGATTAATTGGTCAAGCTTCCATCATGAAGCTACTATCAAATGAAGACAGACACTGGTTATGGATGGCTCAAGTAACTGCCACTTTTCCGTTGAATCCTTAATGATCGATAAATCATTCGCATTGTAAAGACCCTAACACTCAGACGGTTCTTTTGGTGCAATGTCTTAATATGAAGAAAGAACACACATTCGGCAATGTTTTTTCGATCAATTATAACTTACATTCTACACCCATTCCATCAGATGACTTTCAAAGAATCGACTCACAGTCATTAGCATGATCTTTCCAAGAATTATTAACATGTAGTGGTTTCGCCAACATTAATGTTATGTTTATGGGCAGTATATGAAGCCAATATTAAAGGAATTATAGGCGAAAACTGTTTGATTAGGGGTAAAAAAAAATACAAGGGATTTTATTGGTCTATTATAATTATAATTTAGGAAGTAAAATCATGCAAAAAAACAAAACGCCAACAGATATAATCCAATGCAGGGAATAGGGATCACACAAAAACTCATCATTATCATGAGCATCATAGTATCCGCACATAACAGCAGGGGGTGTGTTTCTAGCAGTGGAATGAAATTAAAATAGATTTTGAACTCCGATCATTGAAATGAGAAATTGAAATATATTTTGACAGGATTACAAGTTTTTTCACAAAACCTTAGAGTTGTAGGGAATCACTTGTCAAAATGAGCAAGATATAACTTAAAATCAAGCAAAATAAAGACATATTAATATGTGTATATAATGGAAGGATTAATTTTTACTGTATACTAAATATGAACAATATAATATATGTGTATGTATTATTGATCATTTCACAGGTGCATATAAGATGAATGAGATCATCTGTTGAATCAAAAGAAAGAAAAGGTTCAGGTATCATAATCAATATATATGGAGTGATGAGAATTAATCTGCAAGTAGGGCTTGAAGGGCATCCACTTGAAATTGCATAGCTAAAATATGTTGAGCTGCTTGAGTTAAGACGATCACTGGATTTATATCTCTATCTGTATTTGTATCTGTACCTATAGTCAGAGCATCGCCATTCGATTCTTCATGGTTTCCTTCTTCTTCTTCTTCTTCGATTATGGCCGCATTATATTGACTAACAAATAAACCTAAATCTAAATTCAGAAGGGACTTTTCGCGATCATCATCATCATCATCATCATCGTAATAATAATAATAATCTTGATTAGTATTTTGAGGGAAGGATAATTGATCATAATCACTGTCATTAGTACCTAATGATGGGATTAATCCAGTTGCGGACATTAGGTTGCAATATGGGGGGGGGGCACGATTCATCGATTCAAACTTGTTGGGGGGGATCAAGACGCTCTGCAGCTTTCGGAGGTCTGCTTGGGTGGGAATGATGGTGAGGGTGTGGGCCATTACATGGCAAGCATGAGGAATAACATGGAGGGAGTTGGTGGTTGGGTGGACATGGCCATGATAATTAGGATGCCCAAGCCTATGGCATAGCCCATCCATTTGTTTCCTCAATCTGCTTCTTGGATCAAAGGAATTTGGGCATAATCTTTTGACAGGAGAAGGGATAGGGCGGCGCGGCTTGTGCATTTTGAAATGATTAGGGTTAGGTATAATTGGGTCCATGATGATGGAGGAGGAGGAGGTGGAGGAAGCCGCCGCTGCCCGCAGGAGGCACGTGTCGATGGCTTGCCGGACCGCGCCGGCTCTCTGGGACGCGTCCCGCCCGGCCATCTCCCTGTTGATCCTCGTGACGGCCGGGACGAGCAGCGCTAGATACCTCTGCCTCAAGCCATTGTAGCGCGGCATCGTCGTCCGCCGACGGGTAGTGCGGCCACTTCCGCTACGGATACTGCCGGTACGCCCAACGGTACTACGGATACCGCTGCTACGGCTGCGGCGCCACGGGGGAGGAGACCACCTTGCCATTGTGTGTGTGTGTGTGTGTGTGTGTGTGTTTGACAATATGAAATGATGGAATTCAATGGTTGGAATGCTAATAATGAATGAATGGGATTTGTACACTGATTAAGAAGAGAAAGAAGAAGAAGAAGAAGAAGAAGATGATGATGATGATGATGATGATGAATGATGAATTATGAATTATGATGGTGTTACTAGGAGTTGGTGGTGGTGGTGTTTGAACATTATAATTATTCCATGGTCATGGTCATGAGTTCTAAAAGTAGGGCATCATGTAAGTGATTTGGCAAGAGCAAAGGTTGTTTTGTGAATTAAAATCATATAACTTGATCAAATTGAAGAAGAAGAACCATTACAAAAACAAACAAAAAAACACATGAATTAGATTGATAGGAGGAGGGAAGTATATAATGTATTAATATGAAATTCAAAGAGCTTTTTCTAGGCTTTTGATATGCATATATATTGTATGTCTATATATATACATATATACATATGTACATATATATATATATATATATATATACATTTATATTGTGTATACTATAATGTATTAGATAGAAGAGAATAAGAAGAAACAAAGCAAATAATGTACCATTAGTTACATATTAGTCAACAATACACACATGGTGTGTGGGCTCCACCCACCCAACACATGATTACAAACAATTATGTATGCCTACAAATGAAAACAATAATCTTGTGTGTAGTAAGTAGTGTGTAGATGGGGTCATGTCAATGTGTGTGTGCTTCTAGAGCCCCCCCAACCCCCCCCCCCACTCTTCTCTAAGAGAATAAAAGACCTCACCAATCTATAAGTCCTACTATTATACTACATAAAGTAAAAGAGACTCCAAGTTCATGCCTCCCCCAACCCAATCATCATCATCATCATCATCATCATCGTTGTTTTCCATAGGCTTAGAGTGTGAACACACCCTAGTTGTCTCGAAGAGACACGGACGGAACCGTAGAAGCCTGACTGTTCATTGGCTACTCAAGGTGCATTCGTCAGAAGCATAATCAATTAATAGTAACGAGGGCATTGTTTGTAGAAAGGTCGATGACAATATCTCAAAAACATAATATTGTAATGTGTTTGCCGAAACTCTAGTTTCCATGCATAAAAAAAAGGGGGGATGGAATTTAAGCGCTTCCATTCCGCCTACTCGCTTTTCTTCGGTGCCTGTATAGCCGGGTTTTTTTCTTTTTGTCTTTTTTAATACATATTGTGTTAGAATTACTCCACTAACGACAACGTGTAGGGGAGCACTTTGAACATTGCTTTCCGCAAATGTTTAAAATATATGTATATGTGGTGAACCCATTTAAGTTATTTCAGATGTCCATTGTCCAATATTTCTTCACCATGATAAATAAACAAAGTGGGGAAGGATGTTTACATCTCACCAGCACTTAAGCCTTTTTTTAAAGAGAAAAAGTGGTCCAACACATAATTCCAACTGATTGCCATATGAGATGTACGCGCTAGTTTATACATATTTTCTTGCTAGTGTGCAACATCATTGAACAACGTTAGAAGTCGTTAGAACCAAAGAGCACAATCGCATGGGGTCATGAAAACAATATATCTAGTGATGTTCTTTGCCTTTTACAAGGTGGCAACATTGTGCACGCATATGTGTATATTTATATATATCTCTTTATTATTAAACTGGAATCTTTGTTAGCTCATTGATCTCATCACGAAAAGACGCTTAATCCGTTTGATTTATATGTAATTTTTGCTTACAACAATGTATTGTTGACAAAGCTAAACATGTTCATGATTGTCTAATATATATATAGCCACTCTTCGGAAACATCGGCATTCTTTAATATTTATGTTTGTGCTAACTATCATTTATAGACACATACGTGCATGCAAAAGGTAGGCGGAAACAATTTAACATTTCATGGAGATATGTACAACGTTATGCATCGAGTACTTGAAATATTATATTGTGTTTTACATGTTATTGGCAATTTCTATGATAAGATCAATTAATAAGTACGTCGTCATGAATATGTAGTACCTCTCCTTTAAAATCACTTCCTAATGATGTTTCTTTTGTTCCGTTTTCCTTTTTAAGGTGTCTATAAGGGGCATCCTCATTCTTTACCCAACATCTCATTGTAAATTATGGTAAGAGGAAATTGCATAGATTTCGTCACTTTTGGCCAAATGGTTTTTTAATCGTCATCTCTCACATATTTTCACTCGTGAGGGCCAACACTTATACCCCACCAACCATTACTCCCTTTCCTACACAACCTCACATAGTTGCAACATGTCATATAGAGATAGAAGCAATTCAAATTGTACAAAAACTATTACGATTGTTGCGAACTCAAGAGCATTGGGTGCATAATTAGTGTGTGCCAAGGCCAATGGTTAGGACATAAAATGTTGGGCAAATAAGATCTAACAATAGGCGCTCTAAACAAAAACCAGCATCACTGACAACTTGGTCATTGAATTTATAAGGCCCAAACATGTTGATAAATAAACTTGTTACAAGGACAATCAATCAATCTTCATGGTGCAAGAGCCAAACAAGGTGTGGGCATCTTGGGCATGCTAGTTGTGCATATAATAATGACAATGATCTTGGTTATCGGGAAGTTGTCACTAAACTTTTGACTGGAGAATGTGAAGCTTATGGAATATGTCTCAATGTTGGGATTGACTAAATCATGCATGAGGGAATACAGAACCATCGGGGATAAGGCATGAAATTAGAAAAGAATGGTGTTTGGCTTGTAGAACTAGGTATGGGCCTACTTTGATTTTGATTTGTTGCGGTATCTTTACCTTAAAACTTGACCGAACCATTTATACGTAACAAAAACCAAGCCAAACCAAGCCATCAAATTAGTACCAAGTCATTTACACCATACCATTTAAGGAAAAGGTAACACCAAATCATGGCTTCAAATTTTAATCACTAATCTAAACCTAAACCATTTCAATCAAATAAATTAAACCATTACATCGATAAACCAATTAAACCATTATTTCATAAATTAAGCAGTTGAAGTTTTGCCCTATTTTTGTGCATGTCTCCATGTTGCCAATGTTAATCTATATAACCTTATAAATTTCTCTTTGAGTTCTGCCATAGCTGCCCCATCCTTTTGTACCTTGACAATATCTCTTAATTCTTTTTTCAGAGATGGAACCTAACAAAATAGTTGCAATTGAGGATCAACAATCATCTAACTATATTTGAGCGAATCTTGCCATTGTTTTACTTTATAGTTATTGTGACCTTGTTGATATTTTGACAAAGTCAAAACCAAAAAGCTTCTTGAGCATTGACGTTGTGGTAGTTCCATTTCTCTATAGCTATGAGTGACCCCACCATACGGTCCTATCTATGGTTTGCTACTAACAAAGTTAAAGGGTGGAAGGACTTATATTGAAGATAGTCTTGCCACTATATATTTTCAACATTCTTGGTCACTTGCTAGATCTTGTATCTTCTTTTTCTCCACAAACAATGATGCCCTATGCCTTCTAGATCATTACGACCTCATATAAGACCACTTAATTTGCTTTAATATTCTCTTCGAGTGTTGATCTTGGAGCTCTTTAAATGGGTTCAAAAAATGTGACACTTCTTAGTTTGGACAATATTGGTTGTCATAGTCCCACTATTATTAGGATCAGAGAAGGCAACCAATAGAGGACAACCTTTTGAAACTTAGTATAATCAGATTGAGTATAGTGGCATTCCCTTCTCCATCATCTATACTCCAAAAATAACTTTTCAACACGTGGCCAATGGCCAATGATAACATCTTGTTAGATTGAATTGAAATTTTGGTACAATATATGTCATATGTTTTATTTCTCACGCCTTTCTATGACATCACATTAGCATTAGTACAACTCTAAAGGTAAGGAAACAGGGGTAAGAGAAAAAATGAAGGGAGACAAACTCCTATTGGTCACTATGATGTAAAAGTTTACACGTAATGTTAAATACTTTAAAATGTAAGTTTCGGTGTTTTTTTTAGCCTCTACTTGAGTTTATCATCTTGAGCTGCTACCTTAGTCTCTCTCTCTCTCTCTCCTTCATTAAGCTTTGACCCTCCTAACTTAATATCTTGAACCTTATATTTCTATGTTAGGTTTTTTCCACCTTGATTTGAGTGTGGTTTTTTTTTTCACTAATAATTATTTGTGTGTTGTTATATGGGTTCCTAATGTCTTCACTAATTAAGAAGTAGTACAAGTTAGTTTTGAGAATGTAAATTTAGTATTTTTTGTAAACATGCTTAATTCCCTATTAAGGGCTTAGGGTGAGGGAAGGAAGGAGGACAGTTCATTGGGTGATGCTATTCCATTTCATTGACATTCTCGAGAGTGGTTGATACTCTCTTTTGATGCTCTCTTTCAGTCATCTTGCCAAGAATAAGGTGTTTTCTCACCCAACCAATCCTCATAATAATGAACATATACAGTGAAATCCTATCCTATTTATGTAGGTTCTAGATCATAAATCAATTTATCAATACACTTATTATAGGTCCCTCGACACACCCCACGCAACTAAAATGGAAACATCGATGAAGCTTGACAACAATGGTTGCAAATGAAACTTAAGACAAGGCACGTGTCCAAGACTTGTGCACCAAACTTGCAAATAAAGCTAGACAACGAAAAATCACACAATCACATAGAATCACACAGTTATACAACACATACTGACCATCTAGACCTACTCCAACTTACATGAGAACTTCATAAATCACATTTCCTTGAACTTGATTGAACATCTTGTCCAGTACAAGATTCCTACGGTCCTACTTAATCTTTCACACCTTCATGTGCATTTCTACAAAATCAAACTAGCAGTAGATGCATGAGAAACTACTCACTTTTTGAGCTCTCACAATTTTTTTACTTAATATAGTGTGATAGAAAAATGTAGAATTTGGTATTTACTCATGTAAAACACATAGCACAATCTTCCATCAACATCTTTCAAAAACTAGAATTGGCCATCTTCCATGAAGTTTCGTATAGTTGATCTACATATAGAGTGATTGTGGTATATTACTCTTTGCTTCTAGTTTGTTTGCATTGTCTAGAAGTTTGTTAACCAAATACATGTTGTAACTTGTTGTGAGAATCTTTAGATTTTTGGTCTTATTAATTATTCGAGGTTATTGCCGATTTATGTGGACATTTACCTATGTTTATGTCTTATGATGTTTTAAGATGAAGATTTGCTAGATTTATTCCTCACACATCTCCCGCATGAGGCACAAACTATGATTGAAGTGGTGTTTATGCTTAATAGCATTCATCAAGAGTAGGATGTGAGGATTTCAATTTGGAGAAACTAAGTATCTTATTTACATGCAACATGGATCCCCACTCTTCATGGGATATTATTGACATATTTTGAGTCATTGTACATACACACAAGATGTGAGGAAACTATTAAAACATATTTCGTTGAAGATAATATTGTTGCATCATTGGGCCTAAAAAAACATAAACACAAAATTTGACCGTAAACAAAGAAATTGGTGTAAGGAATTTAGACCTAATAGTCTTTTGATCAATTGCACAACCTAAGAGTTTCCCCTCAAATGCCTTCTTTATGGTTGCATTTTTGTGTCAAATACTTTTATTGTTGTTAATCGTAAGTCGCAAGTCCTGTACATTGCACTCCGCACTAACAATATTAAGGCTGCATATACTTTTTCGTTAGTTTCCACTTTCCCCTAATTTGTCGCATAAATTTAAGGTGGTCGACCTTTTTAGCATGGACCCAAACAATCTTGGTCTTATCGTGTTCACGTGCAAGCTTTTGGCACACCTGACAAGTGGCAAAAGCATCTAGGTGTCTTCAACATACTTCTAGAAAATAAAACAAATGCAGCATCAGACATAAAGCATATCTATCCAAAAGAGTTCCATTTTGTCAACGACCTTTAATCCAACTTTAGCTTGGCTGTCTATGGGATGGATAACATCCGGAACAATATCCACTTTTCTATATAGGCTTGATATTATCACATGTCGAAATGTGGTAGGTGCACACAAATATCCATCCTATGTAACATATTCTTCATATTCGTTATGTCAAAAGTTTAAGTGAAATATATAAAACTACCAATGAAGGTTTATTATTCCCATGGTAATTGAATATTTAACCGTCCTAAGGGTAAATGAATTGACACATTATTAGAGTTTGAACCACACTTCCACAATGGATTTAGCATATAGAACTTTAAATTGTAAAGAAGAGTTTGTAGCATAAGTACCTACCGTAATAATGTTCGAACTATTTGGTTCGACTTCACCATGTTTGGTGTAATGCAATACTACCATGCTTATTTGCCAAGCTAAAGGGAATTAACCTTCATTTTAAGGTATGGTTAAATAGGATGATTAATATTTTGCCAATGGCCCTCAAATTTACTTGAGTTGTTCCAACATTAGACTAGTTGCATCCAATGTTAGCATTTGGTAAGATGGAGCCCATTGAGAATGGTATGTAATAACAATGGCATGCCGCATAACAAAGGAGGGCCAAGGAGGGGATAACAAGAAAACAACTTGGTCAAAAAGTTTCCGTAAAAAACGTTGATAGACACTCTTTTATAGATTTCCATCTTTATTATCTTTTATCGAACACAATATTAAAGACTCAATTTCCCACAAATGAATTTCCACTTTGAAAGGAGGCTTGGATCATAGGAGGCAATTACTAGTTGCATTATCAGCTTTTATGTATAAATCACACCATAACTCTTAATGAAAAGAAACAAAACTTCTCAATCCTTTCGATGAAATCGAGAAGAAAAGAAACTATGTCATTATACCCGCATACAATTAATAATATCAACATGTATGTAACATGTTTCAAAAAATCATTTCTACAAGTGCATATTTATGTCTAAATTATTTTTGGATCATTCTTAACTGCAACTTGAAAAAACATTACTACAAAATGTCTATAACTTTTAGAGAATAGTGGTCAACCATAAATTGAATAAACATTACTAGGAGAGAAATAACTAACATGATAATGTTTTGTCTCTCTTGCTCTCTCTTCCTTCTCTCATTGTCTTCCTTCCTTCTTTCTCTCTCTTCAGCACTTTGGCTCTTGTGGACCTATAATCCTACTACTTTGTGATAACAAACATAGTATTAAGGATGTTCAAAGACGAAAACGAATGAAAGTAGAGATAAGCAAATTCGAAGAAGCATAGTCCCAAAAGCACAAATATATGCATTTAAGTTTTACCTACTTTGCGTCTTGGGGGCTTTATTGTCTATATATCAAGACTACACCACGTGCATTGAATGGCCATTAAAAAAAACTAGAAAGATCTGCAATATTTCAGGATATAAAGCATATACAATCTTTCCCTATCGAGTTTTGGAATGCGGCCTTCATGTGTTATTGTTTTATAAGTACCTTATTGAATTTAAAAATCCCTTCTCATTTAACTTATATGAAGTGATGTTATACCTCATTCCAAACATTGGCATAAAATTGGCACATGTTACTGCATGCAAAAATTATAACTAGCGTGCTTTAGAATGTGTCAGAAACCTAAATCATTTGTGTTAAGTGAAAGTAATGAAATTTTACTCATGCAGTGTGCTATGTGTGAAGTTGAATTCATTTCAATAACACTAAAATGTAGGCATTATATAATATTTTTGTGCTAAATGAAGTTAACAAACTTTTTACAAATGTAGAGCTACGTGCGAAGTTGAGGAAATCATTTCAATGATAACACTCAACCTTAGCCAATATTTAGATTTATTTTATTTTATTTTATCCAAAAAAGATACTACATTGGTATTAAGAAACGCCCTAAGGCTATACATAAAAGATGCACCTTTTAGAATGAGCCCCTTTCTAAATTCTAATCGTCAGCTTAAATAATATTGCAGTGGTGTAGAGTAGAACCACTCCACCTTATCAGAAATCCATCTATAAAATATTTCTTTGTCCTAGATGACATGAAACTCCAATCGTTTGAGTTCCGCCTATTGCGCATTACCCATTATGTTATCCAAAGAACCTCTGAGATTATGCACAATCTTTGTCTAAATCCTAGAAATTATATGGGTAGATCGTTCAACCACATTTTGGAACACCTTCAAACATTGAGCCTTCCAAATAAATCAATTTGTGATACTACTTACCAATTGCCATATTTCAGGTTTATCAATCTCTATTTGTGGATTCAAAGGTATAAATACTTTTTGCATTAAACCAGGTCTCATAGCAAGTGCATCTACAACATCCTCTTGTTCATATACCATTTCTTTATCTTATACCATTGCCCATAATACAAGACCCCACATATACACTACTCGACGATATACTGGTATTAATAGTGTCATAAATTCTTTTCCATATTTCCATTGTAAAGTCACAACTTCACAAACAATGCTTAGTAGTCTCTACTAGATTCGTACAAAAAGGGCACATATTGTGTGCATTTCCCTTTCTCCAACCATTAACTAGTAGAGCTCTATGAACCAATAACCAATGGAAACAAACAATTTTCCTACTCATTTTTATGCCCTACGACCATTTCCAATTTTGTTTGAGATGTTGTGGAAAAAATAGAGTGATTATTTTAATTTCCTCAAGTGAAAGTTAAACTTGTAATTGAAAAGAGAGAGAGAGAGAGCCGGGGGAGGGGGGGAGAGAGAGAGGGAGAGAGTTGGCATTGATAATCCAAGCAAACTATTTCACTTAAGGGCAGGGCAACACAAGGTCATTTGGTCATATATTTCATTTTTACATATAGACTTTTTTATGTACATTTTTGGTACATAAAATGAGGAATATCACGAACAGTGTCTGTATGGTATTTAAAAATATTTTAGATGGCTCATATACATGTAAATGCCCCATTAATATATGAGTGCATGTAGTAAGTTTTTTTCTTACAATCATGGTAGTTCTTGCTCTTCCATAACGTGTTGCTCTATGGACTTAATAAATCTATTCTAGTCTATCATAAACCATCATTATTTTTAAAGAAAATAATTTAAGTACACATTACTATCTAAAAAAAAGCAGTGCTGAGATCGAAGTTGTAAACCATTGAGGGCACATTGGTGTGTAAAGTAATTGCAAATTAATATATTATGATAAAGTGTGATTGTAAGATACATGACCAATTAACTTCGTAATGATCCCTTTTAATTGGTCCTAAATTCTAAAGTGGAAATTTTGTGTATGATGACATGATCTACTTCTTCAAGTAGAAGAGACATAAAAACATATGGTTGACATGAAAATGAGGGTCAAGAAGGTCATGTGATGAATGCCCACACTCCATAGTTGCAACTTGCACCTATAAACTTAATGAACCCACACATGCATGACCTTCCACTGCTCCTGCAATGGCATCTTGCTCATGGAAAGAAACAACATTTGTTGATATA
Source organism: Azolla caroliniana (assembly GCF_043228905.1). Taxonomy (NCBI): domain Eukaryota; kingdom Viridiplantae; phylum Streptophyta; class Polypodiopsida; order Salviniales; family Salviniaceae; genus Azolla; species Azolla caroliniana. The sequence goes on along the minus strand of NW_028230440.1, from coordinate 6,636,595 downwards.
TTAGAGAGAGACAGAGAGAGAGAAAGATCAAAGTGTGCATTATGCTCATAGAAGAGAGTCTCACAAGAGATGGGACAAAAAATGGTGATTAGGAGAAGAAAGCAACCATGAAGAAATTGAAAAAAGTAAATGTCACATCCAAAATGCCTTAATAATTTGATGCATACAAGTCCCATTCTACATAAGTAATATTGTACAATGTATATACCTACATATAATAATACACTTACAAGTAATAGGATAGTTGGTTGAGTGTCAATGACCTTATTGGGGACCTACCGCATGAAGCGGAGAATTCGTACCCTACCGCATGCTTTGACCCCTCAATCCATAACATCTTTCATTTTCTTGCAATATTCAACTTCTTTCTTCCTCCTCTTCTAGCCACTCACTTTATAGGTGTTTCACATATTGTTGTGCCTACCATATATCATATATGTCTGATTTTTGTGGCCTTGCTTTTTATTTTAAAATTCACTCCTTTAAAATGTGGCTTGCACATGGATCCTTCTTCATTCCGCCAATGTTGCGTAATATTTAAATTTCACTCTATCAAACCATGATGTGACATCCAATTGTTGTTGTTGTTGTTGTCGATTGTTCCTAACCTACCCCAAATATATGACATTTTCTTTAATCAATCAAGCTTCTTCCATGAAAACCTTGTTGCCGCTGCTTGCACTTTAGATGTTGTTTGTACTCATCTGCTTCTTGTGCACGGCCACTTGGGTGAGTGTTGTTGGAGACCACGCTAACTCTCATTTTCTTGAACCAACGTGGTCTAATGTTTCTCTATTGTTTACTTGTCATAATTCTAAGAGTGCCTTAACTTAGGCAATTGCACATTTCTCTTACTAATGTTTTGGAAAGCCACATTTCTTCAACCAATGAGAGTTAGCTCATTGATTACATGTTAGTTTATACGTTGTCTTGGTGATACCCACCATCAATTCTTAAACACATGCATTGAAAAACTTTGGCTCTTTAAAAATATGCTTGCTTCTTGATCACGTGAAATACATAAAACTTACTTTTCCACCTCAAGATATTTTTTATTTTCTTGAATTTGTTACACAAAATCAAGGCACAAAGGCTACCACAAACCCACCCACGCATGTATCCTTATACTAGGTTAACAATGAGCATTGGATTTTTTTATGGATGGTTGTTCATAATTGTAAATTGATGTGCTTGCAAAAAATCCGTTGATCTTATCCTAAAAGATTGATTGAACATTATTGATATCAAATGGGGGGTCCAATATTGCTTTAACCATCACTAAGATGATATAGTATTGGGTATTAGAATGAGGTTTGTCAAAGGAAATCTAGTCGCATCGGCCCATGATACGTGTCGAGGATTCATCTTTATCAAATGATATATTTTTGTAGTGCTTTAATAAAGCAATAGGATGGAAGATTAATTTAAGACATCGCAAAACCCACATAAGATGCATAATATATGCTTTCATGGTTTTCACATGCATAATATCTCTACTATGTCCTTTGCATTAGAATTTTTTTAACAATGAAATCAACCATCAAATTATCTTTACCATTGTCATGTAATTAGTTGTTACCAATACTCAAATTTTCAACCACAACAAACCACTATGTTTTGTTGTGATAGGTAATATCATCCATCATAGTATCTCGATTTAATCATCCAAGATAACCAAACTTGTGACCTATCTAGTTTTTGTTTGTTTGTTTTAACAATGAAATCAGCCATCAAATTATATTTATCATTGTCACATAATTAGTTGTTACCAAAGCTCAAATTTTCAACCACAACAAACCACTATCTTTTGTTGTCACAAATAATATCATCCATCATAGGATCTTGATTTAATCATCCAAGATAACCAAACTTATGATTATCTAGGTTTTGTTTGTTCTTTTAAATAATTGATCTTCATGTAGGTTATTTGAATTTTTTAATCCCTAAGCTAATGTATTAGAATTTAGTTTACTTAAGAATACACGTGTTCCAACTATGAGTAAGAAAGGGCCATAATTTCATAGAACTCCAATTGAAGTTTTGTTGGTTATGGGAAAAATAACATATGAAGAAAATAAAATCTAAAAGGTGCACTCCCAGGTTTCAAAAATTATCGTACGAGCAATGTGTAGGTATGAAATTGGCAATGTGTGGCTAGAAAGTGTCTACAAGAATTCCTACTTAATCAAGAATATGGTATGATGCTATTGCACCCAAAGCAAGGATGTCAACCTACGTTACAACTTACTACACTACGATGAAATGCTGATAAAATGATTTCAAGTTGGTTATGCAACCACTCACCATCCTCACTTTTCTTCTCTATCCCCACATGAAACTTGTCATTTGTCTTTTCGTTTGGTTATATTCCTCAAACCCATGCTTGGCTTTTTTGTCCCTTTCTCTAGTTTTGCTTTAACACGTTTCACTTGTATTTCAACTTGAGGAAGAATCTATGTTTCTATCATTTCTATTTTTCGTTCCTTTGAGGTAGGCATTGGATAATAGTACAAATGCACATGTGATGCCACCCCCTCCCCGGCTACATACCCATACACCTACCTATACATAATCACTGTATTATTTCATTGGATGATGTCTTCTTCTCAATTTATTGTTCATCGTGTCAACAAGTATGTGCATTTACTGCTAAATCACACAACAAGTCACATCAATAGAAAAACTTTTATGCCTTCAAGAAGTTTTCTTCTACCACCAGTTCCTTGTACATGTCGATAAGAGTTGCCATTTCTCTTTCAATTGTGGGGAAACATTATTCTCATTGATTTGTCATCATTTTCTTATATGAATTTTCTACTAATATCAACCTTGAAGTACAAAAAAAGATGATGCTTTTGCACATGCTCCCGTGATAGAACTACTAGGCTTTGAAAGGAAAATATCACTTCTTTCTCCTCGTAATGTCAATAATCATCTCAAATTGTAAGATTTCTAATTGCACAAACACTCATTTGTGGTGTTTCAAATTTTAGAATTTAGGTACACGAAGTGTGCATATAGAAATATGTTTATGTCCTTCCAATTTCTTCATTTTTAATTGCTCATAAATGTTTACACCATCTTCCTTTATATATATATTCACATGTGTATATACACATAAACTTTTCACGTATGCACATCGATAGGTAGTATCCTATACTATTTGTTAGAGCATTACTATTTACGAGTGTGCGTGTGCAATTAGAATCAATTGATTTCATGTTTTCTTTCTTGTTTTGAAACATTTATTTCAATGTCATGTTTTGGAAGTGCTCTCCGATAAAACACTTCAACCTTATATTAACTAATACTGGCATCATGTGCCAATTATTTGGTGTTAATAATTAGGTAAGTAATTAAGGATTAATTAGTACCTAATTATGTGATTAGTTGATAAGCGGAAGATTATGTGATATGTGTGTGTATGTGTGTGAGAGGAAGAGAGAGAGAGAGATACAATACAAGATGGGGAATGAGTAAGTATATTAAATTAGCATTATCATCATCAAATCCAAAAATACCCACAATGAGGTATATATAAATCTCATGTGCAAAGGTGCACATGTGTGAGTAGAATATAGGTACTAATTTGTAAGTCCTATATTAAATGTACTTAGGAGTGGAGGATCTAGAATATCCCACTTAAGTACAAGGTCCTTTTTAAGGTGTTATAGTCAACACCTCTAACTAGATTCTATCTAGGTAACTATGAAGTTACATTGTTGACTAACTAACTAAACTAAATTGAGCTTGATCTCTCAACATTTGGCATCATGCATATATAACATCTTAGTTGATTTAAAGTGAATATAAACTATATTCGATAAGTAAATAGAAGTTGCGTACCTTTTTTCATTAATTTATCCATCTTTTGTTTAATAAATAACACATTAGGTGTTAAACAAAATGTGATGCATACCTACATGTTTTTATACCATTCAAAAATATAACAGAAAGTCACATGGCCACTTTTCCTCATTTTCTTAGATTGTGCATTCATAGCCATTGCATGCCATGTGGAGCACCCTAGGGGTAGGAGTGGCATACATATCTACAAGAATTAAAGCATCCGCAAATAGTACTAAACTCTTAACTTCTTCCAAACTCATTTAAAACTTATATTTATTAGTATTGTCTAGTTGCAAACATCCCATTTAGAAAGGCTTGGGTGTTTGCGAGTGTGGTGAGATACTATATCAAATTGATAATTTCAAGTAATGCAAAGTTGGGATGCTAGGTACATGTTTCTTCTATAGTAAAACTCCACAACATGAGGTTGGCATTGCACTTCAATAAAAAAACATTATACTCATTGTGCCATCATCCAAGATTCAAAGTATGTCTTTTATCCTTGGGTCTTTGGGCTTAACAACAAGTTCCCAAACGGTCTAGCCATCTAGACTCCAAAACCGTAGGTATTATGGATCTCTAACTTAAATCACAACTTGGATCTACAAACATTAAAGTCATTGCAATTGAGACCATTCAAGTTGTTTTCAACATAAAGACCTCACTTCATGGGCTATCCTTGAAGAAGAATAAAGTTCCTTTTCTTTTGCACAATGGATCTATTGCCTTATCCATCAAGACCTCACAACTTACAATGCTAGGGATCATAGGTCTAGATCACAACTTGGCATCACCAACATTAGACAATCATCGATCGAGACCATTCAAGTTGTTTTCAGCTTAAAGATCTCACTTCATGGGCTATCATTCATGAAAAACAAATTTCCCTTTCTTTTGCACTAACAATCTATGGAGCCTTTGAAGTTGTCTTCAACTTCCACATAATAATAATGCCATACAACATATAATGTAAACCATCAAGACAAAGGTCTAAGGGATGGAAGGGAAATGCTTGCCCAAAAATAGGGAGGATGTCACTAATACCGATAGTTGGATTTTAGAAAGATGGACAATATATGCACATAGACACATGCGCCTGAGGGAGCATGTTCATAGTCTCATTATTAACTACTCTGAAGATCAACATGATTCCTAGTATTAAAAAAAAGATTCTACCACTATCTATATCTACACATTTCTAAAGAATTTTCATCCTCAGAAGTTCAAAGTAAAAGGAATTGAAGACGATTTCTCTTTAGGTCTAGTTGTTGCTCCACCTTTTGTTGCCACTTATAAAACTTCTAAGAACCTAAGCCTTATAAAATCTATGAGAAGGTATGACGAACCACAAGGGTCTTCAACTAAAGGGGAGAGTTTTACACACTCAAGTTTTGTTATGGCTTCAATAGAAGGTATAGTTGGTTTCCTTTGTACATATGGAACTTTATGCATGAGCCTTTGTAGTTAGCTACCCTCGTTGACAAGCCCCTTTGTAGGTACTCCTCACAAGTAGCCCAAGTTCATCCATTCTTGGGCCTTTATCAATTACCTTGCTTCCATTAGGATGATGTAGGAATTGTGTTGCATACATGTGGACTAAAATGGGCTTCTATATGCGAGAAGAAAGAAATAAGCAAATCAAGAGAAAAGATCAAAGTTAAATATAGTGATCAAGATTATGTGGGATGAGATAAGGTAAACTATAGATAAAGTATCATGACACAATATAGATAGAAGACAAAAAATGAATTGAAGGAAATATGCCCAAAACCCATATCTCCACATCCTATTTGTAACAATCGCCTTAAATGTGATGTCTTGTAGTGTCCTTGTTGAAAGCTTACTTCTTCTTTGTGTGTTCTTCTTGAGAATTACCTCGAGGTCATTGCTTGGGAACAGACAGATAGGAGTGGGTGTAAATCTCTCTCAAGCTACTAATACTTAAACTAATTACTAATACGAACTCTAACATTACTATCTAATCACATTCACAAGTCAAGACATTAACACCTAATTGTGAAGAACTCTACCACATTCTCATGCATTAGATAGAAGAGAGATGAGACAAGAAATCTCAAACACGACCTAGCCTTTATTAGCCTACTTAATTAGTATAAGCTTGAGTTAATTAACAATTAGGCATAGAGCTTGAGATTAAAAAGTGATTAAGGTGAGAGAGAAAAGCTCAAGGTTAAGTAAGTAACAATCGACGACAGTTAGGTTTGGTTCGAGGGTGTCAAAGTCAATCTGTTTAAAACTGAACCGTTAAAAAAAATTGAAACTTAAACTGAACTGAATCGAACCACAACCTGTTTAAACCAAACTGTTACAAAATATTCAAGTTCAAACAAAATGGTTTTAGAGACTTTCAAACTTTTAAACCTTTAAATCGTTAAAACTGCAGTTTCACCATTTGGTTTTAGGTCAAAGTTCAAAATTTCACACATTAGTTTTAAACATTTTAAAATTCTCAATATTTCAAAATTTAAAGATTTTTCTTAAAATATCAAAATTAGGCTTAAAATGTTCAAACAGATATTTAAGAAAATGATCAAGTGTAGATCCTAAACCGCTGTCGTGGAGGTTTCCGACCACTAGGAGAAAGGTTCGTAGGATGCGTGTGAACAAGGGTGTGCATGTATACACATGAACTAGTCTTTGTACAAAACAAATGTAAATAAATAGTACATTAATAAGTACAAGAGAAGATAGTTAATAGGTACCTATGGGCCACGGAAAGAGAGAGGAATTATCAAAGTTCAAAATTTCACATATTAGTTTTAAACATTTTAAAATTCTCAATATTTCAAAATTTAAAGATTTTTCTTAAAATATCAAAATTAGGCTTAAAATGTTCAAACAAATATTTAAGAAAATGATCAAGTGTAGATCCTAAACCGCTATCGTGGAGGTTTCCGACCACTAGGAGAAAGGTTCGTAGGATGCGTGTGAACAAGGGTGTGCATGTATACACATGAACTAGTCTTTGTACAAAACAAATGTAAATAAATAGTACATTAATAAGTACAAGAGAAGATAGTTAATAGGTACCTATGGGCCACGGAAAGAGAGAGGAATTATAGGATGCAAGGGTAGAAAATCACGAGGGAATCTCTAACCGAAACGGTTATCAGAATGACCTAATGTAACCGACCCTCCTTGGCGCTATAAAGGGAGGGAAGGATGAATGTTAGAGGGGATCGATCATTTTTGAGTGGGAGGTGCTATCAGATTGTCGAGTGCTATAGGTTTCCTGTTCTATTTATTCGGTTCGGTGGTGTGAGGCCTCTGCTTGTGTAGGTCGCCTGTGTGCTCCCGACCGGAGGCTCACTTTTGTGTGTGGGTGCTGAGCTCGAAGCTCTATTTCCAGCCTAGGGACAACCTTGTATTCTTTCTCAGTTTTTAATCGATTTCTTGACATTGTTGTATCTGATGCTCTCTGTTGATCTACCCTTTTCGTGTTAATAATAGATTCTTTATCTTTTGTAATCGGAGAGGTTTCACTTCCTCTCTCCTCTGTTCTACGCTTCCCTACTTGTTCCTGCGAGCCCGTGTGCTCAACCTTTGGAGTCTGGTGAGAGAGCTGGGTTGGAGACGGTCCTACGAGCCTAGAAGCCACTCATTCTTGAGCTCCCTAGTCTGATACCCCGGTGACCCCGCCCAAGCCGACCTGCTAGCTACGGATTTCCGCGACATCTTTGGTGAACCCGATGTGAAAAGGGCGGTAGGGGAGTAACAATGAGGGGTGACAAGCTAGCGCAAGCAATGGCAGTTGTTGTAGAATGCCTCATGAATGCTCAAGAGAGCTCTACTGGCCTCGATAGGGCCGTAGAAACCATAATCGGCACATCAAGCTGATTTAATGGCAAAGACCTCACGAACTATCGAGAAGCGTACAAGGCTGAGATGCTCATGCGGAAAATCTCAGAAGAGAGGCAACTAGCAGGGTTCGCACGAGTCGCAACACCGAGCATCCATTCCAAGGTGCTCGAAGTACAAGCCGACTATTGCAACTAGTCAGAGTTCGAGGAGCGGCTCCTAGAAAGATATAGCCTCAACGACTCCCTCAGGTTGTCGAAGAAGGAGCTCATGGAATGGGTCGAGCTCCCGGAGAAAGGAACGAATACGAAGACGTTGGAACAGACCGTGCTCGATACGAGCAAGGTCCTATTATTCATCAAGTCGGCCGACTTACGTGATCGTGAGAAGGTGGGTCTCCTCTTGGAGACAAACGTTGGCCTTACGACTATCTGGGCCATGGTTAAGAGGGTATGCAACTGTTTCAATAAAGGGCATGAATGGAATGGCAAGGGGATATCGTTGACCGGCCCAACTGCAAGAGGAGTAAGGTGCCGACTCGGTCGGATGAGGCGAGATGGCGGGTCGAGTTGGGCCTAGTTCTGACCAATGTAGTCGACGGTCCGTCGGGGGAGCAACGCTAGAGGAGCTCACTAAGATGGTGCGTGACCTTCAGATTGCTCAGGCTCAAAGGAATGGTGGGGGTCAATCTCGCGACCGGCGTCTACCTAACGGCCTTAGCTGCATGTGGTGCGACAGTGTCGACCACATCCGGAGGGACTGCGTTGACTTCGTCGAGGCGTTGAAGAATAACGTCGTCTATATCTGGAATGGTTGAGTACATGTCAGTGAGACGAGGAAGTCCCTAGAAATGAACACCGATCATGGCAGAATGCAGAGAATAATGGAGGAAGCAGTGGCACGACATGTTGAAGCTGTCCACTACTCGGTGTCGGCTGGTATCCGGGTCTAAGGCGATAAGAATGTAGGGACGGGAAACAAGTTTGTATTCTAGTTGGTGGTGTTAGAAGGCTTCTTCAGGAAGAAGCTGAAGAGAGAAGAGGTGGTTCACATAGAGAGGTGACTCTAGGAGCGCCAATAGTCAAGATGACCACCCTTCGGGTTGTACTTGGGGTCGTGGCGACTGAAAACCTAGAGTTCGAGTAGTTGGACATCAAGATGACATTCCTACATGGATACTTGGAAGAAGACATCTATATGTCTCAACCAATAGGTTCACGACGATAGGGGAGGAAGGTCACCTCTTATGTCAAATGAAGAAAAGCCTTTATGGCTTAAAACAAGCGCCAAGAATGTGGTATCATAAGTTTGATACCTACATCCGACAACTTGGATACCGATGGTTTGACTCCGACCCGTGTATGTACACTCGACAACTAGCCGATGAGTCTTGGATCTATCTGGTCCTATATGTCGATGACATGTTGATTGCAGGGAGCAATCAAGTCGAAATTAGAAAGCTAAAGCGGAGCCTTCACGAGAAATTTGCAATGAAGGAACTCGGGCAAGCCTGACACATACTAGGCATGCGGATAGAGCAAAATTGGACAACGAAGTGTCGAATACTGGTCTATAATGACCGTATTCACATTGTCCCTTGGACAAACTAGATTTAGGACAATTCTGTAAATATGTCAAATGGCAATTGCCCTAGCCGAGTTAGTATATAACAGGCTTTGTAACCTAGTTTGCTATTGTTCATTTTGGTTGTTGCCACCATTCGTTTTGTAACTCTGTTCTTGAATAATACAGTTAACACTGGGACATTTGAAACAGATAATATGTTGCATTTTGAGAACTGTCCATCAAAAAATGACACAAATTAGGGTGATTCACAAAAAGGGGTGTCGCATGCGTAAAGGATTTTAAAAAATGACCCCAAAATATATTGATTTCTAGCATGTACGAAAATTTAGGTGTTCAAAAAAATGCCTAAATAATGGACATGCCAAACTTACAAATGAATGTCCAAAATGACTAACACCAATATTTATAGAACTTCATGAATCCAAATCTTGATGTACAATACAAGATTTACAATTAACGTATCAGGACAATCATTTTCCAAGTTTATGCTATCATCTTCATACCCATTAGAATCTGAACTAGTAGGGGTTTATGAGGTCTCATCCTCATCATCAATGGAAACTAATGCATTGTCTTCATCCAATTGCAATCCAACCTCATCGAGGTTAGGAGTCATGCTTCTTGTTTGTCTTTGTGTTGTGTTTGGAGCCACATTCAAGATCCTCTTCTAGTATCTTCATTGTGGTTTGTCGTAGATAACTTGTTTTGGTCAAAGATAAGTCATACACTAGTATATAAACAAATTTATCCAATGTAAGAGTAGATGTGCTTGATCCATTCTTTCTTCTTTACTTTTTGGTTATGATATTTAATTATGTACTTTTTATTTACGATATTTGATTATGTGAGAGAAACCTTCTACCAAAATCATCCGTTAAGATGTTTTTTCATTTTTCTCATAGTAAGATTCTCATAATAAGCCTTTGATGTCAAACAAAAATCTAATTCATTCAATCTAGATCTGATGCACTATGTCGAATTTTACTCTATACATCTAGAATTTGATGTAGTGCATCAAATTCATGTTGTAAGTCTTGGATTTTTTTAAAGATTTTCCATTACAATAACACTCTTGCATTTTCAAATGAGACATAATGCATTGCATCAAATTCTAGCTATGTAGATTAGAATATGATACACTACATTGGATTTCGGTTGAAAATCCACTTTTAAAATATCTTTAAAAAATGGGAAAAAATTAAAAAACCTTGGATTTTCAACTCAAATCCGATGCATTGCATTGTAGTTTACTTTATACATCTAGAATCTAATGCATTGTATCAGATTTTAGTTGAAAATGTGAAATTTTTTATTTTTTCCATAACAAGATTAAAAATTTTAAAATTTTAAAAAAGCATTATCAATTGAAATTTGATGTATTGCAGAGAATTTTAGTCTATAAATCTAGAATTCAATGCAATGCATTGGACCTCAGTTGAAAATAGAACAAGTTATAAAAAAATAGATTTTCAATTTAAATCCGATGCACTACATCGGATTTTAGTCTATACAACAAGAATTCGATGCCGTGCAACAAGAATTGTTTTCATTTTTTCCATAAATAAATTTTCAAAATAAAAAAATGGATTTTTAATTGAAATCTGATGCACTACATTAGATTTTAGTCTATAGAGCTAGAATCCGATGCAGTGCATTCATTTGAATCTTTTATGTATTTTTTTTGAATTGTTTTATTTTTCCCATAAATAAATAAAAAAATTGAAAAAATGGATTTTCAATGGAAATCCACTGCACTGCATCGAATTTTAGTTGAAAGTCCACTTTTTCTTATTTGTTTCCGAATTTTCTTATTTTTTGAATTGTTTTTATTTTTCCCATAAATAAATAAATAAAAATTTAAAAAATGGATTTCAACTGAAAGAAAATCCACTTTTTCTTATTTGTTTTCAAATTTTCTTATTTGTTTTATTTTTTCCATAAAATATGTTAAAATAAAAAAATCTTGGATTTCCAACTGGAAATCCATGGTTTTTTTTATTTTCTTATATAATGTTGGTGATTTTGGCCATTTCAAATGATATATTTTCAATGAATATCCGATGCACTGCATCGTATTTCAGATGAAAATCACATAGTTTCAACGCTTGTAGTGCATCGGATTTCCATTGAAAGTCCAATATTTTTCTTTTATTTTTTACATTTATTATGGCAGTGCATCAGATTTTCGTTGAAAATCCAATATATTTTATTATTATTTCATTGTTTTATGAAAAAACTAAAAGAAATTTGGATTTTCAATTGAAATCCGATGCAATGCATCAGATTTCAGTTAGAAATCCATTTTTTTAAATATTTTTTATTTATTTATCGAGAAAACAAAAAACCATTAAAAAGAAACAACATTTTCAACTAAAATCTAATGCACTACATTGATGTCTAGCTTTATAGACTAAAATGCAATGCAGTGCATCGGATTTCAATTGAAAATTCTTTTTTCTTTATATGGAAAAAATAAAAAATAAAAAACATTGAAAAAACGAAAACGAAAAAAGAAAAAAGAAAAAAGAAAAAAGAAAGAAGAAAAAAGAAAAAAAAAAAAGAAAAAAGAAAAAAGAAAAACGAAAAAAGAGAAAAGAAAAAAGAGAAAGAAAAAAAAAAAAAGGAAAAAGAAAAAAGAAAAAAGGATTTATGACTTTAATCCAATGCATTGTATTGGATTCTAGTTGTAAGGCTAAAATATAATGTAGTGCATCGTATTTTAGATGAAAATTCATTTATTATTGTGCTAAATTGGTTCTTAATAATGCCATGTGCCTCTACTTATAGTATTGTTAGGAATACTCCTGAAGTTTCTAAAATGTTCTAGAGTAATCTAGAATATACATGAATTTCCTATAGTGAAATAATAAATGAAAATAATATCTTTCGTATTACAATGCATGATTTAATTGTAAGGGTTCAACCCTTGTAACACAAGGTCATGGGTTCAAATCCTTCTAGAGCCATATCATGACACTATCCCCCCCTTTAAACGATGAGTGTTACAAGTCGTCTTTGATTGAGGACCCGGTTTGTCTGGATATTGGTGATGGAAGTCTTCAAGAAGAGCACGAGCATTGGTCACATTCTCTATTGGTTCCCGGGTACGGTCGCTGGGACTATATCCTAGCCAATTGACTAAATAGTAGAGCTTGTTGCGAACAATCTTGAAATCGAGGATGGCGGCAACCTCGTACTCAGGTCCATCTTCAAGTTCGATCGGGGGTGGAGGTTGTGGAATACGTCCTGGGATGGTGCTGTCTTGATAGGGTTCGAGGAGAGAACTATGAATCACTGGATGTATGCGAAGTTGTGAGGGTAGATCGAGACAAAAAGTGACATCATTAATCTTTCTGATAATACGGAAAGGACCTAATCGCCGATAATCCAACTTCTCGCATGGGCGAGTAGTCTTGATGTGTCATCGTAGTAGCCATACCTGATCTCCAATGTTAAAACTGGATGGAAGCCGATGACGATCCGCGTAAACCTTGCGTGTTTGTTGAGCTTGTTGTAGATGAGTAGATAAATATGCTTGTATCTTGCATAACTGCTCCAAACGATCCTCTGTGCAAGGATTTGTGGGTAACTCCAGGGTTTCAAATACACACCACCGGGGGTGACAACCCGTATAAGCATAAAATGATGTAACTTTAGTCGATGAGTGGATAGAGTTATTATAGGCAAATTCGACGAAGTGGAGCATATCCGCCCAATCATCCTGATGATAGCTTAGAAAGCACCGAAGATACTAGTCCAACGTTTGATTTGTTCGTTCTGCTTGGCCGTTGGTTTGCGGGTGGTAGCCGGAGGAGAGGTTACAAGTGAGCTTGAGCATTTTAAAAAGGTGCTTCCAGAATTTGGAGACGAACTAGGGTCCATAGTCGTTGATGATATTATTAGGAAGGCCATGATGCCGACATACTTCACGCATGACAATTTCGGCGGTTTCTTCATTGGAGATTTCCTTAGTACATGGCAGGAAATGAGCCATCTTCGTATGGGCAAAAGCATGCAAGTGGAAACACTATTATAGCTAACTAGCTACTAAAATGGCCACAACTAATTAGCTATTTGTTTAGCTAGTTTTTTGTGGGAAAATCATAAGGATGATTTACGAAATTTTATGTTTTATTAGTTAAATACATGTCATTTAATTTATGAGAATACTCAAATATTTGAACTTTGGTTTCTGACGTAGTGGAACATGGGGAATAGTGCCATCATCTAAGGTCGACTTGAATGTCATCAAATTCTTGATAATCCTGAGTTCGAGGTCGAACTCCAAACAGATGGAGTACTCTGAGCATGAATGCAAACGAAGCCCCTGCAACAACACAAAAACTCTGAGATCGACATTGCACCTTCAGAGCTACAACACACGAGCAAGTCGATCCTCGTCTAGGTATGTATCAGTTACATATTAAAAAAACATTTTTTTTCCTTTTTGATAACTGTCTGTAACTTTGGTGCCTGTTCATATTTCCCAAAAATTGAATAGGGCGAAGTCATTGGAGTCCCAAACAAGGATGTCTCGAAGATCGAGGTGTAGCAGCAGGTGTGTTTCTGATTGACAGAATTTTGTATTACGGTTTATTTCTGCCTTTAGTGATGATTAGGGTTTGTGTTTCCCTTAAGTGGTTTAGGGTTTTTGATTACAAATTTCAGATTACAAGTTTCTGGTTACAAATTTCTAATTACAAATTTTTGATTACAAATTTTTGATTACTGTCGTAATGTGTTGTAATTTTGCACCAATTCTCATGACAAATTCTGATTAGGGTTTTTGATTTTTTAAGTGGTTGATTTCTGAATCATGTTGAAAAGGACAGATTTCAAATTTCAGATTACTGTCTCAAAGTGTTGTAATTTTGCACCAAATTCACATTAAAATTTTTGTTTTTGCACCAATTATGATTACTAATTTTCTATTTTAGGTGGCTTGTTCCTCCCTATCCTAGAGTGCCGAACTTCGCAAAATTTTGCAAGACAAAGGAGGAATTTCACAACATATATGGTCGGTCGCTTGAGGGTATTGACCCTGTTGTTCTAATAGATAGATTGATTAGTGATGTAGACTGGATGTCAGTATATAAAGTGCCTAGAGTGAAAGGCAAGGTCAAGCTCAAGCATGTACGACCGGAGCTATACGACGACTGCATGAGATTGCACCAGAAAGTACATCAAGAGATCCCAGTCAACAACGAGTTGTCTGTTTCATTTGCCAGAGCTTTTGCATACAAGTATTGCAAAACAACAAAGGAATCTCGTGACCCTGAAATGTACAGGGTAGCTTGGGCAATTTATGGTGAGGCATCGATAGAAAGATGTCGGAAGATGGGGAGCTTGCAACAAAAAATGGCAAGATTTTGGAGCATGGCAGTTGATGATGCAACTGCCGACTCCCAACAAACCTGCAAGTATACGCCACACTGACACACAATGAAAGCCAATGTCGATGATACAGGTGAGACATTGATTAGCTATATGCTAAAAAATGTCCATGAAGCCTGTGAGACATTGGAGTTTTTTAAGACTGATTTAGAGAAAGAAACATTGGCTGCTGCGATGGAGAGCAAAGTCACTTTGGCAGTTACAACAATCAGAAATAAGATTCAGGTACCTATTGTTTTGCTAGTATGTAATATGTTATAAATAACTTGTACATGAAAATGTGCTACTGAGGCATTATCTGGAACAAGTTGCTCAACATGAACTTGAAATTGAGGGGTCGCTGGATCCCCATCAGAAAATTCAACCGCAGACAGATATCCAGATTCTTTCAATGAACCTAGACCTTCTAGGTGTAAATACTGTCGCTAATTACAATTTGGAAAAGCTACAAGTAAGTTAATGATTCTTGTTTCTTGTTGTTATATCTTCCTCATTAAGGAATAATTAATCGATAAATTTCTCGGTTGCATTGAAGGAACAATACTCTTGTCAAGAACAGGTAGTTAGCTGCCTTAAGAAGCAACTACATTTTGCGGAGGGGATGGTAAGGAGCAGATAATAATTGGACCTGAACATTCTTGCTCCCTTACCAAATAAAGGAGAACCAAGAAACGATATATTGACTGTTCAAGCACGTTCCATCGCTTGTGGATTACGTGTAGAGGACAAATCTGCTACTCTATTGGTTCACATACAAACATGCCAACACATATACCATATCGTTTGTTTTCAATATGCTCGTCGCATTGCTGCATTCTGTTTCGGTGATTGTAGTACAACTCTCCCAGATGAGTGGAGAAAACACACAAGTAAAATTGCTGCTAGTGACCATAGTGTAGCTAATTAGTTCCATCTTTGCTAGTGTGGAAACTATTTAGCTATTATGGTTGTAGTGTAGTAGCTAATTACCTAACATGTAGTTAATTAGCTAAGTGGTAGCTAATTAGCTAAGTGGTAGCTAATTAGCTACTACCATAAGTTAGCTGAGTAGCTAATTAGCTAAGTGGTAGCTAATAAACTACTACCATAGTTTAATATAGTAGCTAATTAGCTACTACTATAGTTTAGTACAATAGTTAATTAGCTAAGTGGTAGCTAATTAGCTACTACCATAGTTTAGTACATTAGCTAATTAGCTAAGTGGTAGCTAATTAGCTACTAGCATATGTTAGCTGAGTAGCTAATTAGCTACCACTTAGCTAATTAGCTAATTAGCTAAGTGGTAGCTAATTAGCTACTAGCATATGTTAGCTGAGTAGCTAATTAGCTACCACTTAGCTAATTAGCTACTACCATAGTTTAATACAATAGCTAATTAGCTACTACCATAGTTTAATACAATAGCTAATTAGCTAAATGGTAGCAAACCCTAAACCCTAATTAGCTAAATGGTAGCTAATTAGCTACTACCATACTTTAGTAGAGTAGCTAATTATGTAAGTGGTAGCTAATTAGCTAAGTGCAAGCTAATTAGCTATTATCATACGTTAGCTGAGTAGCTAATTAACGACCACTTAGCTAATTAGGCACTACCATCGTTTAGTACAGTAGCTAATTAGCTACTACCATAGTTTGATTATAGTGGCTAATTAGCTAGTAACATACTTTAGTACAGTAGCTAATTAGCTAAGTGGTAGCTAATTAGCGATTACCATATTTTAGCTTAGTAGCTAATTAGCTAAGTGGTAGCTAATTAGTTACTACCATAGTTTAGTATAGTAGCTAATTAGCTAAGTGGTGTCATGATATGGCAAGACTCGAACCCATGACCTTATGCTACATGGGTCGAGCTCTTGACCATTAGACCATACATTTTATGTTTTATTATAGAAAATTGATGTATATTCCAGATTTCTCTGGAACATTCTAGAAACTTCAGGAGTATTCCTTAGAACACTATAAAAGGAGGCACAAGGCATTATTTCGAACCAAATCGGTTCAACACCAATCTTAAGCCTCCTAGCTACTACTGTACATTCTCTTCACATAATATATATCTTTTCTTATTATCACTCTCTCTCTCTCTCTCTCTCTCTCTCTCTCTCCCTCTCACCCACTCTTTCCTTCTCTCGAGAGTTCTTCACCTCTCTTAGTACTAATACTTCTTTTAGTACTAATTCCTTCTCTGTCTTAGTATTGTTCCTGACAGTTTGAAACGATTTTCGGTTGGTCGATCTTCCTTTCCTCCTCTTCCTTTTATCTTCTTATTGTTCCTAGCGTTAAAGGTGCCATTTAACGCTAGGAAATCACTAGTATTTAGTAGAAAACCTAAAAGTACCCTTATACCTGTCATCTTCAAACTTAGGTATACGAAAGATACCCCTAGATTAGGAATTCACGACATGCTAGAAAACCTCCACGCAGATTTAGCCACACATCCCCAACTATCCGAACTACCGCGACCCTTCATATGTTGGACTAAGTCTAAGTCCATTCATTCCCTTCTCGTCAAAACTAAATATAAATCCATAAAAACTCCCACTTAATACTATATGCCTTTTATATCCCACCCCCACACCCACCCCCACCTATCACTTATCATGTACATACATATAACCCCCCTCTAACCCACTTTCACTAACCAATCCATTACCTATCACAATTCCCCGTTTCCCTCTCTCCCATCATTAAACTCCTATTCTCTCTCTCTCTCTCTCTCCTTCCCCCTATATATACCTACCCTCTTGTTGTAAATGACCTTGGCACTGATGAGCTCTACCTAGAGCGAAACTAGTTTGCACAAGGTCTTTCTAATGAAAATTCCTTAAGCTTTTCTCTTTTCTCTTTTCTCACTCACTCTTCTCTTCTTCTCTTCTTCTTTCATCTCATTCTCTCATTCTCTTTTACTCTTGGTCACCTCTAATCCTACTCACCTTAGTTTCACTTGCATCATTGCTTTATTTCTTTTCTTACTCTTCCCATATCATCTCAATAGTTGTGCTAGTTCGCTCGCACTCCTTGTCACGATCCTACGGTCATAGCAATAATTGTTATCTTTTCTTATTATCACTCTCTCTCTCTCTCTCTCTCTCCCTCTCACCAACTCTTTCCTTCTCTCGAGAGTTCTTCACCTCTCTTAGTACTAATACTTCTTTTAGTACTAATTCCTTCTCTGTCTTAGTATTGTTCCTGACAGTTTGAACCGATTTTCGGTTGGTCGATCTTCCTTTCCTCCTCTTCCTTTTATCTTCTTATTAATCCTCTTATCCTCCCTAGTAAAATGGAAACTGTTAGCGCTCAGGAATACCAATATGTTTTCTTGGAGCTCCAGTGCTTAAAAGAGAAATTTGTAGCACTAGAACAAGAAAATCATCGTTTGTTGGGGGATCTTCAACAAATAGCGTTGGAAAAACAACAACATGGGGAGTTGACGTTACGTGTACAACAATTCGAAGCAACTATCATATCATTACAACAACAAGGATCAAACACTCAAGGGATTCACAAAGAACCCAAGATCGGTCTTCCTACAAAATTTGATGGGACCCGATCACAGTTTAGAGGGTTTTTGAATCAGGTACGTTTAGTGATACAAATGCATCCTTCTCGATATCCCTCCGATGCATCACAAGTGGGACTAGTAGGCACTCTCCTTAGTGGCTCAACGTTAGCATGGTTTGCTCCATTGTTGGAAAAGGAATCTCCATTACTAAATAGTTTTGAAGAATTTATAAGTGAGTTTAAGGCCTATTTTGGAGATATTGACAGCATTAGGACTACAATTAACAAAATCAGGCGATTACGCCAAGGTGATCGTCCAGCCTCCGCATACGCTGTAGATTTCCGCCTACTCGTTGTTGATATCCCTTGGGATGATCACGCATTGATGGAGCAATTCCGTTATGGCTTACGCAACGATGTCAAGGATTTACTCTTGAACTTCCCCGAAGAGCCAAAGTCATTAACAGAAGAAATTAGTCGTGCGGTGAGATGCGACAACCGCCTCTTCGAAGGACGTTCGGAACGACAATTCCAGATTCCGAGGGCAAGATCAGAGCCTACCTACGCCTCAGTGGTAGCAAAACCTTTTCCGAGGGAGTCATATAATGCGCCTCTAGTAAGTACTCCAACTTAGATGGAAATTGACACCACACGTCATCGTGGACCGCTATCGGAAGAAGAAAAGTAACGACGCCGAACAAACCGACTATGTCTTTATTGTGGTGGACCAGGGCATATTGCGGTAAACGGTCCCCATAGGCCAAGAAGGCAGGTAAACCAAATAGTTGCTAGTTCTGATTGTACTAAACCCGAGTCTATTTCAGTAGGGATATCTGATAGTCCTAATAATACTAATAGCCCAAATCTAACGAACAAATTTGATGTCCTTAGTCAGTTAGAAGAAGAGTTAAACGACTAAGTCCAGCCAAACTAGGAGCCTTTTGGTTGGACAACCCTAGATCTGTGCAGCCCATTAGTGGTTCCATTCCCTCTAAGCAAGCTAGCAATGTGTTCGTCGCCCAAGTAACAGTTAGTACTAAAAGTACTCCTCCAGTACATGTCTTAGCACTTCTAGATTCCGGAGCTAATTCTTGCTTCATGGATAGGAAATTTGCCCAAGCTCATCAGATATCTCTCAGAAAACTCCCGTGTCCTGCCTTTGTAGTAGTCGTCGATGTGTTAGGAATTGACGCTTTTAAAACCTTCACCTCTCGGCCACAACCGAGGAAACACGAATCAATGCAGACACAGAGAGAGACTCGAATGCACAAGGTTTAGCGTGGAAAACCCTAGACGGGAAAAACCACGGGAGTGCAAGACTCCAACTATCACTATACGCAGGGAATGTACAATGGCGAGCTGCAAGGCGACGACCTTGAGCTCGCTGTCCTCGCCACAGGCGGCGGTATTACACAGAGGCGTCAACCTCTTCCTTTCTCTCTCTCTCACTCTCTCTCTCGGCTGCTCTCACTTCGCTCCCTCTAAGTGGAAAACAGAAAATGAGCAACAACTTACAGCAGCACTAAACAGTTTGCCCTAAGTCATATTTATACACATATGACTTTCGGGCTATTTACAAATATAGCCTCAAGGGCCCTTGGCAAACATATTCACAAATATGTCCCCGCATCCGGATCTCTCTCCGGGTACATTCATCATCCGGCTCCGTAGCCAGGGTCTTCATCATCCGGATCCGTAGCCGGGGTCTTCATCATCCGGCTCCGTGGCCGGGGTCTTCGTCATCCGGCTCCGTGGCCGGGGTCTTCATCATCCGGCTCCGTAGCCGGGGTCTTCGTCATCCGGCTCCCGGACATCCGACCATCCCATCCGGAGGGACCGTAATCCCAACAAACTCCCCCTTCACTTCGGCATGGGATGTCTCTCCAATCCGATCCTCTTCCGGCACGCTTCCAGCTTGTCGGGTGTGAGCACTTTGGTCAGCATATTTGACCCGTTCTCGTCCGTGTGGATCTTCGTCAGCACGAACTCCTGGTCTTCTATCCTTTCCCGGATCCAGTGATATCTTCGCTGGATGTGCTTCGTCCGGGAGTGATAGGCCGCGTTCTTCGCAAGGTGGATAACACTCTGACTGTCGCAGTAGAGTCGGTACTCCTCCTGCCGGATATCGAGCTCTCTAATGAAGTCCTTCATCCATATCATTTCCTTGCCGGCTTCAACAACCGCCATGTACTCCGCCTCCGTGGTTGACAATGCAACCGTCTTCTGCAGCCTCGACTGCCACGAAACAGCTCCCCCTGCATACGTCATCACATACCCTGATGTGGACCGGCTGGTATCTGCATCAGCCGACATATCCGAATCGGTAAAGCCGTCGAGTTCGGGCTTACCGGAGCCGAATCGGAGGCACACGTTTGCCGTGCCTTTCAGGTATCGGAGTATCCACTTGGCCGCGTTCCAGTGTTCTTTGCCGGGATTGCTCATGTACCGGCTCACCACTCCGACTGCATATCCTATGTCCGGTCTTGTACACACCATTGCGTACATCAAGCTTCCGACGGCAGAGGCATATGGTACTTTCATCATGTCCTCCTTCTCAGCGTTTGTCTTGGGACTTTGCTTGCTGGACAACTTGCAGTTTGCAGGGAGGGTCGATCCGACCGGTCTTGCTTCCGACATGTTGAACCGTTGAAGCACCTTTGTCACGTACTTCTCCTGTGACAGCCACAACTGCTTCTTCTTCCGGTCCCGGATGATGTGCATCCCTAGTATTTGCCTCGCCGGACCCAGGTCCTTCATTGAGAAGGTTCGGTGAAGCGCTTTCTTCAGCATCCGTATCTTGACCTGGTCCCGTCCGACGATCAACATGTCGTCCACGTACAGGAGGAGTATTAGAAAGTCTCCTCCTTCGAACTTCTTCACAAACACGCAGTGATCGGACTGCGTTTTGTGGTACCCTTCGTCGGTCATGAAAGAGTCGAACTTCCGGTACCATTGCCGGGGAGCCTGCTTCAGTCCGTAAAGGCTCTTCTTCAACCGGCATACCAGGTGCTCCTTCCCTTTCTTCTCGAATCCTTCCGGTTGCTGCATGTAGATCTCTTCTTCGAGGTCACCGTGAAGAAATGCCGTCTTCACGTCCATCTGTTCTACCTCGAGGTCCATGCTTGCCGCTATGCTCAGCATCGTCCGGATGGAGGTCATCTTCACTACCGGGGCAAATATCTCGTCGAAGTCAACGCCCTTCTTCTGCTGGAACCCCTTCACCACGATCCTGGCTTTGTATCTCGGAGGGTTTCCGGCATCTCCCGGTTTCAGCTTGAACACCCACTTGTTTCGAAGTGCCCGCTTTCCTTTCGGCAACTCCACAAGTTCATATGTGTGGTTCTCATGCAGGGAATCCATCTCCTCCTGCATGGCACTTAACCACCTGCGACTATGGGTGTCAAGCTTTGCTTCTTCAAAACTCTCCGGCTCCCCCTCGTCGGTTAGCAGCACGTGCTCTGGTTCCGGAAATCTCCGGGGGGCTCTTCTCTCTCTTAGAGGATATCTCCGTTCCGGAGCTTCGGTAACCGGCTCCTCCGTTTCCTCTTCATCCGAATCCATTTCGGGATCGGGGCCGGTTCCGGTATCAGTTTCATCTTCCTCGGCCGGTTCTGTTTCTTCACCGTCTTCGGCCGGATCCTCGAGTGTTAACCGGTCCCTTGCCGGTCGGGACTGCTTCTCGTAGAGTTGATCCTCACTGGTTGACTTGGAGCTCTTCATCTTCTTCTCCGACTCCCAGTCGGCGAGTGTCTTGTCCTCCATGAAGATGATATCTCGACTCCTGAATATCTTCTTGTCGACCGGGTCCCATACTCGGTAGCCGAACTCGTCGTCGCCGTAACCGACGAATATGCATGGCCGGGTCTTTGGATCTAACTTTCCTCTCCGGTCCTTTGCCACATGCACGTATGCGAGACACCCAAACACCTTCAAATGCCGGTAGGACACTTCCTTACCGGTTCACACTCTCTGTGGCGTGTCTCCATCCAGGGGTACTGAGGGTGATCTATTTATCACATATGTCGCCGTCGACATTGCCTCAGCCCAAAATCCCTTGGGTAATTTCGCATGTGCTAGCATACTCCGGACCCTCTCCATTATGGTCCGGTTCATCCTCTCGGCCAGCCCGTTCAGTTCTGGCGTCTTCGGCACAGTAAACTCGAGCCGGATTCCCATCGAACGGCAATACTCCTCAAATTGCCCTCGGTATTCTCCTCCGTTATCCGCTCGTAGTGCTTTCAGCTTCTTGCCGGATTCTCTTTCCACTCTCGCGTGGAGTTCTTTGAAGACGGACAATACTTGGTCCTTTGTCTTCAACGGTGCCGTCCACAGCTTCCGGCTGTGGTCATCTATGAATGTTACGAAGTACTGGGCTCCGCCATGTGACTTCGTTTCTACCTGACACACATCAGTGTGTACCAACTCCAATGGTACACTACGTCTCATCAGTGGTCTTGAGCGGAAGGAGGTCCGGTTTTGCTTACCGGCCAGACAGTCGGTACACTTCCCCAGGTGTACGTGCTTTACCGGTATCAGGTTGTCTTCGGCAAGCCTCTTCATCCCCTTCTCGCTCATGTGGCCCAGTCTCTTGTGCCACAGCTCACCGGCAGTGTCAACTGCCACGTTCAGCTCCTCAGGACATAGCCGGGAATTCATTAGGTACAGTGTGTTGACCTTCCGGGCCCGAGCCACTATCAGGCTCCCTTTGCTGAACTTCATGACACCGTTCCGGATGCTACCCGTGTAGCCTTCATCGTCTAGCCTCCCGGTCGAAATCAGGTTCAATCGAACCTCCGGAACGTGTCGGACATCCTTCAGCAGCATCTTGCATCCGGTTGATGTCATCAGCCACACGTCTCCTATGCCGGCAATCCGGCATGTACCTTCATTTCCCATCCGGACACAGCCATGCTCACCGGCTGTGTAGGATGAGAAGTATTTCTTCTCCGGGGTCAGGTGGAACGACACTCCGGAATCGACCACCCAGGTCATCTCTTCACCGGCAAGGTTCAGCTCACTCTCTTCGGTAATGAGCATTATCTCTTCTTCACTTGCCGCGAGTGCCGTCGTTCCTTTCCGGTCCTGCCCTCGCCGATCCGGACCTCTCCGGTCCGTGGCTCCCCGGTATGCACCGTTTCGCTCCGGTGACTTCTTCGAATCGGTACCGTCGGTTCCGTTGTCTTTCCGGAAATGCCGACAGTTCTTCTGGAAGTGCCCCGGCTTCCCACAGTAGAAGCATGTAGGTCTTCCCCTCGACTGCGACCGTGTCCCCGACTTCTCCCGTCTTTGCGGACTCCGGTTCCGTTGTCTTCCCCATTCGGATTCGGTAAGCAGCGCCTTCGAGTCGGAGGCCGGTTCTTTATCTCTCCGACGCGCTTCTTCATTTAGAATACTTGTCTTTACCGTTAGCAAAGACAAGTTCTCTTCCTTACAAGAGGTGCTGAGAGTAACTACCAAGTTCTCCCAGCTCTCCGGAAGGGTACACATCAGCATGATGGCTTGCATTGCGTCATCCAACGGGAACTTGATCGCCGCAAGCTGGTTCACGAATCCCATGAACGTGCTGACGTGTTCGACCATGCTCTCGCCGTCCCGGTACTTAAGATTCACTATCTTCCTCATCAGGGAGGTCCGGGTCAGAGCATTCTTCCTCTCATACAGTCCGGACAGCTTCTGCCACATCTCATAGGCGTTCGTATCGTTCCCCACATGTTGCAGAACACTTACATCGACATATTGCCGGATCGTCGCTACGGCTTTCCGGTTCAGGAGCTTCCACTCCGACTCTATTACCCCCTTGGGTATCTCGGCATTGTCGATCGGTTCGTACAGGTCTCGGACGATGATGTTATTCTCTGACCGGACAAGGCCTAACACAAGGTGTCACGGAGACACTTCACCAAAGGGTGATTACGGCATAGGATTAAGATTCAACGATTACACCGACTTAAGTAGGTTACACGATTAGAGTGCTTTTGTTAATTACACGCGTAAGATATAACAGTAAGTACAGAACGGAAATCAACACAGAAGTATAAACACCATATGCTCTCTTAATTATCCGTTGCGATTACAATGGGGTCTGGGCCTTTAAATAGGTTTCCGGCCCGTAGTACAAAACGGTGCCTATCGCACCTATTCGGGATCCGTCTGGATCTGGAACGGCATACCGTTTCCAGTCCGTCCGTCCATACTAGGCTTATTTACAACCATACTTAATTAATTCCTTCACTCCGTATTTTGGACTCCTTGCCGGCCGGTAACACATGGCACGCCCGTGGGACAGTACCTTGTACGTCGAACCCTTCTCGGCCCCTTCATTGTTCACCGAAATTGTCCAAAATACTTTGTTCCAGAGTTTCCACTTGTTCTTCCGGTTGTGGTTGCTACGGCTGTGCTTGCTGCTGCTGCTGCTGTGGTTGCGGTTGGGACTGAGGCTGCTCCGGCTGCTCTATAGGCGGCTGCTCCGTTTGTTTCTCTGACTCCGGCATCCCCGTTTGACTGCTTCCGGTCCGGTCTCCTTCCAGTAACGGTTCCTCATCACTGAGGTTGACCGTAACCGGTTCTCGTGCTTTCTCTTCCCGGATCCGGGACCTCTCGTAGCTTTCAAACTGGATCTGCGCCTCCAGCCTGTCGTCGTCCAGCTGAGCTACAAGTTGCCGGACTTGCCCTAGTTGGTCCTCTACCAAGGCTTGAAAGTCTTCGGCCAGCTCATCTCTTATGCCGGTGAAGTCTTCGGAAGTCAGCATATAGCAACCATCTCCCTCCTTCCGCCGGTTCTCTACGTCGGCCCGGAGCAATTGGAGTTCCGCCGCATTCGTGGCCCACTTGGTCCACCATTTGACGGAACCGTTGTCAATCAAGCTCTTGGTCTGGTTCAACCAGGCCCGCATGATATCCTGGATGCGACTTGCTCCCATTTGCGCTCTACTTTCCACAACTTGTCGTTCCTCCTTCAACTGCTTGATGAGATTAGCCGTATCCTCCGCCTGCTCTCTGTAGCGCGTCAGCTGCCCTTGATATGTTGTCTGCAGCCTCTGCAGTACCTCCGCCGCTCTTTCTTTTTCCGCCTGCTGTTGCCTGAGGAGCTCTGTCCGAACCTTCTCCGCCTCTTCCAACCGTCTTCTGGTTTCCGCTTGTTCATTAGCGTATGCCGTTGCGGTCCGATCAACTGCTTGCCGGAGCTCATCCATCCGTTCCTTGTGCTCCGTTTGCAACCGTTTATACTCCCGGTGCAAGTGCTCAAATTCCTCCGTTTTTTGTTTGAGCTTGCCGTTGATCTGGCGATGGTTCCGGTCCTCCCGGTCCTTTAGTCGCCGGAGTTCCTCTTTTAGGCGCTCTACTTCTGTTTCGGCGTTTCTCCGGAGCTTGTCCTTCTCTTGCAGCATTTTCTCCTTTTCCTCCTTGAGCCGGTCGTACGCTTGGTGGCCTTTTCGTAAGCTCTCCTCGGCCCGGCGTAGATTCTCAGTAGTCTTTTTGAGTTTTGCCTCCGCTGCCGTCTTCAACTCTCTTTCGCGGCTCCTCAGCGCTTCTTGGGCAGCTAGCTCATCCTTTAAGTCCGCAAGCTCTTGGGCTTGTGCCGCATTTCTCTCCGGAACGGTTTCCGTTGCCGGGGTCTGATTGCTATGTACAGGTTGATCTGACGCTTTATTCTGTACATTGCCCGGAGTCACCGGTGCTTGGACTTGTGTTGTCAAAGCCAATTGCGCCATTTCCCTTGTGACCCTGTCCAAGTCTTGTTCAAGGCTCCGGATTCTGGACCGGGCCGTCTCTAGATCTACGGTTGTGACGAGCAACCGTTCGTGGTGCGCTCTCTCCTCCGCCTCTATGTACTCGACCGCTCCGACGATCTGCTCGCCTACCCACCGTAGCCACATGCTACTGGTGCCTTGCTGCTGTACTGGTCGGGTCGGCTCGTTCACTATGGAATTGTCTGGCCTGAGTGCCTGTATATGCCGTTCTGGTTCTACTTCTTGGCCGCCGTGTGTGCTGGCTGGGCTCGCCGGCTGTTGAGTTCCGGTTCTCGCCGTCTCCGGAGCCGTTGGAATGACTTCTTGTATAGAAGTCGACAAGGCCGATTCTATACGCACCGGTTCCGGTTCCTCCCTTATGGTTTGCTCAGGTTGAGTTGGGGGCGTTTCTTCCTTTTGCGGGTCCGAACGCTCCCCCGCTGTCCCGGCGGTCCTACTTCTTGACCGTCGTTGGAGGTGCTCTACTGGCTCCTCCGTTTCCTCTTCCTGGGTAGCAGCATGTATCTGTGCCGTCAAGGGTTCCGGTTCCTTCTGTCCCGGTCGTCGTATGGTTATCTTAACGGGTCGGACCGGTGACACCTCCTCCGGTTCTGGGAGCCGTTTCTTCCCTTTCGTCGCCTTCGACGCCAGTAGCTGCTGTCGTTTGGACGCGGGTTTCGAGGTGCTTCCTTCCGATAATCTTGGCCGCTTCTTTGGCTGAACGGTCTCGACCGGCGGCACGAGCAATGTTATCCACTGCGCTACGGCATGCCACAGCTTCCGGCCCTCCTTGCCGTCCTTTCCTCGTACCGTTTCGATTGCCACGCACAAACCGTCTGCAATCAACACCGGCCAATCCACCTTGATCCCTTCATAGGTGGCTATGATCATCCCTGCCCGATTTTGTGGCATGACAGGGGGTCGGGGGTACACGTGGCCGTACTCATGGAGCACTCGAGCTATCTCCCTGAATAGCGGATCTTCGCCGCCCTGCGTTCGATAGCCTTTGCCGGCTAGAGAGTACTCACCGAAATATCAGATGAGTTGCTCCGAGGTTGGGTTATCAATCTGAAAAATACCTCCCTCCGGAAGGCCTGTTAGCGCACGGATCGCTTCCTCGGTGATGACTTCTGTGTCGAGCTCCTTGATGACCCGGTCGGCTTCTTTGTGCGGTGGTGCCTCCATGATGGTCAAGAACCCATCCAGTCCGTGTTGCCTGAGCCATTTCCTGGCCGATTCCGACAGCGTTTGTGGCTCCATGTCTGCTTTGAGGTCGAGGAAAGATGGCGAGGTAGAGTGGTGATGAGAGCGAGAGCGAGAGAGAGAGAGTTCCGAACGTGGGGGTTCTCTGAGTGCAAGTTCGCGTTTGGTAAGCTTCCACCGCCTTGGTGCTTCTGTGCTTCTTGGCTCGCGAAATGAAAAGGTCTCCATGCGTTCTGCTTCTTCTCTGTGCGTTTTGGCGCCTTTTTCGAGCATGCACACGTCGTGTACTAATTTAGTATTAAGTAATGTGGCGGCACTTAAATGCCCACTACGTACCTTTTCGCTCCTTGCTTTCACGTCCGTTCATACCTCGATTTTTAATGATTTCTCTTTTCTTTTTTTCTTTTTTTTTTTTAAATTTTTATTTTTATTTTTATTATTTATAAATGACGGTATGTGATCTTACACATCCGTAGGTCCCTTCGGACCCTTACCGTTTTCCTTACGGGTTGCCGTGTCTTCCTTCGCCTCTGCTACGGGTTCCCCGTCGTCTTTTTCTTCCATCCGTACCGTTCCCGGTATAGTGCCGGTGGGCTGCATAAACGGGTTATTTGGCATCGGTCCTTTATAGGGCTTTAGTCTAAATCCGTTGACCCACTTGCCTAGTACTTCACCGGCAAGTGTCCCTAACTGATAGGACCCGTTGTATTCCCGTGTCAGCCAATACGGGCCTGTCCATCTAAACCGGAGTTTACCCGGCATCTTGCCCATCCTCGTTTGGAATACTAGCACCGGCTTTCCGATTTCGAACATCTTTTCATTACCTTTCTGGTGACGGTCAACGAACGCTTTCCGTCGTCGTTGCTCCAGTTCCATGTGTAGGATGCTGGCCAGCCGTTGCTCCTCCAGTTCGCATAGTGCTGCTAGCCGCATTTCTTCCGACTCCTTTTCATTCAGCCGTTCCCGTAGTTGGATCCGTAAGCTTGGTACCTGAAATTCCACCGGCATGACCGCCTCTAAGCCGAACGCTAACCGGAACAGCGTTGTCCGGATACTTGTTTTGTATGCCGTTCGGTACGCCCATAGCGCACTATGGAGCTTTGTATCCCAGTCCGTCCGGTTTTCATTGACGATTTTGCGGAGAATGTTCTGGAGCGTTTTGTTGGTTGACTCTGCTAACCCGTTCGCTTGTGGGTAGTATGGTGTGCTCCGTTTATGGACCACGGCATAGAACGTTGTTAAGCTTTCAACTACCTGGCCGGGGAAGTGCCCTCCTTGGTCGCTGATTAATTCAATCGGACATCCATATCGGCACCAAATGTTCTCGTACAGGAATTTTGTTGTGGATGACGCGGTATTGTCTCTCAAGGCCTTAGCCTCCACCCATTTTGTGCAATAATCTGTTGCCACGATGACATAACGATTACCCGTTCTCATTGCCGGTGGCTTGAACGGTCCGACAAAATCCAACCCCCACTTCTGGAATGGCTCTAGTGGAAGTACCGGTTGGTGTGGCATCCGTGCTTGCTCCATAGGCTGGCCCATTCGTTGGCATAGGTCACATTCCTTAGCATACTTGACGGCGTCTTTTAACGTCGTGGGCCACCATAAGCCGCTCTGCCATACTTTCCTTGCCGTCGCTTCCCCGGCATAGTGTCCTCCGGCAACCCCACAGTGTGCTTCCCGTAAGATTACTTGTTTCTCGTCACTACGGACTGCCCGTCTCCATATTCCATCTGCTCCCTTGTGGTAGAGAGTGTCCCGTAACAGACAGAAATTGCGGCTCTGCACCGCCAGTCGTTTCCTCTCGTCCCGGTTCATATCCTCTGGTGGCAGGCCCGTGCTTAGGAACTGGTGCATGTTTGTCAGCCACCTATCTTCTGATGCCACCGTGTCGTCCGCTGCCGTTTCCGGGATGATACAGAATAACTCTGCGTCCGGGAATTCATCCGATACTCCGTCGCCTGATTCTCCGGACTCTAACCGGCTCAGGTAGTCTGCTACGGCATGCTGGATACCGGGCCGGTGGAAGATCTCGAATTCGAACTCCTGCAACAGCAAGGTCCAACGGGCCAACTTACCGGTCAGGGATGCCTTGGACACTAAGTACAGGAGCGCCGAGTGATCCACATGAAAGGAGAACTTCCTTCCCAATAGGTAATGACGAAACTTTGTGACACTGTAGATCATGCCCAGGGCCTCCCGTTCCGTCGTCGAATAGTTCTTCTCTGCTTGGGACAGCTTCCGGCTGGCATAATATACCGGCCGGTACCATTTAGGCTCCGTAAGTTGCATTAAGGCGCTGCCGATAGCGATGTCGGAAGCGTCAACGAACACATGAAATTCCTTGCTCCAATCCGGAGGCTGCACGACGGGTGCTTGCGACAAAAGTACCTTCAGGGCATTGTATGCCTTATCCTCCGTATCCGTCCATTGGAACGGTGTCCGATGTACCGCGGTGTGTAATGGTGTAGCCAAGTCAGCCAAGTGACGGAGCATCCGGCTGTGCCACCGGATCTGTCCTAAGAATCGGCTTAGTGCTTTGGCCGTTTTCGGCGCCGGTGCCCCTAGTATCGCGTTTACTTTGTCCGGGTCGACCACAATGCCCTCCTTACTTACAATGTGTCCCAGTAAGATTCCACTTGAAACCCCAAAGATGCATTTTGCTGGGTTTAAGCTTAGCCGGTATAACCTACACTTTTCAAGGCATAACCGTAGGTGCTGCAAATGGTCTTTTCCCCGGCTATAGACTGCAAAATCATCCAGGAAAACTTGCATGAAGGCAGGAATGTATTCGCCGAAGATCTCCATGATGATTCGCTGGAAAGTTGCTGGTGCCGTTTTTAGGCCGAACATCATTACTTCGGCCACAAACACCCCCCATTCGGTGATGAACGTTGTCTTCTCCTGGTCGTCAGGGTGCATCCGGATTTGATTGTATCCGCTGAACCCGTCTAAAAAACTATAAACTTCATGGCCGGCGACGGCATCCAGTACTCCATCCGTGAACGGAAGAGGGAATGCATCCGTAATTGTGGCTGCATTTAGTTTCCTGTAATCTACACACACGCGGATTTTACCGTTCTTCTTTGGGACGACGACGATGGGGCTCAGCCACGTCGCTTTCTTTACCGGCCGGATGAAGCCCACTCTTAGGAGTTTGTTGATTTCCTCCTTCACTTTGGCGGCGTAGTTGGGGTTCATTCGGTAACGTCTTTGCGCCACTGGTTTCGCGTCCTTGCCTAAGTGGATCTGATGCTGATATAATTGAGGGTCCAGCCCTCGCATGTCTTCGTATGACCAGGCGAATACGTCGCGAAACTCCGTGAGAAGTTTGATCATCGCCGCTTTATCTTCCGGCTTCATTTCTTTGGCGATGTGTACCGGCTTTGATTCGTCCTTGCTTCCTAGGTTCACTTCGTCGAGCTGGGATGTTTTTACCCGTTGGGAAACGGCCATTTCCCGTTCCAACGCTTCCTGTGCTTGCCGTAATTCCCGAATCGAATCTTTGTCTGGTTCGGCTTCGGTTTCGTCCCGTTGCGGCAAGTATGGCGCTACGGCTTCAGCTACGTCAATCTCGAAGAGTGGTACGATCTTCGGGTGTTCCTCCAAGTACTGGGCTTCTTCGTCGTCTGCCAACCCTTCAAGCATGTTCACGCATTCCGCATATAGCGATGTGCATTCCTTACCGTTGCTCGTCCGTGGTTGTGTCGGTACCCGGACCTTGGCTTTTCCGCGCCGGAAGGTAATCATATTTTTCCGCCAATTTTGCTTGATGTGTGCTGTTTTCAACCATGGTCTGCCCAGCAACAGTGGGTACGCGCCTTGCGCCTGTAGCTGCAGCACTACAGCCGAGATGTGAAATGTGTGACCTCCTATGGTGACTTCCAATTTCCGTATTAAGCCCGTCGGCCGTATAGAGCTCGTATCCGCCATCCGTAGCCAAAACGGACATGGCTCCCATTCATGTATACCCAAGGCATCACACGTGTGGAGGCTTATTACGTTCACCCCGGAACCTCCATCGATTACTGTGCCGGGAAGTTCGTGCCCTTTGACAATAGCTGTAATCACCGGACTACTAGTGTCCACCACCGTCGGTCCCTCCTCCGGATTCGAGAAGAGGACTGGTGCCGGTGGGGCTATACCGTCTGTCATGACCGTTTTTAGTCCTTCCGTAAATCGCGGCACGAGCTGCAAGAGTCTTCCTAATGGCAACGTGATCTGACATTCTTGCAGTGCTTGCCATGTCTCGTTTTCTGGGTGGCTACCGCCGGCACTCCCTATGGTATTCGCCTTTTGCCGTTCCGTGTCCGCGACGTTCCTTTCATTGGCTTCCTTCACCCATTCTGTCGCCTGTTTTCGTATGGCCTCTTGTGTTTCCCACTCTTTGGCCATGCCTTTCGACCGTGTGGTTACTTGCTGTACATCCGCCACTTCCGGAACCACCATATTAACTGCTGGTCGTTTATTGTAGCTCTTTGCCGGGCACTGGTTACTGTAGTGGCCTTCCTGCCTGTAGTAATAGCAGTACTCTTTACGGGTATTGCTGGATTCAGCATTGCTGGTATCCGGAGTCGGTCCCGTAGTGAGTGGTGCGTTCTGTGCCGGTTGGCTCCTTGGGGTTCCATGTTCCGGGTCCCTAGTGTGACCACCTTTCTTGAAATTACGTTTCTTATTATTCTTATTTTTATTTCGGTAGTCCGGTCGTGGTGGATCGTAAAATCGGCCGTAGTCCTCCTGGTGCCTTCGGTAACTAGGGGAATGGTCTCTGTCGTATTGCTCGTGTCGTCTGTTGGACTCCTGATAACGGTCCGATCGCTCATACCGGTCGTAGTTATCATGCCGATTCCCGTACCGGCCATCATTCTCTTGTCTGTCTCCGTACCGGACATCCTGTGCCGGTCGGTACCAGTTCATTCTTTGCCAACGATCGTCATCTTCGTCTCGGCTGCTTCTTGGCTCGATCCGTCGGACGGGTGGTGCTTGTCGGTTTAACAGGTTATACTCGCACCGGTCCGTTGTATGACTCTTGGATTGACAAATCACACACTGAGTTCGCATGGTGCACTCCACTGCCGAGTGTCCGGCATTCAAGCAGATTGTGCATTGAATTGCCTGCCGGAACCGGAGATCTTCATCGGTGGGTAACGCCCGTTGCAGTGTTCCCAGTGTAAGCCATGAGCTTGACTTTTCCATTTCTCTGACCCGGTCAATGACCTGGTCAATGGTGCTTCCTCGAAAGTCGATTACCGTACACACCGTGCGTAACGGTTCCCGGAGTGCGTTTAAAAATATCGTGCGTAATTCCTCCTCCGGGGGTGCACGGGCAAGCTGGCTATGCATTCGTTGGAAACGGATGACGAATTGGGGAATGCTTTCCCCTGCCTCCTGTCGGATCGTATAAAACAGGCCCACCATTGTCGTCTGGTCGACCTCCTTGTGGAAAAAATGCAAGAATTTTGCTTTTAATTCTGCAAAGGTTGTGATGGTCGCCGGGTCCTGCGTCCGCCGCCATCGTGTCGCTGGTCCTTCCAACGTGACCCCGAATTCCGCTATCTTCGAGCGTTCTTCTTCCTTCGGTGTCATTCACTGGGACGTGTGATTTGCTTCCCATGTCTGCTCGAAGGCATGAACATGCGCTTCCGCGTCCGGATCATCGCGATACTTTGAGTATTGGAACGGCATGTCGTCGTCCAGTATTAGGCCGCGGTTTAGTGGCGTTTGTTGATATCTTTCCGGTTTTCTCTCCGGTTCCACTTCCGGTTGTTTTGCCGGTGCTTTTTCCGGTTCCTCGTCCGGTTCTTTTTCCGGTTCTTTCACTGGCTCGTCTTTCGGTACCTTCGCCGACTCTTTCGTTGGTGTCGGTGGCTTTGCTTCTTCCACTTCCGGTGTTGGTGGGTTGACGGTTTCCGTTTGCGGTTTCGGATAGCCCTGGTCGAGCAGTTCCAGTTCTGGAGTCGGCACGGTATCCGACCCGTCGTCCTCCGGGCCGCCGGGGGTATCGTTGCTGCTCCGGTAGTTCGTGTGCACGCTGTATCCCCCTTCGGAATCCGATTCGTAGGCTGAAAAGGCTTCTGCCTCGTTTTCTCCGCTTGCCAGCGCCTCGAGCAGGCGTTCGGTTTCCCGGAGACTACTTAGACTGCTTCCGTCGTCCTGGTCGCGAGTTTGATGTAACCGAAGAGATTCCTCCGCGACTCTCCGGATCTCATTGGAGAACGAACGATCCGAGCGAATTTCGTGCGCTGCTTGCTGGAAAGTCTCACGCCGTCTTTGCCGTTCGGCGAGGCGTCGAGCTCGGTCTGTAACCAGGTCGTGCGTTGGTCTCGTCATCCATTAAGCCGTCGTTCGCTGCGAGAAAGGAGGAATTGTGGTCGCCAAAACTGTGTTATTCTCTGACCGGACAAGGCCTAACACAAGGTGTCACGGAGACACTTCACCAAAGGGTGATTACGGCATAGGATTAAGATTCAACGATTACACCGACTTAAGTAGGTTACACGATTAGAGCGCTTTTGTTAATTACACGCGTAAGATATAACAGTAAGTACAGAACGGAAATCAACACAGAAGTATAAACACCATATGCTCTATTAATTATTCGCTGCGATTACAATGGGGTCCGGGCCTTTAAATAGGTTTCCGGCCCGTAGTACAAAACGGTGCCTATCGCACCTATTCGGGATCCGTCCGGATCTGGAACGACATACCGTTTCCAGTCCGTCCGTCCATACTAGGCTTATTTACAACCATACTTAATTAATTCCTTCACTCCGTATTTTGGACTCCTTGCCGGCCGGTAACAGATGAGAAGGTCTTCCATCTTTATCTTCCAGTCGGCGTAGTTCTGTGAGTTCAACACCATCATCCCCGGCTGCCCGCTGCTGCCGCCTTCCATTTTCTGCACTGCAGTCGCTCTGATACCAGTTTGTTAGGAATTGACGCTTTTAAAACCTTCACCTCTCGGCCACAACCGAGGAAACACGAATCAATGCAGACACAGAGAGAGACTCGAATGCACAGGGTTTAGCGTGGAAAACCCTAGACGGGAAAAACCACGGGAGTGCAAGATTCCAACTATCACTATACGCAGGGAATGTACAATGGTGAGCTGCAAGGCAATGACCTTGAGCTCGCTGTCCTCGCCACAGGCGGCGGTATTACACAGAGGCGTCGACCTCTTCCTTTCTCTCTCTCTCACTCTCTCTCTCGGCTGCTCTCACTTCGCTCCCTCTAAGTGGAAAACAGAAAATGAGCAACAACTTACAGCAGCACTAAACAGTTTGCCCTAAGTCATATTTATACACATATGAATTTCGGGCTATTTACAAATATAGCCTCAAGGGCCCTTGGCAAACATATTCACAAATATGTCCCCGCATCCGGATCTCTCTCCGAGTACATTCATCATCCGGCTCCGTAGCCGGGGTCTTCATCATCCGGATCCGTAGCCGGGGTCTTCATCATCCGGCTCCGTAGCCGGGGTCTTCATCATCCGGCTCCGTGGCCGGGGTCTTCGTCATCCGGCTCCGTAGCCGGGGTCTTCATCATCCGGGTCCCGGACATCCGACCATCCCATCCGGAGGGACCGTAATCCCAACACGATGGTCGTCCCATTGCCTCAGGAAATATCATAGAAGAGTCAGAGCCCATTAATATTGTCCTAGATAATCTAGCATGTGTCATATCATTTAATATAATTAGCATCCCAGAACACCCCATTGTCTTAGGATTTATCATGGTTTGAATTACATAACCCAGACATAGATTGGTGACCAAGAGAAATCCGGCATTGAAAAGCTTGAGGGTCTACTCATGAGATTGCAACGATTTCACTACATTAGTTGCGTGAGGAAGGACGCAAGGAAGAAATGTTCCTCTTCGCAATATCAGTAAAACCCGCCAACACCACTAAAGAGGAATCCACCGTTCAACTTCCAGAGAAGTATCGTCATTATGCCGATGTTTTTTATTAAGTACAAGCCAATACGCTTCCTCACCATTGACCATATGATTGCCCCATTGATTTACAACCGGGGAAAGAGCCACCATGGGGACCGATCTACAATCTGTCACCAACTGAACTGGAAGTCCTTCGAGCCTATATAGAGGATAATTTGGAGAATGGTTTCATACCACATTCGAAATCTCCAACCGGCGGACCCATTTTCTTCGTCAAGAAAAAGGATGGCTCACTTCGTCTCGTTGTAGATTACTGTGGCTTGAATAAGGTTACAATCCGAAATAGGTATGCACTCTCCCTTATCTCAAGTCTTTTAGAACGGATCAATGGTGCTAGGTTCTTCACGAAGATTGACTTATGGGGAGCCTATAACCTCGTACGGATGCGACCAGGAGATGAATGGAAGACTGCGTTCCACACCAAATATGGGCACTTCGAGTATACGGTCATGCCGTTCGGCCTCACTAATGCGCCAACAGTCTTCCAGCACATGGCAAATGATATTTTCCGAGATCTCTTAGATGTGTGTCTAATCATCTATTTGGATGATCTACTGGTTTACTCAAAGACCCAAGAAGAGCATGATTCTCATCTACTGTTAGTACTAAAACAACTTCGAGAACATGGTCTTTATGGAAAGCTGGAAAAATGTAGTTTCGGGTGCAACCAGGTGGAATTTCTCGGCTATGGCATTTCCTCAGAAGGCATCTCCATGGACCCAGCTAAGGTCAAAACGGTGGTAGAATGGCAAATTCTGCGTTTGGTGCGGGATGCACAATGCTTTCTAGGCTTTGCCAATTTTTACCAGAAGTTTATAGAGGATTACTCAAAGCTCGTTTTGCCTCTTACACAACTTACTAGGAAGGGACAATCGTTTGTTTGGTCTGAAGAAGCGGACATGGCTTTTGAGAATCTTAAACAAGCATTTACATCGGCTCCAATTCTAGCTCACGTTGATCCAGAAAAACCATTCATCATCGAAGCAGATGCATCGGATTTTGCATTGGGGAGCATTCTATCACAACGAGGTAATGATGAAAAGCTACATCCTGTGGCTTTTCACTCATGCAAGTTTGACATTGCCAAAATCAACTATGAAATTCATGATAAAGAGCTATTGGCTATAGTGGACTCTTTTATGCAATGGAGGCATTTTCTAGAGGGATCTTCTCATCAAGTCATTGTATTCAATGACCACAAAAACCTCGCCTATTTTCAAGACGCTCGTGTGTTAAATCGACGTCAAGCTTGGTGGGCCCATTTTCTCATGCGTTTCGACTTTAAGATTACATATCGACCTGGGAAGCATCAAGGGAAAGTAGATGCATTATCACAGTGTTCGTACCTAGCACCGCATCTTGGCGAGCCAGCTTTCGATAACCAAAAGCAAGTAATCTTGGGACCGGCACAACTGCAAGCAACATAGGTCTTTGACATGCGCATGGATTCCCACGTTATCAATATCATACGTGCGGACCTGAAGACAGATGCTTTCGCCCAAGCTATACTAGCACAAATTGATCCCTCTCGAGCGTCGTGTTCACAGTCGCAACCACCAGGTACGGACTATCGGCAATTCAAATACCATGATGGATTACTCTTCTTTAAAGAACTTTTGTATGTTCCTAATGGTTCTTGCCGCCTTCGAGTAGTACAAAACTATCATGATACATATACATTCGGGCATTTTGGTAATACTAAAACATTAGATTTAGTACAATGATCATTCTGGTGGCCCCGTATGGTGATACATGCTACAGCGCAAAAATGCATGCTGTGATACATGCTGCAGAGCAAAAATGCCAAGGCATAATCCATATGGTTTATTAGAACCATTACCAATTCCAAGCAAGCCGTGGCAATCCATTACTCTAGACTTCATCACAGATCTTCCAGTCTCTAAGGGGTTCAATGCGATTCTAACAGTGGTAGATCGATATATGAAGATGGCTCATTTCTTGCCATGTACTAAGGAAATCTCCAGTGAAGACTCCGCTGAAATTGTCATGCGTGAAGTATGTCGGCATCATGGACTTCCCGATAGTATCATCAGCTACCGTGGACCCCAGTTCGTGTCAAAATTATGGAAGCACCTTTTTAAAATGCTCAAGGTCACTTGTAACCTCTCCTTCGGCTACCACCCACAAACCGATAGCCAAGCCGAACGAACAAATCAAACGCTGGAGCAGTACTTGCGGTGCTTTCTCAGCTATCATCAGGATGACTGGGCAGATATTCTCCACTTCGCCGAATTTGCCTATAATAACTCTATCCACGCATCGACTAAAGTTACGCCATTTTATGCTTATACGGCATATCACCCCCGGTGGTATGTACTTGAAACCCCAGAGGTGTCCACAAATCCTTGCGTGGAGGATCGTTTGGAGAGGTTACGCAAGATACAAGCGGATTTATCTACTCATCTCCAACAAGCTCAACAAACACACAAGGTTTATGTGGATCGTCATCGACTCCCATCCAGTTTTAACATTGGAGATCGGGTATGGCCACTACGACGACACATCAAAACTACTCACCCATGCGAGTAGTTGGATTATCGGTGATTAGGTCCTTTCCGTATTATAGGAAAGATTAATGATATCGCTTTTCGTCTCGATCTACCTCCACAACTTAGGATACATCTGGTGTTTCATAGTTCTCTCCTCGAACCCTATCAAGAGAGCACCATCCCAAGACGTATTACACAACCTCCACCCTCGATCGAGCTTGAAGATGGACCCGAGTACGAGGTTGCCGCCATCCTTGATTCCAAGATTGTTCGCAACAAGCTCTACTATCTAGTCGATTGGCTAGGATATAGTCCCAGAGAGTGTACTTGGGAACCGATAGAGAATGTCACCAATGCTCGTGCTCTTCTTGAAGACTTCCATCATCAATATCCAGACAAACCGAGTCCTCAATCCAAAACGACTTGTTACACTCGTCGTTTTGAAGGGGGGATAGTGTCATGATATGGCAAGACTCGAACCCATGACCTTATGCTACATGGGTCAAGCTCTTAACCATTAGACCATACATTGTAATACGTAAAATATTATTTTCATTTATGTTTTATTATAGAAAATTGATGTATATTCCAGATTTCTCTGGAACATTCTAGAAACTTCAGGAGTATTCCTTAGAACACTATAAAAGGAGGCACAAGGCATTATTTCGAACCAAATCGGTTCAATGCCAGTCTTAAGCTTCCTAGCTACTACTGTATATTCTCTTCACATAATATATATCTTTTCTTATCATCACTCTCTCTCTCTCTCTCTCTCTCTCTCTCTCTCTCTCTCTCCCTTTCACTCACTCTTTCCTTCTCTCAAGAGTTCTTCACCTCTCTTAGTACTAATACTTCTTTTAGTACTAATTCCTTCTCTGTCTTAGTAATGTTCCTGACAAGTGGTAGCTAATTAACTACTACCATAGTTTAGTACAATAGCTAATTAGCTAAGTGGTAGCTAATTAGCGACTACCATACTTTAGCTGAGTAGCTAATTAACTACTACCATAGTTTAGTACAATAGCTAATTAGCTACTACCATACTTTAGTTATAGTGCCTAATTAGCTAGTACCGTACTTTAGTTGGGTTGCTAATTAGCTAGTACCATACTTTAGTTGAGTAGCTAATTAGCTAGTACCATACCTAAGCGAAGTAGCTAATTAGCTCAGTGGTAGCTAATTAGCTATTGTCTTAGTCTAGAAGAATAACTAGTTAGCTAAGATTTAGCTAATTAGCAACCATGTTGATGTAGAGTCTTGTGGATTAAGGAGGGTGCATGAGCTGTTTGGTGCTGATGACGCTACAACCGATGAGGAGATAGTTGCCAATGTGGCTGAAAGTAAGAGTCCTCCTATCACATCTCCTTTAGATTAGCTCCACCCTATTCTTTTGGAAGATGGTAATGAATTAGGCAACGATATGAAAAGCCATGAAATATTGGAAACAACATGTAAATTTGAGGTTCACAACAATAGTGTTTTTGAACACTTGATGCAACATTTCTTCGAATCCCAAAACCTTGATTCCACCCCACTGAGCCCAACTGTTGATAATGTCCAAACAAATCCCACTGTACTGGAAAAGCTAGTGCAAAACGTGGTTGACTTGCAAGCCGCTGCTAAGGTGATGGAAAGGTTGTCGGAGGAGGACACACTTGTGCAATGGGTCAAAGAAGCAAGGCTAAATGGGCAACCGGCTAGAAAAAGCCTGAAGAAGGGGCCATGATCGGGGACAAGACCAATTACTCGGTCAAGGGGCTCTTGAATTGGAGCGAAATACTTATTAGTGGGATATGATTGTTAGCGATTTTCCTAGGGTTTTATGAAGTTTTACTATGATATATTTGGACAAGTAAAACCTTAGATTGGTTGTTGCTTGATCCACATTATGTAATGGAACTCTATGATGTTTCTCCAAGATAATTATGTTCATGTTTCTATGATGGAAAATATTTCATGTTCATTATGTTGTTTTGTGACACTGTTAGTTACTTTGTGAGTGTGAATATGTTGGTGTTTTCTGATGTTGTAGAGTCTAAAGGGTTTGAATCTATTGCTCCTAAGGCCGATGGCAGCGTGGAAACTGTTGATGTTGCTGTGTGTTTAGAGGGCCACATCTTGAAAGTAGATGTAACAATTGACACAAATGATCTGGTCACACAAGTTGATCAATCATGTTGCACTGATGATGTGATTTTGCAGGTAGATGCAACATGTGATACCAGTGGGCTGATATCGACCAGATCAATATCTACATGCACCGAGCCAATGACTAAGTCGACAACACAAGAGCACCAGAATGTGAAGCCAGGCCCAACACAGTTGACCAGGGGTTTCAAGAGGAAAAGGACACCAATTGTGCCGACAGAACTTGAGTTGATTGAAATTGATCGTGTGCAACCAGTAATTGGTGTAACAGAGGCTCAATTACAGGAATGGAAACCTAAACCATTAGAAGTCGAAAGAAGAGCCTTGATCTTGGAGCTTGATAAAGTCCTGATGAGTGTGCGATATATGACACCAAGGAGGGACGCAAATCAATTTCTGGTGTGGGTTGTGCAATACTTTGATTTATTTATTTGGAGCGAAAAACCATGTACAGATGTGTGGAAGTGGCAACATTTCAAGGGTTAATGGATACGAGAGAATTGTGAGCAAAATGATGTTGCAAGATTCAAAAGACTTTCTGATTTTTGGGACACTTGGCTAGATTATAATGCCGACAATACGTTGATTCTGGATACATAACATTTCCGACATTACTTCAACATTCGCAGATGCTGTCTCATTCTACCTGATGAAATGCCTGAACACAATTTGGTGAAAACATTGAGCTGCCAACTAGCTACATGGTTGTGGACTCCATACCGAGCTCGGTAGGCAAACCATATATGTAGAAAACTTCCACTGACTAGCAAGAGCTTAGCTGTTTATAGGCGATTTCAAGACATTGGCAATGGGATGTTATAAATATATAATTTGCTACCACTTAATCAATGAAGAATTAAATTGCTTGTTTAGAGCAACTTATCTACTGTGTAATTTTAACAGTATGTTCAGGATTGTTGATTTCATGATAGTGTTTTTTCTTAAAATTATGCAAACTATTTTAACTTGTACATGGTTCACTTGAGTAATTCTGTATCTCAGAAAGAAGAACCCTAAACGATATTATTAAATTGTATATCAGAAAGAAGACTATATATAAAAATGACACACGATTTTGTTGAGAAAGAAGCACAAAAAGTAGACTGTATATAAAAAAAAAACTCCCAAACAATTCCATTAAACTGTTTATTTGCAATATATGTGCTTTGTTTGTTTTACAAGAAAACTGGTAATTGCTACTTGTAGCTACAAACTCCATGGCATACTGTTGTAAATACATTCATACACATTAGCACTAATTGTGTATAAACCTGAGCAGCTATTGTATTGTGACATTGGGACATTGATGCACCTGACTAAATGAGAGTACATGTACGCCATTGGTTTGTCTTCTAATAGCCTATACACATAATCGTAATAATCTAGTCTTACATAAAAAATACCTTCGATGTAGAATGTCCCGGTAGATACAACATTTCCCCAAGCATCTAATATATTCTGCGTTGCACACTGTTTACTAACCGTGCACTTCAATATATAGAAATCAACACCCTTTGAATTGCCTTCTTCTGCATTTACAACGAAATTATCCCCAACATTTAAGACATCACTCAGAGTATCTCCACGTCCTTGATATGTGAAGTCAGCATTCTTTTCTGTTTCTCCATCAACTGCTTCCTTATCGTTCAATGTATGATACTCCCAATTATGAATATATGCTTTGTTCCATTGCCAATGTAAGTTAAAACAATGTTGGACAAACAAGGTATCAGGCTTCTTATCATCAGAAATAAAAAAATGACTTACGTTTTTAACATCACCTGAAACTCGAAAATATGTTGTGCACAAAAATGGTTACCTGCGCTAAACACCAATGCATAGATTGAATTTCATTCTACTGCTTAAAAGTATAATTCTCTACGAAATCTACTACTAAGACTACTACATCATTTGGAAAAATTAGATATGCAAGTCTTAAATTGATGGGCTTGCCATGAATAAATGAAGTTGTGTTTAATGAACTTTCCTAGAGATACTACAAATAGAAACGCCAAATCCCTTGGTTTAAGTGACTTCCTAACTAGATCCTTTCTTTTACACACCTTTCCTTCGAAATTGGTGTCAATTGACTCAAATAACTTGACAAAGATTAGTATTTCACTACTCAATTCATTTGGACACCTAAATCTACTAGGGCCACAATCTTGACATAAACCCATGACACATTTATGACTGTGGAAGATGGCCTTAGTTTTTGTCGAACACAATACTGAATCTAAAAGACAACTCATGGAAGAGATAACATGCTCAGATGATTTACAGTGCTCATGCAGGCTCGATCGACAAATTGGGCACACACAAGTGCAAACTGCATTTGTTAGGGAGGCGTTATGGTGATGTAGTAGATTAACAAAGTTCTTGAGAAAACCCATTTGTACATGGTAAATGCAACAACATGTGTATTGATCCTTCAAGCGTCTCAGAAAGTGTGGCTTTAGAGACTCGAATGTTCGTAGTTGAACTTTGATATTTGGATGCATTCGCCTGAACCTAATAAATAAATCGACCTGCGTAATAAAATGGACATACTGATTAGCTTTATTGCTAAGTGGTAGCTAATTAGCTACTACCATACTTTAGTTGAGTAGCTAATTAGCTAAATGGTAGCTAATTAGCTACTACCATAGTTTAGTACAATAGCTAATTAGCTAAGTGGTGGCTAATTAGCTACTACCATAGTTTAGTACAATAGCTAATTAGCTAAGTGGTAGCTAATTAGCTACTATCATACTTTAGTTGAGTAGCTAATTAGCTAAGTGGTAGCTAATGAACTACTACCATAGTTTAGTACAGTAGCTAATTAGCTAAGTGGTAGCTAATTAGCAACTACCATACTTTAGTTGAGTAGCTAATTAGCTACTACCATAGTTTAATACAATAGCTAATTAGCTAAATGGTAGCTAATTAGCTACTACCATAGTTTAGTACAATAGCTAATTAGCTAAGTGGTAGCTAATTAGCTACTACCATAGTGTAGTACAGTAGCTAATTAGCTAAGTGGTAGCTAATTAGCGACTACCATAGTTTAGTACAATAGCTAATTAGTGACTACCACACTTTAGCTGAGTAGCTAAATAGATAAGTGGTAGCTAATTAGCTACTACCATAATTTAGTACAGTAGCTAATTAACTAAATGGTAGCTAATTAGTTACTACCATACTTTAGTATAGTAGCTAATTAGCTACTACCATAGTTTAGTTATAATGGCTAATTAGCTAGTAGCATACTTTAGTTGAGTAGCTAATTAGCTACCACTTAGCTAATTAGCTACTACTATAGTTTAGTACAATAGTTAAATAGTTAAGTGGTAGCTAATAATCTACTACCATATTGTAGTTATAGTGGCTAATTAGCTACTACCATCTTTTAGCTGAGTCACTAATTAGCTAACTGGTAGCTAATTAGCTACTACCATACTTCAGCTGAGTAGCTAATTAGCTAAGTGGTAGTGCTACTACCATACTTTAGCTGA
Source organism: Azolla caroliniana (assembly GCF_043228905.1). NCBI lineage: Eukaryota > Viridiplantae > Streptophyta > Polypodiopsida > Salviniales > Salviniaceae > Azolla > Azolla caroliniana. Next base: position 6,593,398 of record NW_028230440.1, on the reverse strand, counting down.
GTCGCTAATTAGCTACTACCATACTTTAGCTGAGTAGCTAGTTAGCTAAGTGGTAGCTAATAAGCTACTACCATACTTTAGCTAAGTGGTAGCTAATTAGCTACTACCATACTTTAGTTATAGTGGCTAATTAGCTATTACCATACTTTAGCTGAGTTGCTAATTAGCTAATTGGTAGCTAATTAGCTACTACCATAGTTCAACTGAGTAGCTAATTAGCTAAGTGGTAGCTAATTAGCTAAGTGGTAGCTAATTAGCTACTACCATAGTTTAGCTGAGTAGCTAATTAGCTAAGTGGTAGCTAATTAGCTACTCCCATAGTTTAATAAAGTAGCTAATTAGCTAAATGGTAGCTAATTAGCTACTACCTAGTTTAGTACAATAGCTAATTAGCTACTACCATAGTTTAGTACAATAGCTATTTTTAGTAGGGGATTAGCAATTCTGGTAGCTAATTAGCTATAGCCATAAGCAACGCTAATTAGCTATTGTTATAGGCAGCTAATTAGCTATTGTGGTAGCTAAATAGTTATTCTGGTAGCTAATTAGTTATTCTGGTAGCTAAATAGTCATGTTCAATATTCTTAGGGAGCTAATTAGCTATTTTGGTAGCTAATTAGTTATTATTGGTAGCTAGTTAGCTATGGTCATATTCTGAGGTAGGTAATTAGCTATTTGGGTATTATGGTCATATTCAGAGGTAGCTAATAAGCTAACTAACTAAGCTCAAAAGTCAAAACAAATGTTGAGATAAATGTAAATACTTGAGGTACATCAAGAAGATGAATGGGATGCTCCTCGTATTGACTCCTTCCAACACGTTTCCTGCATAAATCCTTCTTATTGGGTGAAACCCTACTCTCATTAGTCCAAAATATTGTGGTTATATCCTTGATTTTTGATGTTATGGGTGTCATTAGCTTACATCTTCTTGTTAGCTTTAACAGACTCGTTCTGTCACCCGAGGAAACTATCCGGTTCAATGTATTGTACACACTTTTTCTACTAACGCCAATTACCTTAGCTAGCACGCTGATGTTAATATCGTCAACATCACTATTAAGTAACATCATTAGACTCGACCTTTTTAAGACAAGATCATCTTCTGATCTGCTCATGGATACGAAACTATTACGGAGATTATTTACTAGTACAGATGTTATGTTTGCATTAAGACCATCACAATCAACCAACTCCTTTATCGATGGATCATTTAATATTCCATAAAGTACTACCTTCTTGTCTTTATTGCTGATGTGCTTAGTTTGAACATTGAAATAGTCTACAACCTTTCTCTCTATGATAGTAGTCTCATTACTTCCATTCTCAGTGATATTTGGACCTATATCCCAACCAATACTATCTTTACCTTTAGTGAGTGTGGCTTTCGTATCCTTCAACAATTGACGATGTTTTTTATTTTTTTCTGCCCAATACTTTCGTATCGCTTGTTGTGTCCTGATAGCGTCATCCCTATCCTGACGATCATTGAGGGGTAATTCTAAACACCCTCCTTCCCCTTCCATTTGGCTTGATGGGTTTAAACCCTAATTTTCCCGAAAAAAAGACACGTATTAAAGATGTCTATGGGCAACAACAATACACAAAAAGATTCCGCAATACACAAGATTATACACAAGATAATCAATAGATAGAATAGTTATTCAAATCCAAGATCGAACAATGGCGGTAATCTAGGGCCGAATAGTGGCGGCAACTGAGTGTAGAATGGCAGCAGTGGAGGAGTAAACTCCATTTGATCAAACAATTTTGACAATCCAGGACCTAACAATGGCGGCAACTGAGTGTAGAATGATGGCAATGGAGGGGTGAATTCTATCGGATCGAACAGTGGCAGATGATGCTTGGAACGCACAATGACGACAACTGAGAGTAGAATGGCAATAGTGGAGAAGGAGTGAACTCCTTCGGATCGAAAAGTGGCAGCAATACACCACCGAATAGTAGCGGTAACTAAGTGTAGAATGATGGCAATGGATGAGTGAACTCCATCAAATCGAAAAGTGGCAGCAATCCAGGACCGAACAGTAGCGGCAAATAAGTGTAGAATGATGGCAATGGAGGAGTGAACTCCGTTAGATCGAACAGTGGCAAATGATGCTTGGAATGCACAGTGACGACAACTGAGAGTACAATGGCGGCAGTGGAGAAGTAGTGAACTCCCTCAGATCGAAAAATGGCAGTAATACACGACCAAACAGTAGCGGCAACTAAGTGTAGAATGGTGGCAATGGATGAGTGAACTCCGTCAAATCGAAAAGTGGCAGCAATCCAGGACCGTCACCGAATAGTAGCGGCAACTGAATGTAGAATGATGGCAATGGAGGAGTGAACTCCATCACATCGAACAGTGGCAGATGATGCTTGGAACGCACAGTGATGGCAACTGAGAGTAGAATGGCGGCATTGGAGGAGTTAACTCCGTCGGATCAAAAAGTGGCAGTAATATACGACCTTCATAGTAGTGACAACTGAGTGTACAATGGTGGCAATGGAGGAGTGAACCCCATTGGATCGAACTGTGGTAGAGGATACTTGGACCACACAGTGTCGGTAATTGAGTGTAGAATGGCGGCAATGGAGGAGTGAACTAAATAGGGTTTAGCAGTAGTGGTAGTAATCTAAGCCAGAATACTCAACCAAAAATGGCCCATGTGATGTGGCAAAGGATCATGCATAATGGACCTAGCAATTCGGTATATAATTTATGGTGCACATTTATGGTGCGCATATCTATTTATGTTGCACGTTTATGTTGCACATTTATATAATTAAAACTCTCTACTATTTTCAATGGTAGCTTTTTGCATAGCTAGTTTATCAATGGTAGTTCTTTGCAAAAATCACTATTTATCAATGGTAGCTTTTTGCATAGCTAATTAGCTATGTCAAGGACATAGCTAATCATTTCCACTCGCATGCTTTCACCCATGACCCTGTACAACAACTTCAACGAAGAAAGTAAGGGTCATGTGCTCTGGGAGAAAATCGGTACCATGCTTGTTACAAGCATGACCATATAATATCCCGTGGCGAGAATTTACCATAGTATTCTATACACGTGGATAAAGTGTGAGGGTTAAACGAGAGTGTAAAGAAGGGAAGGATTACTTTTAATCCTCGGGATTTAGACAACCCATTTGTCGAATACAAGTGTATAATGGACGTATTCACACTATCCCTTTGTATAGATCAAGTTTGGGCCATTTGTGTAATTAGCATAAATGGTAGTTGCCCTAAGTCGGTCACTATATATAGTGACCTTGTAACCTTTTTGTAAGGTTGGTTGTATTATTGTCTTATGGAATAAGAAAAGACTCTTTGTGTGTGTCTCTCTCTCTCTCTCTCTGTGCGCGATCTTAGAAACTGTCATACGCAGGTATTCAACCCTAATCGAATGCTATTTGATCTTCCGCATCGACACGGCCTTGTCTTCAACATCTGGTATCAGAGCCTGCACAGTATTCGGTCCTTCAATCCGCTGTCGGCCGTCGTCTCAGCCTGCACAGCATTCGGTTTCCTGCGTCATTCGAAGAAGAGAGAAGAAGAAAAACGAGGCTTGCATCTCATCGCGTTAGATCATCTTCGCTTGGAGTAAGCCAGCCGGCTGTACTCTGTTCCCTGTGATCGTAACCGCTCGAGGTGAAATCCCCTTGTGCAACACTGACACGATCGTGCTCCACTCGGTTAAACGGCATCCGAAGAGGTCATCAAACGCTACTCGCCGCTCATTGTAACCACTCGATGCAGATCGGTCTCAAGACAACAACCCCAATTCGTGCTTCATCCGGCTGATCGACATTCGGGAGGATCAGTTGGATCCGTCTCTCTCGTCGCTGCAGTCACCCGAAGCAGAATCGGTCCAGACAATCGGTTTCAATAATCGGTATTTGGCATATATATTCGGAAGCGAACCGGGCTCACTCCGACTCGGCAACATTCGGGAAGACCAGTCGGTTCTGTCCCTCAAGATACCGGAGTCAATTCGAGCAAGTTCAACAATACATATATCCGAAGCCGAACCGACTCGGGTTCAAATCCGACTAGAACGATATCGGGTGAGCCAATCGGCTGCACTCCAACGAGGTTCATAGTTGACTCCGAACCGAGCTTCGTCAACCGAAACCAAATTTGATGGCATCCACATCCGGCTCGTCAGAAATGAGTCTACGAAAGTTCGATGGATCGAACTTCAACTTCTGGAAGGAGCAAATGCAGGACTATCTCATAGTCAAGGGGCAAATCGATCCCATCGAAAATGAAGAACCTCCAGAAGGATACAAACCAATTGAGTGGCAGAAGCTGGACAGAATCGTCCGCGCCACGATTCGGATGCACCTATCGGAATCAGTATACTTTACGGTGCAATCGTGTACGACAGCATTCGAACTGTGGAAAACACTGTCGGACACCTACGAAAAGAAGGTCGCTGCAACAAAGATGTTTCTGATCCGGCGCCTCTACAACTTGCGAATGAAAGAATCCGATTCGGTTCAAGCACATCTCAATGAGTACGAAAGCATAAGCTCCCAAATCTCATCTTAGGGGACGGCAATCGAGGATGAACTCAGAGCAATGATACTCATGAGCAACCTTCCCTCATCATGGGAAACTTTCTTCACAACCGTGTGCAACGCGTCAACCACGGCTGTTAAATACTCCGAAGTCACGAGCGCAATCCTGACCGAAGCAGCTCGGAGAAAGTCTTTCGCCAAAGACTCAACAGACGACGCTTTTGTAGTACAAGGTTCGACAGACCGATCGAACATACGAGGAAGAGATTCCTCACGGCAGCCGAACAATCAGCGAAGACGGAGCCAGTCACGGGATAATCGAATCTGCAACTATTGCAAGAAACCCGGACACATCAAAGCCGACTACCGCGCACTCAAGAACAAGAACGACAAGTCTCAGAAATCAGACAAGAAGAGTGGCCGGCATGAGGAGATCAATTACGTCAGCTTCTCAGCTGATGTGCTACCAAACGACCCGAATATACTATCAATCGAAAATCCAGTCGGATCAGAAGTTCTGCTCACGACTGAAGAATCGAGCACATGGCTCTTAGATTCGGGCGCGTCATTTCACGTGACTCCTCATCGATCCCAATTTCGGCAATATACGATCCGTCACTCCGACTCAGTTCGAGTCGGCAACTCGCAACATTGTGACATCATTGGAATCGGCACAGTAGAGCTCAACCTTGTAGGTGGCTCTACACTTGTACTTCACAATGTCCGACATGTACCCGAGCTCTCAAGGCCATTGATCTCAGTCGGACAACTAGATGAAGACGGCATTCGTGCCGGTTTTTCTTCGGGAGGGTGGACACTCCACAGGGGGAACCTCCTGCTTGCTAGAGGACCCAAGATACACTCACTGTATCCGTTACATGTTACGCTCAGAGAGGGTAACCTGTTTTTGGTGGATATACCTGTGTCATCACTATGGCACAGAAGATTAGGACACCTCAGCAAGGCCGGCATTACGCACCTATCTAGAGCTGGATACATCCCTAAACTCTCCTTCTCGGACCATCAATTCTGCGAACATTGCCAGTATGGCAAACAAGCAGCCGCATCACACCCGACATCAGCACCAAGAGAAACGAGACCTCTTGATTTAGTCCACTCGGACGTCTGTGGCCCAATGCCGCATCAGTCTCTCGGCGGTGCCTCTTACTTCATCAGTTTTATTGACGATTCGACTCGCAAGGTGTGGGCTTATCCAATTCGCACCAAAGATCGTGTCTTCTCGATCTTCTCCGATTGGCTCGCTATGGTAGAAAATCAAACTGACCGAAAACTGAAATGCTTTCGGACCGACAATGGGGGAGAGTTCAAATCAGAAGAATTCGTCAAATTCTGCCGACAACGCGGCACCCGACGTGAATTTACGGCACCACACAGTCCGGAGCAAAACGGGATTGCAGAACGCATGAATCGGACAATCCAAGAACGGATAGTTTCCATGCTCCAACACTCCGGACTGTCGGATGGCTTCTGGGCAGAGGCTCTACTCACGGCAGTACACATAATCAATATGTCGCCAAGCAGATCTCTAGGACTTCAAATTCCTCAGGAACTATGGATCGGCAGTAAGCCGAATTACGACAAGCTGAGGATCTTCGGATGCGAGGCGTACGCCCTTATTCCGAAAGATGATCGCCGAAAACTTGCACCTCGGTCCAGGAAATGCATTTTCCTTGGATATGGATCAGACGGCGAAATGGGATACCGACTCTGGGACCCCGAACGCAGACAAATCGTTCGAAGTTCGGACGTTGTGTTCAACGAGTCGGCTATGAATCCATCAGTCGCAAAACCGATCGAAGTCCGAAGGGTAACATTTTCCGATGTGCCGACCCTTCAAGAAGGCCCCGCTCTTAACACACGGTCAGCTTCACGGGTAGCTGAACCTTACACTACTGACTCGGACAACTCTGACTCGGTACAGCCGAATGATTCGCTTTCGGACCATCCGACCTCGATACCCGATGCGACCAGTTCAATCATACCTCGACGATCCGAGAGACTGTCACAACCCCCGGAGAGGTATTCTCCTGGAATTTTCTTCACCGACGCCGGCGAACCGACGTCTTACGAAGAAGCATCGACATTTGTCGATTCAGCCACCTGGCATCTGGCGATGGAGTCGGAAATGCACTCCATTCGGGCAAACAAGACTTGGGATCTGGTCGAACTACCTAAGAATCGACGTGCTCTTCCTTGCAAGTGGGTTTATCGACTAAAAGAGACGTCTGATTCGACCACCCCAAAGTACAAGGCCAGATTAGTTGTGAAGGGCTTCCGACAAGAATATGGCGTCGACTTCGACGAGATTTTTTCACCAGTGGTGAAAATGACAACCCTTCGTTTTCTACTCGGCGTAGTGGCAGCCGACAACTTGGAGCTGATTCAGCTAGATGTCAAAACAGCCTTCCTCCATGGTGATCTTGAAGAGGAAATTTATATGGAGCAGCCAAAAGGCTTCGTGGCAACTGGCCAAGAACATCTAGTCTGCCGACTCAGGAAGAGTCTATACGGCCTCAAACAGGCACCGCGACAATGGTACAAGAAGTTCGATGACTTCATCCAATCGATCGGCTTCTCAAAAAGCGATGAGGACCATTGTCTTTTTACCAACACAGCTCAAGATGGATCACCCATCTTCCTCATCATTTACGTGGACGACATGCTAATTTCTGGACGCCACGCGGGCGAACTTGCCGATCTCATTCGGCAACTGCGGTTGAAGTTTGCCATGAAGGACCTCGGTCCGACACGACACATACTTGGCATGAAGATTAGTCGGCATCGCGATAAACGACATCTTTTTTTGTCTCAGACCGACTATATCGGACGTGTCTTGGAACACTTCAACATGAAATCAGCCAAATCTGCTTCAACCCCGCTCCCCATGAACCTTCGGCTCTCTCAGCGAGACTGCCCGACATCCGGTCCGGAGGGGGAAGATATGAAGTCGGTACCGTATGCACCGGCAGTCGGCTCCCTTATGTACCTGATGGTCGCGACACGGCCTGATATCTCTCATGCCGTAGGAGTCGTTAGCAGATTTATGCACAATCCTGGCCGATCGCATTGGAACGCAGTCAAGCATGTGTTCAAATATCTGGCTGGCACAAAAGATCACGGCATTCTTTTCGATCCGAACTCAACCTCAGGCGTAGTCGGTTACACCGACTCGGACTTCGCCGGCTGTATAGACAGTCGGAAATCAACAACCGGATACTGCTTCAAATTCGGCAATGGAGCAATTTCGTGGAAGTCGAAACTTCAGGAGTGCACAGCGACCTCAACAACCGAAGCAGAATATGTAGCTGCGTCCGACGCTGCAAAAGAAGCTTTGTGGCTCGGCCGGCTGGCGCACACGTTTCGGCAAGTCGACCATGACTCGACTCCAGTTGTCTATAGCGACAGTCAAGGTGATGTTGCCTTGTCGAGAAATCCGGTTCACCACAACGCCTCCAAACATATCGACGTTCGATATCACTTCGTTCGGGACTGCGTCATTTCAGGGAAAATCGGTCTAGAGAAAATATCCACAACCGACAATGTCGCAGATGGACTGACCAAGTGTCTTTCGGCAGACCGCTTTCGGTCCCTTCGGCATCAGATGGGCGTAACGACAAATCAGTCCGGTTAGAGCCGGACACAGCGCAGGATGGTTTCAGACAACCGACATCAGTTCCCTAATGATCGGCTTCAACTCTTCCGACCCGACCAGTCCGGTCTTCTGCCTTCGGACCCTGCCGACTCGAACAAAACTGATATGTCCGAGAACCTAGGTTTATACCTGTAATCTTAGATAACCCATGTATACGCCCATTACGGGGGAGTGTCGAATACAAGTGTATAATGGACGTATTCACACTATCCCTTTGTATAGATCAAGTTTGGGCCATTTGTGTAATTAGCATAAATGGTAGTTGCCCTAAGTCGGTCACTATATATAGTGACCTTGTAACCTTTTTGTAAGGTTGGTTGTATTATTGTCTTATGGAATAAGAAAAGACTCTTTGTCTCTCTCTCTCTCTCTCTCTCTCTCTCTGTGCGCGATCTTAGAAACTGTCATACGCAGGTATTCAACCCTAATCGAATGCTATTTGATCTTCCGCATCGACACGGCCTTGTCTTCAACACCATTAGGCTTGGGGCCCTTAGGTCTAGCTAAAAATATGAGGCCTAACTACCCTCATTGGACACATTATCGACTACATTGAGACTCTAACATTGTGGTGGGCAACTCTTGTAGTGAGCGCAGCGCGTTAGCACCAGGTATGAGTCAGCGCCACAATGGTGGTATGGGACTCAAATCGAGGCTTGAGTCCATCTCGATCCCTTCGCTCGGGGGTGGTCGGGTGGATAACCACCCTTCTTTCGCTCTCTCCTTTCTTATTTATCTATCTTTTATCCTTATCATATGCTTACATTAGTAGCTCTAAGCTCTAGCAATTGGTATCAGAGCCATGTTTCTAATGTTTCTATTGTTGATTGTTTTTTTGTCTTGTTGGATGGCGATCGATCGATGTACGATTGAGCTTGATATGGATAGCTATCAACAAAGGAACTTCGGTAACTCTTTTTTTTTTTCTATTCTTTCTTCTCCCAATCTAATCATGTATAGTTAACATGTGTTTTCTTTCATTGATTCAATGATGTTGTATTATGTCATATATGCATATGTAATCACGTGTCCAACTTTGGAAATCTCATAGTGCTCTCGAGGCACGTTGTCGTGGAGAAAACCGTCCTTAGGCGAAAACCAGGTATAACGCATGCGGTGTCGTGAAGAATGTCCTTCACAATATAAAAATAAACTTCAATATTGTATTAAGTAACATTTGAGAGACTTGAACCCATAACCTCACACACCAAGGACAAAACATATACCATTATGATAAGTTATTTTCTATAGTTATATTTTTATCATCATACCTATGACATGTGTATCTTACATTAGAGCTTAGATGAGCATGATGGCTATCATGGATCACATGTAAAGCATGTGCGCCAAATGGCGATCATGCATGCCATGCAACCCCCATATCATCATATGCATGAGAGAACTTATAAAGAGAGGCAAGGAATTAAGGGATGAAGGAAGGGGAAAATAGGGTAATCAAGAAGAGAAAGTAATAAATCAAATAATATAATTAAGCAAAGAAGCTAGCACATTTGGGGAAGTGTCTTGTCTCTTGGAGTTGAAGTCGAGGGTTCAAATCAAGAGTCGGTAGAGAAGGGTTTCATCTTGTTATCAAGCATTGTAAAGTTGGTAAAATCTTGTATTCATAATATACATAATGTTCATATCATATACTTTTTTTTCTTAAATCATACTTTGTCTCTATCTTGCTTCTTGAATCATACATTGTCTCTATCTTTTATTTATACTCGTCTTTCTCTCACACACATTACTTTAAACTCTTATTCTTCTTATCCTTAATCTTCCTAACATTTCTGCGCAAGCCTTATAAAAGTTCCTTCAACTCCCCTTAACCTTAGTCCTTGCGACTTCGTTGCATGAACCACAACCACTCCAACAGCGCGTAACAACGCGACAACGTGTCATTAGTATACAACATGGTACTAATAGACCCAACCATTTGTCTTAAAGCCATTTATGGGAGAGAAAAAGGAAAGAACCGAAGAAGCAATTTGCACGTGGTTGGGCCCATGGGAGTCTCATTTTGAGCTGTATCCCAAGCCAAATAGTATGAAGATTGCATATGTCGTTCGAGAACTAGGGGGTAAGGCCGCCGCTACCTGGTGACGTGGGCTCTGCACTTTGGGGAAATTGGCTGATACCTGAACAAAATTTGTGACAATTTTCAAGGGCCAATTTCTGCAAACCTCCATCTGGAACCGAGGCAGCACAAGCTTTAATGAACCTCCCTAACAGGAAGTTTTCCTCGCTAGAAGACTATGTTCACCATGTTAGAACCCAAATCCAAAAATCGGGTGTAGAAGGGGACAATTGGTTGATAGCTTGTTTTGTCAATGGCATCCCCAATTTGGACTATCATTGGATAGTGCACGATAAGGATCCCAAATCCTTTGAAGAGGCCGTTGAGTTCTTCTCTATCAACACACTTTGAAGAAGGACCATAACAAACCCAACGAAGCGCTCGGTACGAAGCAATCCTAATTTGCTGGGAAACGCAAGACACCCAACGAATTCATGGATCGCGATTGTAAGCGACATAATCCTTTTTGCGTATTCTACAAATTTAAGAAGGGTCATACAAAAGAGCAACGTCGAAAGCTCCAATGAAAAGAGCACGACAACAAAACAAAACCTGCAGACCAAAAAGGTAAGATTCCGAAGGTCCTTCAGGTCTATACACATCATTTAAGTAATTGTAAATGTTCCTTCTCTCACTATGTATTGGGACCCAATGAATTATTTCGTGCAAACGGGTGTATCAATGGATCTCCCTTACAATTTTTATTTGATTCGAGAAGCTCACACAACTTTGTGAATGTTCGTTTGGTTCATATATGGGGAATCCAACCCACCGTAAGTGATCAGACCTATAAGGTACACTTGGCCGATGGAAGAGTACAATACATCAACGTGGTGATTCATTCATTAGGAATTTCTATTGAGGAAGTAGACTTCCATGTAATGAATCTTTGTACCACTGATGTCATACTAGGTTATCCCTGGTTTTATAATAAAAACTCTTCTTTATCTATTGATTGGGTTCACCATTCCATTACCTTTGTACTAAACGATTCAATGTGTAAATAAACATTCTCATTTGATTGTTTCATATCCATCAATATCTAAGTTGTCTTGTTCTTCTTTATTTTATTGTGTACTTGGTCCGAACATTCACGTTTATAATATCGATAATGTCTCGGGTTAATTATCATATTTTGACCAACAACAACTCGATGAAATCTTTAATGATTTTCGCGATGTTTTCCCGAGTGAACTACCAAATGGGTTACCTCCTAAACGTAATATAGACCATCATATAGATATTGTACCTGGTGTTGCACCAATAAGTATACCTCCTTATGGCTTAAGTCGATCCAAAGAGGATGAGGTATCTAAGCAACTCAAGGACTATTTACGAATGGGTTATATACGTTATAGTAAATCTCTATGGGGTGCACTTGTTCTCTTGGTAAAAAAGAAAGAGGGCACATGGAGTATGTGTATCAATTACCGACGCTTGAATAAAATGATGATCAAGAATTCATATCCATGGCCTTAGGCTGACAATTTAATTGATCGTCTCCAGGGAGCTCGGTATTTTATGAAACTTGATCTTTGTACGGGCTACCATCAAATTCATATAAGTGAGGAAGATGTTCCTAAAACAACATTTCGTACGCACTATGGCCATTATGAGTTTTTGTGTTGGGAAATCGGTCTCTCCGGATGGGATCCGGTGATGAATAAAGAGGACCCGATGAGAATTGGAAGAGATCCAGTGTCGTGAAGATTTTCTGCAATGGTGTGAAAATTGCATGGAATGTACAAAATCGAGTGTGGTTCTTCACACGAGACATGAAACAATAATAGAGAAGATACTATTTTAGATTAGCTTAATATCTTGGTATGAGATGATGGAGGTCTTCAAGAGCTTCTGAATGCATTTTACTACATGTGAAATGGACAAATTAGTGTCAAGTTATGTGAGTGTGAAGTTTGAGAAGAAGAAGAGGAAAACAAAAACGGTGAGATATCCCACATAGATAGGACAAGTCAGGCTCCTACAGTATATAAGCAAAGCTAGAAGTTATTACCTTTTGTTTATGTGTGGAGCACAGAATGTTCTTGGGCTAAATTGTGGCTTAACTACTCGTAATGGTTTTGGCGGAACCAGAACCGTACAACAATAGAGCCGGAACCGACACCAGCATCGGACGACAACAGAACTAGAATCGGAACGGACGGACGGCAACAAAACTGGAATCGGAATGGATAGACCGGATCACCGTGTCAGAAACGGATCGGATCACCGGGTCGGAAGTGGACCGGACAGAAGGATCGATCAGATAGGTTGATCGCGACGATTTCAGTGTGAAATGGACAAAATCATCTAGACTAAAAAACCCATTAGAAATTTGTAATCAAAGGGATGCAAGCAAGGCTTGAACCTTGCACCTCCAAGATAGGAGGCAATGAACTTACCACTAAGCCAACTCATGTCTTTAAAAAAAATTTTACTATCATTATACTTTCACATGTAAACTTTCATGTTAGAGCTCGATTGAGTGACATGGTTATCATGCATCACATGTAATACATGAGCGCCAAGTGGCAAACATGCATCTCATGTATGTCTTGCACCCTCACAAGAATCATATGTGTTGAGTAATCGTTGCGGAATATAAATCACAATGAACAGACACTGCTGAAATACGAATCACAGAAATATGCCAAAGAAAAGACAAGATGAACAACGGTGCACAGAGATTTACGTGGAAACCCTAAAACGGGGAAAACGACGGGTGAATAGATTTCTTCACTATACAAAGTGGATATACAACATCGAGAGGAATACAACACTCTATCGAGTGTATCAGCCACACAGGGCTCTTCACGTCTGCTGTTACTCACACAGTTATGGCGCAGCTCACGCTTCTCTCTCTTACACTCTCTCTCATTCTCTTACTCTGTTCTTCTCACTAACACACAAACTAAAAGTTTGCCCTAGTTGCATATATACTTACGCAACTTTCTGGTTATTTAGATACGTAGCCCTCATGGAGCGCACACTTAGACTATTTACAAGTATAGTCTCCCGAGTTGGCTATTCATTCGGTCGCTCATCAACTCGGCTCCTCGACTGTCAGCTTTTCGAATGGTCGGATCTTCCTCCCACTGGAGGGACATATCCCAACAATATGCATGGGGTCATCTATAAAAGAGTGGATGGAGAGGAAAAACGGGGAGGTATTAATCAATCAAGCATTGTACTTTATATCAAAATTAATATTAAGAAGAAAATTTGTTATCCTTTTGATGATATATCTTGTTCTTCAAATCTAAAGTTAAGAGTTCAATCTTACTCTTTCTCTCCATTTCAATCTTTCTCAATCTATTTCAAAATTGGAATCTTAATCTCAATCTCTCTCTCTCTCTCAATCTATCTTAAATCCTTTCTCGCGAAAGTTAGTGTGTACTTCGAGTCCTTCCGGTCCAGAACCTTGGTGGATCTTCACAACACCGGAAACCGGAGGAGACCGAAAGAGAAGACATATCTATAAATATGTTTTTGAGTAAGCCTATTGAGGCTATATTTGTAAATAGCCCTAAGTTCATATAATTATAAATATGACTTAGGGCAATCACTTTAAAAGGTTGTTGTTATTGTCATATTGTTGTATGTGCCTAACTATTGCATAGAGAGAGCGATAGGGAGAGAGTGTGAGATACAGAGAAATACTTTGTTGTAACCGCCGGTTGGCGAAGAAACAGAGCTCGAGGTCGTTGCCCCTGAGTCTCTGATTGTACCATTTGTCTTCATAATGATAGTTGGAGTCTGTGGGCTCCCGTGGTTTTTCCCATTCAGGGTTTTCCACGTAAACATCCTATGTACTCTCTTTTGTGTGTCCGTTTATTCCCATTCCTGTGTTGCACTCTTATAGAAGTGATTCAAGACTCCATTTTGGCTTAGCAGTATTCCACGCTATTCTTCACATTTTTGGTCATGCCTTTCGTTTTGACCAATGCTCCGACCACATTTCAACAAGAAATGATTGACATTTTCCGAGAACAACTTAGAAAATTTGTTGTTATTTTCTTGGATGATATTCTAGTTTATAGTCGTACGTTAGAAGAACATGTTAAACACATTCGCTTTATTTTACAAACATTGCATGACAAGCAATTCTACGTGAAAATCTCAAAATATGAGCTCTTCAAGAAATCAATTACTTATCTTGGACATCTCATAACCGAACGAGGAGTTGAAATTGATCCTTCTCGCATCGAGAAAGTCAAACTTTGGCCCACTCTTCAGAATATTCGAGAAGTTCGATCATTCATTGGTTTTGTCAGGTTTTTGCGAAAATTTCTTCATAATTACTCAAATTGAAGACACTGTTTACTGATCTTCTCAAAGGTCAAACACTTAAGTCTACAAAACCTATTGTTTGGAATGCTACACTAGACCTCGCCTTTGAGGAACTGAAAGCCCTGGTGTGCAAAGGCTTCTTCACTTCTTTTACCAGATCCTTCAAAACCTTTTCAAGTTGAAACCGATGCAAGTGATTATGCTATAGGTGTTGTCCTATATCAAGATGGTAAACCAATAGCATTTGAGAGTAAGAAACTTGATTCTGCTCAGTGTCGGTATACCATGCAAGAAAAGGAATTATTTGCAGTTATTCATGCGCTCAAGACATGGCGCCATTATCTTTATGGAAATCGTTTTGTGGTAACTACGGACCAGGAGTCCTTGAAATATATCTTTGACCAACAAGACCTTAAATGTCATAAGGCACGATGGGCAGATGTCATCCATGACTTAAATTATTTTTTTCATACAATATCGTAAAGGTTCCATGAACACTATCGTTGATGCACTAAGTCACATCCGTGAAGTTAACATGCTTAGTGGTCTGCTCTACCGTAATGGGAAGGTTTGTGTTCCAAATTTGCCTGAGGTGAAAAAGAGAATTCTTTTTGAATGCCATGATGCAACCTCAGCAAGGCACCCTGGAATACATCGCACACTTGTTCTCATCTCCACTCAATTCTATTGGCCTAACATGTGTCCTCACATACATAGCTATGTGACTAAATGTCACTAGTGTCAGGACTTTTTACATCCCTTGGAAATTCCCAACAATAAGTGGGAAAGTATATCCTAGATATTGTTAGCCTTTCCCGCACCCAAAAAGGCCATGATGCCATCTGGGTTATGGTTGATTGACTAACTAAAATGGCCAGATTTATTTCTACTAAAACCACGGTAACAACTCCTGAATTAGCTTACCAATTCATTTATGAGTTATTTTGTTTTTATGCGTTACCAATGGATATCGTGAGTGATTGAGATCCGAAGTTTACTCGCGAGTTTTGGATGCAAGTCTTTAAGAAGTTAGAAACTACATTGAGCATGAGCTCCACGGATCATCCTCAATCCGATGGACAGACAAAACGCGTAAATCAAATTATTAAGGACATGCTCTTAGCATATGTTGGTACAAAACACAAAAAATGGGAACGTTATCTCCTAATTTTGGAGTTAGCTTATAACATCTCCATGCATACATTGAGGGGATATAGTCCTTTTATGTTGATGTATGCTTTTCAGCCACGAGGCTCGATTGATGTTAATATACATCATGATGAGTTGCGATGTACGCAAAACTTTCTTCGGGATATGCAAGATATGTTGCATATTGCACGAGATAATATAAAAATAGCTGAAGAAAGAGCGTGTTTTTATGCCAATCATAATAGGCAACCTCGTGTATTCAACCCTGGACATAAAGTATTTTTACGTGTACCTCACAATTCTAAGACATTGTCTACAGGTAAGTGCGCTAAGTTAGACCCATAGTTTTGTGGACCTTTTATAGTCCTCAAACACATTGGTTCATTAGCCTATTGTCTCGCTCTTCTTGATGGTGTTGAAATCCATCCAATTTTTCATGTTAGTCGTGTAAAACAACTTCTTGATTCTAGCGACAATACAGTGACAACTGAAACTCTGGTCACTTCTGAAGAATTATCTTCTAAACCACATGTACCAAAAATAATTCTCTATGTTAAAACAAAAAAATTGCGTTCTAAAATAATCCGAGAATTTAAAATTAAATGGATGGATAAATCTATAAAAGATGCCACATGGGAACATGAAAATACTCTTACAACTAACTTCCCTACCTTTCCATTGCAAGAGTGCAATGTTTTAAAGAGTATGTTACAAGCATGACCATATAATATCCCATTGTCGTGAAGGATTCCGGCCATAGGAAGAAATGGAGTTGGATGCGCGTGAACGTGTGTGTGCACGAATGCACACGAATAAAGTGTTATGTACAAACAAATGTAAATAGCATAGGACTAGTGAGTACTATGGAGTAGGATTTACTGGGTACTTTAAAGGCTCACACGGATAGAGAGCATACGGGGATTTGGTGCGAAGAAATCAGGGGGAATCTTTGACATTGATCACGATGTAACGTTCTCTCCTTGTGCTATAAAAGGGGAGCCTTGAACCTGTTTTAGTCATCCACGATTGGGAGGACAAAGTGTTGTCGGTTTGACTGTCGAGCTCTCTCTCTCTCTCTCTCTTTGTCTCTCTCTGTTTTATGTTCCGTGCTGATCTGAGGAAGAAGGTGAAGCCTCTGTTCGCGCAAGAAGCCCATGAGCTCCTGACCAAAGCTTCATCGTTCTAGCTATGTTTGCGTTGGTTGTAGCTCGACGCACCGCTTACCGGCCAAGTCCGGTTGTATTCTTTCGTTCTCTGTAAATCATTAATGTTGTCACGTCTCTTCTTGTGTTTGTGTATTCCCGCATGGTACCTACTTGTTGTGGTTTGCTGCACCCCGAGTTTGTGTTCTTAATCCCAATATGTTCCTGTTGTGCACGTGTTCGAGCCTGTGAGCTTGTGAGCTCATCACGGTTGTCTGGCCTTCTCTACTGGGACGTTAGGCCTCTTTTGGCCCTTGTGCTAACTGGCCGGTATCCAAGAATCGTTCCGGATCAGGCACACGCCCGGAAGCTAATCCAATGAAGCTATTTGGCCATCGTTACAAGCCACCATTCTCCATTACCAGCTCCTTGGTCCGAGACCTCGGTGATCCCGTCCCATTTCTGTGCATCCACGCGGAAAACCACGACATCTTTGGCGAACCCGACATGAACGTGGGCGGTAGAGGAGTCCGAAGATGAGACAAAGCGAGCTCCAGAAGGCACAGGTACCCTTGAGTGCGGCGACCTGAGCCATGTAGGAGCTACACGGAGCATGCCCGAATGTCCGGGTGAAGGTCGAGGATGTTGAAATCGACCAACACTTTTTCGTGCAAGCGACTTCCTCCCATCCGGTCATCCTCGGCGACATCATGGCAGCCCGGATGGAAACAAAGGTCCTAGGAAATGGTTCACCCTATGCTAGGGTGAAGAGCCAGGATGGTAAACACTCTATTAAGTTCTTGGCAGTCCAACCGAACCACGAGTGGAATCGGGATTCTCTCAGTGGTGAAGGCCGAGAGGATTTTTAGAGAGGACTATCAAGGCGTGGGGTCACGGTAGTCCAGACAACCAAAAGAAACCCCACACCTGTACCATAGGTAAGGGATTTTGGCCCTTCGCTAATGGAGGTTGTACCATAACCGTCATCGGTGGCCGGGAGAAGAAGCGGATCGAAGGACGCTTGAAGGCGTATGGCATGCTAGGCTCTAACGACACAGTGGCGCCATGGAGGCAGTCTCATTTGACGACATTCTCGGAGAGATCGAGAGGTTAGCCGGAGAGGACCTTCCCGAAGACTGCATTATTGCGGTCGGTTCGCTCGAAATCTACGAAATCATCGCGGACTTCGGAAGGATGGTCGGGTCGGAATGGACGACCCTAATAAACACCAAGTACAAGACTGTGGACTAGAAGGTAAGGCCAGTCGCGGCTCCCTTGTCGGAGGACAAATGGGAACAGATGAAAGGGGTCGCAATAGACTTGAGTTTATGGGATCCCGACCGGCATAGGGCACTAGTTCACTAACGAGAAATTGCGGGAGGTAAAGATAGGTGGGGGTAGCTTCCTACTACTGGTGGAGGAGGACCAGTTTCGGAGGATGCTTAGAAAGAAGGTTGATATGGGTATCCTCGAACCATCAAGTGCCTTATACTCGAATCAGTGGTTTATAGTACCACAGAAGAACGGCACACTGCGCTTTATTCAGGACCTGCAGCCGGTCAACAAGGTAACCATTCGGAATGCAGGGGTCTGTCCGATGATAGACGAGTTCGCAATGGCCTTCGCCGGAAGGTCGATCTACTTGGTCAATGACCTATACTTGGGCTATGACCAGTCCCAGCTAGCCGTAAAAAGTAGGGATATCAGGACGATGTGAACTCCTCTCGGCTTGGTTCGGATGTGTACCGTACCGCAAGGAGGGACTAATTCGGTAGCGCACATGGTGAATGCAATGAACAAGGTGCTAAGAGACTACATCTCGGAAATCACCATGCCGTTTTTGGATGACATCCCAATCAAGGGATGTCCGGAGGACACGAAGGACGAGTCGATCGGGGCGGACAGATGTCGGAGATTTGTCGCGGACCACATCTCAAACTGAGAGAAGATACTACAGAAGTTCGAGGGAGCTCGACGTACCTTCTCCATGGAGAAGTCGGCTTTCAAACAATCGGAGATCTTGGTGGTCAGTCACCTATGTGGGCCATACGGCCGGAAACCGTCTCCGGCGAAGGCAGAGGCCATCTCTACGATGAAGGAAGAGTGTAGGACATTCACAGAAGTTCGACAGTTCCTAGGAGCGTGTACCTTCTATCACATCTGGATCCCGAACTACGTGCACCCCGCCGAGCTGCTCTACGAGTTACTAAAGAAGGGTCGAAAATTCGAATGGAGCAAAGAGCACACGGAGGCGGTCCAGAGACTGAAGGAGAAGCTGACGGTGGCACCGGCTCTCCAGAAAGAGGTATACAAGGCGGATACTCAGGTTTACGTGACCCTAGACACAAGTCCGACCGAAATCGGTGGGTGGTTAATGAGGAAGACGAAGACGATGCGCAGTTCCCTATCCGGTTTGGTGCGAAAGTGTTGAGCGAGCGACAACGAGGATACGCCCAGGTTAAACGCAAACTCTGGGCTATCGTTTTTGCGGTCAAGGCCGATAAAGACTACTTGATGGGGATAGAAGTGATAATCGAGACGGACTGTCTACCGATTCTTGGTATGGTTTCCAGATACACGACTCCAGACCTGGCGATGCTCAGGTGGATCGCATGGTTCAAGAACGAGGATGGCATGGTGTCAGAAGACGAAGAAGTTGGCGTGAACTTCTTCCGATCGACTCGAATTTCCGCGAACAAACGGAGCACTCTGGCACTGAACAAGTTCAATGAGAATGACTACGACGGGGAGTGGCTCCAGATTGGTAAGTTCTTGAGCACATTAAAGACAGACGCGGGATGGACGAAGGATGAAGCGAGTTGGATCCGAAAGAAGGCTTACCGGTTCTTCATACGGGACGGTAAGATATGGAAGCACTCGAGGAGACGGACCGACACACCGCTCCAAGTGGTGATGAAGGAAGAAGACTGGTCGGTGCTCCTATAGAAGTTTCACGAAAGCCCCTGGTCCGGACACTGGGGAACATGGGCCACATTCGAGAAGCTGAAGGAGAAGTATTGGTGGTCGGGGATGTATCGTGACCCGCACCACTTCATGACGACATGCGAAAGCTGTCAGATGCATTCTGGTATCCGGTACCGCGATGAGCTACACTCCACCTACCCACCGACCATTCACTTCAAGTCGATGGTTGATTTAGTGACGATTTCGATGGGGGTAGGACAGATGTAGTACCTGGTGCTTGCAAGGGAAGATCTAATGAACCAGGTGGAGGGTTGGGCCTTAGCAAACAAGACCACCGCAGTCGTATGAAGGTTCCTGATTGAAGATGTGATTTGCTAGTATGGGTGTGTGGGTAAGATCGTGGCTGACCGAGGGGAGCTAGACGCGTTGTCGCATTGTTACGCGCGTGCGTGTAGAAGGGCGGGACCACGGGGGTCTTGGACTAGGGAGTAGAGGAGAAAGAATAAGATATGAGAAATGGAAGCTTAACACCGGATGAGAAGATGAAGAGTAGCACATAAGCGTAGACCAAAATAGGTGGAAGCAAGATCCACAACAAGCTATATTAAAAACAAGTGAATGATTACAACAATGGTGGCCGCCATGGCCGCACCAAACGACTATAAGAAAACCTTAAAGGAAAACCCAAGAAGAAAACCCTAACCGAAACCCTAAAACCGAATAGGAAACCCTCGACCTAAGTGGTATGCCTCTCTCCCTCAAAATAGGCAACCCCTCATAAGTGACCCCTCCCTTCATTTTATAGCCCAAGGAAGGGGGAACCTTACAATGTGGGATAAAATTCCCCTCTTCTTTCTACACACCATTTCCTAGTATACACGTGCACATGTTTCACTCCACCGATTTGCCCATTCCACCCCGGTTTCACACTATAGCCGGAAATCTTCACGACATCCACCCCCACCAAACCGCACATCCACCGGTATGTGCCAAGAAAGGAAAAGGGTGAGAGATTTCGGCGATGGTGATCAACCGGGTCTTTCGCCTTACCGGCACCCAACCGTCTTGCTGGTCCCTTGCCAGCACCGATCCGTCTTGCCGGCTCCTTACTGGCCCCGACCCGCCGGCTCCATCCGATCCACCATGTCCGGTGCACGCACCTTCTTCTTCAACCGGCCATCCCAAACACCGTTGCCGATCCGGTCTCCCTTCCTTCGCTCACCACGCATGTCCTTCGGTTAGACCCCCGATTACTTCGATTGCTCGCCGGGTGCCGCTCCTCGCGTATCACGTGTGTTCCACCTCCGGCTCGACCTTCTCCTCGCCCCGAACACCTCGTACTGACTCCCTTCGTTCTGCGCTCGGCTTCCATAGGCACTTTCCGTGCGTCGTTGTCGTCCATCAAATGCGCGCTCGTGCTTTGGTCCTTACGTGACCCCGTTACGCGCTCCTTGCTTCTCCCTCGCTCGACGTGCCCTCTCGCCGTAGAGCGTACCGTCATCCCGACCACCATGTCAGTGTCCTTCGCAACTCCCGTCACCGCTTCATCCCAACTCTCATCCTCTTGGCCCGCTTGGCCTCGCATGCCTTCCGGGACGCCGCGCTTCCTCTTCCCGGCGCGTAGCCCGTTGCTCTCCACGCACCTCCTCCGGTTCTCAAGACATAGCCTTCCATGTTCGCCGATCATCCGTCGATACCAGCACCTCACCGCTCCATCTCTCGCCACATGCATTCCTCGCAAAGGCTCGTATGTCCTCCGGGTGCTAGGTGGAAGATGTGATGAACCAGGTGGAGGGTTGGGCCTTAGCAAACAAGACCACCGCAGTCATATGAAGGTTCCTGATTGAAGATGTGATTTGCTAGTATGGGTGTGTGGGTAAGATCGTGGCTGACCGAGGGGAGCTGGACGCGCTAGAAGGGGAGGAGTTGTTCGACCAACTCAGGGTCAAGCTTTCGCTCACCACAGCGTACAATCCTGAAGCCAATGGGAAAATCGAGCGTGGGCACAGGCCAATCGTAAAAGCATTAGTACGAGCATGTGACGGATGAGCTAGGAGCCGGTGGATTGGTCGGAGGAGATGAGCCGAGAAGGGTTGTTGGCAGCACGGATCCGACAGCTCAAGCGACGACCGGTGGACGTTGAATGAGCGCGAGACGATAGAAGAAGCATGGAAGAAGAACAAGGCTTGGTTTGACCGGACACACCGACTCTGGCTGAAGAAGATCGAGAAGGGCAATTGGGTGCTGGTCTACGGCAGCAGCCTAGATAACCAACACTAGTCGACCCGAAAGTTTGCGAGAAGGTGGTTCGGGCCGTACATGGTGACAAGCGCCAACAATAATGCGGCATACCATCTTGCCGAGCTTGACAAGACGAGGATCGCGGTGCCTTCAATTTTCGTAGGTAGGCTAATCGTGGGTTCTTTAATAACCCCTTGATCTCTTGTCGAGTGTTGTTGCAAAGCCACCAACACTGACTCTAATTGTTATACTCCTCGTGTGAACTCATCATGTTGTGTTGTTTTTCCACAGTCACCTTTTGGAGATCCTCAAGCAATCGTTGATATTCCATCTCAAGCGCCACAAACTTGGTTTTAAGGCTCTCCAATTCAGAGATAATAATCAAATAATCTTGTTAGCTAACAACGGTCATAGCTACATAGGGCTTAAGAAGTGGCTAGGCAAAGGGGAATTCCTATTCAAACTATCAAATTTGAGACAAAATAGAAGTAGAAAGAGCGAGATAAAGAGTGATGATGAAAGGGATAGATGAGATAGTAGTGAATAGATTAAGCAAGAGAGAATGAAGATGGAAGGAAATAGGTGAGATAATAGTAGAGGGAGAGAGAGTAACAATGAACGAAAATATGTATTAATATAAAGATCTATACAAGGGAGAGCTTACTTGGAGGACTTGAGACTTGTGTTGAAACGAAATGGTTCAACAAGAGTGAGGGGAGCTCATTATACAGTGAGTCGTGGAGCATTCTATAGTTCTTTAGAATGTTCCAAAAAGTTCTAGAGATTTCTAGGAAGTTCTAGGGTTCTACTAATTATAGTTTCTAGGAAGTTCTATGGTTCTACTAATTCTAGATTCCTTGGTATGAGTAATACATCGGCCATAGCTTCGAGCTTTGCCATAACGTATATTTATATATTTACATCTTTGTGGTTGTGGCGTTTTTTCCATTTTCCCCATTTACTACCTTCGGGCACGCCACATAATGAGCACATGGGAACGAGTTATGGTTGGGACTAACCATTTGAGGGACACTACCTCTAGGTGTGTTGAAGATCTCATGAAGTGTGTTATGGGCACCATCACCAAGTCAATGGTGTTTACATTGTTACAACACAAGAAGTGGCATGGATGTGAGTTGACAATGAAAAGCTAGTGGTGTTTTTGCAAAGAGCATTCAGTCGCAATCGCAACGAACACGAAAACCAAAATTAAGCTTCCCTAATGAGCCAAGTTGCATTTAGTACATGGTTTAATGAGAGACATGTTATACGACATAAATTTGGTCCTATTTCATTTGCACATATAGCCCTTGAACTAAAGTTTTTTGCTAGATCATGTAGGCACTTTTGCAAGTTTAACTTGCATGGGGTTTTGACTTTGGGAGAGTTTAGAGGTTTTGCAAGAGTCAAATTTAGGAGTTGTCTTGATTCCACACTTGCATTGTAGTTTTCACATTCTTCACTTGCCATGTTGTTGAGGCTTCCTTGCATGCACATATGTCAATGATACCGTTAATACTAGCCTAGATGATGTGGGTTCTTAACGAACGACTCAAGGTCCATGGCGACCTGAAACTTGTGAACTAGGGTGTAACAAAGTGTTTAGCTTAAACACTTTATGAGAGTACTGCAATCTCCTATATGAGATGTTATAGCTTCCTTGGGTAGGTCAAACGTAAGGAAATTACAACTAGAGGTTTGGACCTAGAAATGAGCAAGATTTCTTTGGATGATTATTTTCTTAGGTTATGCCTTGTGCTATGACTTTTCATTGAAGACTATCCATGATCGGGAAGTATACTAATTGAACACTTAGCTTTATTACACACAAATCCTTGTTGAGAATGTACACGATTTCAATATTCTTCATACAAGAAATACTCAAGATTCTTCACGACCTTGAACTAGTGTGGGTGGTTATCATACACATAAGCATTAAAACCCTACACACCGGATACTATTCACATCACAACATGAGAGTCTATCTTTGTACGCTTATAGAGGTCAAACACATAGATGTACCTAATGCTCGTACAAGAGGCAATGACACTAGCATCTATATCCATTAAAGGTAAAGTGTAGGTTAGCTTTCATCCTAGACATGTGACAAGTTTTTTATTGGAGGTGTGCTTCCTAGTGTTGTTCCTAATGTACATTGCATATAAAGTTTCAACCTCGACATAACATGTTTCAACCATTATGCAATCAAGAATTAATCTATTCTCACCACAACATTGGGTTACAAATGGTTGCATTCCATGTCTAATAGTGAGCATATGCACTTGGGTAAAAGCACGAGATTTAGCAATGAAAAAAGCTATATGTAATTTATTTTTTGGGTTTCTATGTTCATTATCCAAACTTTATTTCTAGGATCCACAAGACCATGCACATCTCTAGAGGTTTCTTTGTATGCATGCCTCTCCAACCTTTTATAAATATGTGTGCCCCCCTTTAACACAATCAAGGTGAACTATACTAGTTACAAAATTCATAGTTCATGTCATTTGCTCTTGTTCTTCATTTCATGCAATCCCTTGTCCGTGGCATTAGGTAATGGTTGTGCATCCCCATCTTTGGTGCCTAAATATCCTTTGCTCCTTAGATGTGGTCATCTCTTAATCACTAAGATAATATTCATTATTTTCTCACTTTTTGTGTTTGATTATTGCTTACTATCTATTAAGTTTTATCAATGGAAAGTGATCATAATAGTTTATCAATGGCTCTCATAAATCTTAAAGAAAGGAACATGGCTATCAATAAATTATAACAAGCTATAAGAAAATATTAGGCCAATAAAAACCAAAACACAATGAAATATTAAAGGCTAAGCAAGACATGGCAATTAAATACAATGAAAGCAATGGTTGTGTTGTGGGTGTTAACAATTTAGTAGATGCGGAAGATACAAAACTAAAATGATAGAGGGAAAAGTCATGGTTATTAAGAGGAGATGGTAATACTTAATTGAATATGGAGTGATCAATCAATAAAATATATAATGATATCTAATATTGATGATCTAAATGGAAATGAAACACATGTGCTAGTTAGTAATCTAAGGAAGACACTATTGATCATGAGTAAGTTTGAAGATGATCTTATCCTAAAAATATCCAATCCAATGATGATATTAAGTACAGATATTAAACATATTAATATTAGTATGTTGTGTAAGAGGGTAGGTGTTAGTAGAAAAAAATGTCTACAATGCAATGGATCACTCAAGTTCAACTGATGAAGGAAGTAGTCTAATATAGTCAACCACAAGATGTAAGCCAATGATGCTCGGTGATGCGATGATGAAGGAAATAATCATCATCTTCTAGACTATCATTGAAAAAGAAGGATATGTGCAAGGAAACATTTTGGAAGGACCATCATGTCCACCTTCTTGATATACCTCATGCATTTATAATCAGCGCAAGCATTCATTTGTAAATTATTAATTAGTTATTCTTCTTCTGCTTTTGATAGCTAATAACTATCAATTCTCTTTTAGGTATTTTGGTATACTAAATTAATTCTTACACTTGTACATGTTCATGTAGCATCACTAGCTATTAGCGTTATTGTGAAATACCTAAATAATTGGTTACTAGATTGTACATCACTTGTTATTTAGATAATAAATTATTCCATGTCAATTTAGCTTGTTAGAACCTTGTCTCCTCATCCTAATAACCTCTAAATCTCAATCAAATTTGGGAAATAATATATATCAATCTTATATATATGTTTGTTAACCTTAACTGTATGTTAGCCTCTCTCTTTTTCTTTTTAAAAAAAGAAGGAACTCACCTTGGTATTAATGGAAAGATGCCAAAAGGCTACAACGAATTCATACATTATATTACAACCCTCATATCCACATCAACCAGCATGTCAAGTATCAAAAGCCCTCATGTAGGGTTGTTCCAAGACGGGGGGTGGAAAAAGTCATATTGGTGGAGCATATCTCCACTTTATTCTTTCTCCAAAAGAGGTGAAGACCTCAGCGTTTTGCCAAATTTCGCGAAACTGTCGTTGTTTACGAATCACAACCTCAGGCTCACCAACTATTGCATCATATTGACCTCTTAAAGTGTGTAAGAGCATTAACCATACCTCTTTCACTAAATCAACTGCATTTTGCTTAATTTTCTGAAATACACATTTACATCTAGAGTCTTCCACAATACCCAAACTACTAGAGAAGATATCGTAGACTAGACCATATCCTCTTCCAAACAACAGACTGTGTAGTATCAGAGACCTCCAATACATGTCTTCCATCGAAGAGGAGAAGAAAATCATCAAACTCCTTTTCATAGTTCTGAATTTCTTTAGCTAATCTTCCCGATCTCACAAAACCCCATGTGTACATCTGTCTACCATAAATAGAATATAACATTCTCAACATTCTTTTCCAAACGGCTCTAGCAATAGGACATATCCATAAAACATGGTAAACCGATTCAATGGGAGAACTACAACTATCACATTTTAAATCTTGGCAGTGTCCCCGCATCCATGACTTCACAAGAATGCCATAATGTGTCAACAACCATCTAAATAACACAACCTTTTTAGGAATTTGCATGGCCCATAACCATTTCTAATAAGCATTCATCCAAGAATCTGTTACATTACCAAATCTCTAGAATTTACAAGTTGCTGGTGTAACAATCACACCTCTCCTTAGCATTTCTCTACCCATTTTTACTGAATATTCAAAAAATGGGAGTTGCTTACCTAGAATTCCTTACCCTGATCTGATTTGCCATTTCCACTCACCAGGATCCCACAAAAGGCGATCAATGGGCTTATTCTCATAGATTCATAAATCAGAGAGATCGTTTACATCATTTGGATGTGGGTTCAATATCCATTTTTTATCTTTCTTCCACAATATACGAATAGGGAACCTATTCCCTTGAGTTACAATTTCATCTTCCACAAATAGAGAAGGAAGTCGTCCAGAAGGCAAAACATCGAAGTAAAGGCATTCATGAGCGTTTTTATAACCCCTAACCCCCAATAAGACATGTAGGGCTGAAAACATACCATACCAAAACAGACTAGTTTGAGAAGGCTAAAAGGAAGATATTGTAAAGACTCTATCCATTTCTGCATACATAATGTTCCCTCCCCAAACTGTACTACAAACATGGGTTTTGTTTTCCATCACTGAAGAAGAAAAGGCCAACCAATTCCAAACCGACTTAGCTTCACCTTTTAAATCAAAGTCAGCCCAATTCAACCTAGTTCTCTTCCCTAACATTACCCCCTCTTCTAATGTAAATAGTGGGTTCAATATGAGGGATTGACGCAACCATTCCTCCTTACATGATGGTAGAGATTGAACTAAGTTATGTTTCAAATCCCACCATGCCTTCATGATACCCCTAAAAAACTTATCTTGGCGAAAAATATCAATGGAATGGTTAAAATCTCTTAAAAACTACCATCTAATAGTATCTTTCCAATTGCCACCAGTAGAAGGCATAACTTTAGCCATTCTCTGCCTTAAGATTTTTTTCTAAGGCTCCCCACCAAGCGACAAACCTCTGATAATAGATTTTCCCAATAAAGCCTTACATTGTAAAAGAAGCTCAATCAATCCAAGACCACCCTCGTCTTTTGGAGTTGTAATAACTTTCCAAGATACCTTGGCTCTCACATAAGAACAATCTTTAGATCCCTAAAGAAAATTTCTAATAAGCCTTTGTACTTGCGATAGAGCATAACGTGAACACAACCAAGCCGATAAGATGTACTACATGGAAGCCAATAATACATGATTGGCAACAACAACCCTTCCTGCCAATGACAATTTCGCAGTATTCCAATATAACAATTTCTTCCTTATAACAAGCAACAGAGGAGCTACATGATCTTCTGGTGAGAGATTAATACCTACCTGACATCCCAAGTATCTTATAGGTTTACCATGCGGATTCCATTGAAACCCTTCTTGTGGACACCACAAAGGGTTTACTGTGTTACCTACCCAGAACCCCATTGATTTATTCCAATTAATAACAGCTCCAAAAGCATAGCAAAATGTATCGATAGCGTGTTTTACTCTAGAAATATTATCGCTACAACCTTGCAAATACAAGGTTGTATCATTAGCAAATTGACAATCCACAACTTGTTCCTCTAACCATGGCCATTGTAGCCCTTTTATATTCACAATATTACTTGTAAGAAAACTACTAAACGCTTCTCCAATCATCAAATATAAAAAAGGAGCCAATGGACATCCCTGTCTCACTGACCTCGAAATTGTGAATGCTTAGCCTAACTCTCCATCTACTAATACCCTACTAGTAGCTGAGTTGTAAGGAGTTGAGACAGTCATTAACCATTGATTAGGAAAACCCAACTTTTCCATGGTACCCCTCAAAAAAGACCAATCTACTTTGTCATAAGCCTTTTCGAAATCCAACAACAAGATTGCTAAATCCTCTTCCCTTTCTTGTGAAATTGCAAGCGCTTCCCAAAATAGAAAAATGTTATCTAATATACTCCTATCTTGTAAGAACCCTGTTTGGGTGTTATGAATGATGTCCGATAAAAAAGGTTGCAATCTCATAGCCAACAACTTAGCATATATTTTGTAAATAGTATTCAATATAGTTATGGGTCGCCACTTCCTAATATCAGCCACTATCCCTTCCAGGTTAGGAATAAGATAAAGCATACCTTCAGTCCACTTCCTTGGCATAAATTCAGTGTCAAACACCTCCTGAAATGCAACAGTAATGTCAGTCCCAATAAACTCCCAATAATTCTGAAAAAAAATTGTTGAGAGCCCATCGGTACCAAGGCATACATGGGAGCCAATTGCATCCAAAGCAACCCTTACTTCAAAAATCAAAATCGGTTTAACCAAAACATTTGACATGTGGAGTGAAACACGTGCATGTATGGACTGCCACACAACTCTCCGTCTCTCCAATTGATCAAATGTAAAACATTCGGCGGACAATAAATTACTATAAAATTTCGGAGCAATATCCCTCATTTCTCCGGCATCCTCTGTAATGGATTCATCCTCCCTCTGTAGTTGTTTCATCCCATTACTAGTTTTTTTGGGAGTTACAATTTTAAAAAAATCAACGAACACTTTATCCCCCATTTGTGCCCACTTTGCAGCAAATGCATTATAAGTGCATTGAGCCCAAGTATCTTGTAATTTACAGAGCTTATCCTTTGCATTATTCAATTCCAACATCACCCACATAGCCCATGGCATACGTTGCTAAATATGTTGCAAAGAAGCAACTGCTCATTTCATACTCAGTATCTTAGTTTTGAGCTGAGACTGATCCTTCTTTGCTTTAGTACAAAACCAATTACTAACATTGACAATTGTATCCGCAACTCTATCACACACCATCAATTGCATACACATGTATCCTTCCAAATTGCTAATTTAACTTCTTCTCTAAGGGCAACATCCACATACGAGGAAGGTATAGGTGTCCTAAAGAACTTCCCTTTTTCCACTTTTTTCATAGTAACAATAAGAGGTGAGTGATCCGAGAAAGTTGTCCCAGCTAATATCTATAATGATCCTCCTAATGCTATAAAGAAGTCGTCAGCATAGAATCTGTCTAATCAAGATATATTAGTACCTAATAACCGTCTATCTAATCTAGAGAATTGCAAAGATTCAACATGTTTGCTAAAAGAGGGAGAGCACCAAGTATCCTGAAAACCATACTTAAAGCACAACCTCTCCCAAAAGCTCAATTCTGAACCATATAAAATAGCTTGGCTACCCCCACTTCTATCAAACTTATCCTCAATCATATTAAAATCTCCAGCCATACACCAATGATCCACCTGGGGTAAGGTATCGCACATATAAGACCACAAACTCCTCCTATCTACTGTTGCATTGTGAGCATATACATTTATAAAACCCAATCGTAGATTTTGGATTTCTAAAATAATAAGTTGCACTCTTCCCTCACTAAAATCTTATAGTCAATCACATGAGAAGATCATTTTTGGGCTATTGCTATACAAACACCAGCTTTATTGTGGGATTCGCCAATTGCAGGACTCCAAAAATGGGCCCATGAACCATTAAACAAGGACCCATAAGAATCTATCCTTGTGGAACTCAAATGATGTTCTTGTAAAAAAACCATATCTACAGACCTCATAAAGCTTTTATGTAAATTTTGTTTAAGTCTAGCCTTAAATTTTTGTGCATGTGCACCACCCAATCCTTGAACATTCCATGATACAATACGAAAGTTAATCATAGGCTAACAAGAGTTGTTTACCTTTCATCTTCTTCTCCCCCACCGTTGCTTTCTTAGGCTTGTTAATTTGCCCAACAATCTTGAATCCTTTCCAAGGTTTCCTAGCCACAACTTCTGCATAAGAATCCTTGTTTATTGAGGAAGAGAGTGTGCTCTTTCCATCCACCATCACACCTCCATTCATAACCATAGTATATGATTGCACAACCGATTTTTCAAGCATGAATCCTTGTATATTCTTACCATGGCTTGTTAAGGCCTTTGTTTTAGCCCGAGTTAACCTTCCAGAATATTGTGAACTGTTCATAATACCCTCTTCCAAAGATATCACAGAAATTATCCCTTCATTCTTTTCTACCATACCTAACTCCATATTAGCCTCACCTTGTAATGAGGAAGGCTCGAAAGCTATCATCTGTTCATGATCATTCCCTCCCTTCAAGGGCTTCTCCTTCATAGAACTTACAATATCATTGTCAATTACAACATCATAATCCTCCTCTTTACCACTTTGTACATCATTATTACTAAAAGGGATTATTTGTAAATTTGATTGGTTACCTTGTGGACTATCATGACTTGCATTTGGTGTCTTTCTAGATGTTACCTACAACATAAGATGTCCTCATCGAGGATTTCCTACCATACTTCCTCCTGCCTTCTATTCAACCTTCATCATTTGTGTTGCTAAAAGAATGCTTTTGTAGAATTTGTTCCTCTTGAACAGGACAATCTTTGACCACATGGCCAATACAATTACAATTAAAACATTGATTAGGAAGTCCAGAATATTTAACTCTTTGGACCCTCAGTGGGGCCTGAAACATAGCGGGCAGCCTAACATACGCAGGTAATGTCATGCCTTTATGTTCAATTAATTGTATATATGGTAGGTTGAGATTCCCAACCACATAACACATTACATCAGATTCTTCATCAATTAATTGAGCAATCGATGAGGCCATATGTGGCATCACCAGTCTGCATTCTTTTGGTAAACCCGGAAACATGACAGAAAAGACAAAGTAATTCGATAGATGTTCACTAACCGCATTTAGGTCAAACCCAGGCTCCCATTGCAAGAAATGCATCTGAATTCCATTAATCCTTGTAGATCCCATCCGTAGCTTCATCACCATCTCCGCAACTGGAAACTCAACATGATAGCATCCTTTCCCTAAAAATTGAATATCCACAACTCTAGTTAGATCTTCTTGGAATCGCGCCTGTAACAAGTGACGCAACTCCCCACGATTAGGACGACCACCGATGACATGTATCACCACCAACAATTGACACATACAATCTATTTCAACTTACACCTCTGTCGGCACAGCTACATTGACAACCAGATCTGCGATTGGATGAATACCAAAGGGGAGTTCACTAGAATCACTTCTTGACGTCATCGCCTGTGTCGTCTCAGCAATCGTTTGTGTTTTTCCACGTCAACTGTATGTTAGCCGTAAATGTATGCATGTTAACCTAAAGGATTGTATGTAAATTTTAATCAAATCTTACATGTTTAACTACAAATGCATGTAATAAATAAGGCTTGAAAGTATGTTATATGTTAAACTTCAATGTATATATGACATATCTTATTCTAAACCTAACTACATATCTATTAGAATCTTATTCAAAATGTAAATATATATACGAATCTACGATATATCTTATACATATAACCTTAGCTGACACTATGCCAACCCTAATCTTGTTCAAGCTTGAATATATGTCTATTAACCTTAATTATATGTTAACCCTAAATGTATACATATCTAACTATCACTAAATGATTCTAAATTTCTATGTACCCTTATTGAACATTATTTCAAAGCTTACCTCGTTGATTTATGGCACCCACTCTACTTCTTTTGTTGTTGTCACCGAAAACCCCACACTTAAAACCTTTGTGTAAATGGTAGTGTAAAGCTTTTGCAAAAAGGCTTCATGTAAAATTGTTAGGGAAATCTTTTGGGTGCTTACTTCGCCTTCGAGTATATGCTACTTCACAAAAAGGCTTTGCATAATTTCGTGAAGTAAATGCATGATGTAAAACACTCATGAAAATGTTTCAAGGAATTGTCTCAATAAATCAATTGCATGATCGATCACCTTGTGTAAAAATCTTCAATTAATTCCTTCATCCAAAGTGTGTTGCTTTCATGGAAACCCTTCTAAAGAAAGTCTATGGGTAAAAAAACAATTGTGTGATTGGATCATAGTATGAACCATACGAACCATATGCGCATTTGCACTCGAGAATGTTTCAATCATTCGAGTATGGTAAACACCTTCGAAGTATGGTAAATACCATACTTTTGTATTCATTATTTATTATAAGGTTTTTTTTTTAAGGTAAAAAGTGTAATAAAAAATGTAAGAATGTTTTGATAACATACACATTCGTTTCCATTTGTATGAAAAAGAATGTTTGCCAATGCATTTGAGTATATTACGTACTATGAATTGGATTGCATAAATTCCTTTGTGTATTCACATGGTAGGGGTTCTTCGTGGAAGTCATTAAGAAAAACTATGAAGCCTTGTTGCAATTTCATGAGGTAATTTGATTGTAGAAATCCTTCGTATAATGTCTTTACGAACACTTCATGCGATTTCTCGGCTTAAACTCCTCATGTAAGTTCTAAGTTCTTTGTGGAAACTCCTAGTTTGTGTAAAAGGTCTTGGCATGTGTAAAAGCATCAAGTCAATAAAGAAAAAAGAAGCTTTCATGAAGAGGGTTCATCGAAATCACTAAGTCAAATGTAGAGAGCTATTATTACAATTTACATATACATATGAACGCTCTACATTGAAAACAATAGAAAACTATAGCCCTAAAATTGTGATCATGATGCAACAGGGAGCAGCGCACAGAGGAGAAGAAACATGAAGCCATTAGAGCCCAGGATGGGGAAGGAGAGTAGGTGGAAGATGAAGAAGAAGAAAGGTTGGATTGGAGCCTAGAAAGCAAGGGGATAAGCTGACACACAGGGAGCAAAAAGAAAAGAGAATAAAAACAAAGTAAAGTGGGCTACCATAAAAGGTGAGGAGGGTGTAGAGGTATAGAAAACAAGAACAAGAATTTTATGTATAAGGGTGGACTAGAGACACAAGGAGTACATAAGTAAATATTGATTGGCAAGGTGGGATCCAAAAACATACAAGAAAGAACCAAAAAACAGTTGTAAAGGTTAACCATCAAGGATGGGATGATATTATAAATAAAACAATATAGATGAAAAATAAAACAATGTGAAAACAACGAAACGTGCGCATAACTTGTAAAGATTAGGACAACTTCGAGACTACGGAATCATTTGTTGTGATGATGCTAAAAGCTTAGAATTGCCCGATCATTTCTTGGTAGGTAACAAATGGAATGGCATTAAATTGTCAATGTTCATGTACATAGAGTGGAAAGTGTTGAGAGTGTTTGTTTGTTTTGTCGGGTCGATTGTCGTCTTTCTAGGAGTGGGAGATTTTGTCATTGGTTGCATTGGAACATCTCCTCGTGATGCTTTGTGAGAGTTAGTGCACCTAAACCCACGATGGTGACCCTTCTTTGAGGCATGGTTTTGTTATGTATTCTTTCATCACCTAGAGTTTGGAGTGTGAGAAACTAACATGTTTGGCCACCCACATCTACAAGTTTAACCTTATAAACGAGGTCAATCAAAACATGGATTTGAGTATCAAACATAGAATTTAGAAGTGATTATTTCTTCATTAGATACATTGGTTCAATAGCTTCTCTCTTCCTTTAAGATGTTTCACTCTTCTGATATTTCTTTCGAAGAAATCCATGTCGTGAACATCCCTAAGAGATATTTAATATCTTGTATTAGAGATCTTACGCAACCACCCATCACTAATAGAAACACGTGCTCTAAAAACAATGAATTGGTTTGTCTGGAACTAGACCTTTAATTATTATACTATTATATTATTGGGAAGGGTAACAAGCATTACCTTAAAATAAAATTATGTCAATCATGTGTTTTCAATCCTAATATAGTTGTATTGTCCAAGGTAAGGAATAAGATATTGTGCCTCGTAATGTCCAAGTTATATTTAAAATTGACATTTATTAAAGAATTTTACTCTTAGATCAATACCCATAGAGCTCTATCATACTGATAAATACTTGTGGTAAAACTCTCTCAAGGAGAGGGGTGTGGTTTCAAACCCAAGTACTCTAAATTTGCTTTTGCTACAAGAGTCCCATGATTGCTTTTGAAAGTGAATGGCTTACATTTATAAATATATGCATATGATCTAAGAGATGGCATATCTTTATATCCTCCAAGCACTCGACCATAAACAATATTTACATATTCGGGTCCATCTATTTCTGGTTTGATGTATATTCATTTTGACCAATATCATCACTAGAATATCTAAATCTATATCAATGAAATATTCAAAATTTCCCTTCCTATACCAATCATGTGATGTTTGTTGAGTGACGAGTCACTGGTCTCCCTAGCTTTATTTTGAAATCAAAATTATGTGTGTGTGATCTAATTAAAGCCAATAAACATATATGTCTTGTTTAGGGATTTGCAAACAAGTTGTTCTCGAATCAATCATCATAGAAGGGACAAACATTATAATCATGCTATAGAGAAGATCTTGCAAGCCAATTTCATAGAAAAGAAGATTACCAATGTTGGTGAATAGTGTGATGAGGATGAAAAGAAAGTGCACATATCAAAGAGAGAAGATAATAAATAAAATTCCTAGTAGCATTAAGGAGGCTTTTGCCTCCATGGTTTAATGCAAAAGGAATTATGAGGGTCAGCATATGAAGATGAGGTCATTATTGTATATCCTTTGAACAAGATAGATAATACATTGGACAAGGACAATAGTATAACGAATCAAATATTAGATTCACGTGTGATCAAGCTCAATTGTAAAATGTTCTCTCATCAAGCCTAAACGTCTGTTGTTTCCTTTATCGAATGCATCATTTAACATGTTCATTTAAAATCTTATCCTAGAAATTTGTACCTCATTTTGATATGAGTTTTCTATTAAATCTTTCATATCTTCAATTGATTCAACGACAATGTGTGAATGGTTTTGGAGTGGTCTCCAATGTGTGAAATATACACTACTAATACTTTATTGATTTTATTGTAGAGTCTGCACATGTGTATCTTCTAGATGTCTAAATCAATGTTTTGTGGTTATATGCGAGGTCATATTCATGATTACATATGGACAATATGTAGAATGGGTTTACAAAATTATATCTACATAGCCTTTTATGATTAGTTTCAACCATAACATGTAGAAAAGAGATGATTTAAGAAAGCAAGTCATTTTGGGAGATTTTTGTTATCTTAAAGAACCTTTAAAAGCAAGCCTCCAACATTACTTATTATTTTGTTTGTCTACCCAATAGGTGAACGTGTGTTCACAATAGGTTCAGTTAGTGTCTATGTTAATAAAGGGGAGAGATTTGTGCATCCACTTTCTAGCTGATTAATTTTTGTGTCCATTGATCTACAATTGTGTGTCGCTAATACATTTGATTGTTGAGTGTTCAATACAACATTATTGACGGGTGGTCACACATCCATTTATTATTTGTTTGTCGAGCATTCAATACAACATTATTGAAGGCTCATCACCCTTCCTACATGAGAGTTTATTGCCTTCCTACCATAATGCTTATACAATGAAGAAAGTGAATGACGAAAAGTCAATATTTATTCTAAGAAAGGTACTTTTCTCTTTCTTCTAGGATGTGATAGCTCAATTATAGAGCTTTAGGTTGAAAAGGGAGGTAGAGGCCATCTTCCAAAGTTCCACAAGAAGTCATTGGTTGGCCTTTATCAATGTAATTTTCTCTTTTAATTAATATGGAGATAAAGGCATGGTGAACAAACTCTCTCTTGCGTTTGTAAAAGGTTTCTTTCTAAGATACATCTTACTCATGATCTCAAGGTCTTCAACTAAGGATGGACATACCCACCTCTCTCTCTCTCTCTCTCTCTCATCAAAGTCATATTATTGAGAGAACTCAAGTTCCATCCTCACCATGACCTAGTTCTTATCCCATTGATCATATATTGGTTTCCCATGGATGTTATCCTCACCTATCTTTCAATCCATCTATCTATTGTTCGTGTCTCTCCAAGGACCCAACTTGGACCATCCTCATGGGTGTAACTATAATTCAATCTCCTAGTAAGGAGGGCTCAATATCGTATTGTTGTTGGAATTTTGGTAGAATCGACTTAAACTAACCAAGGCCTCATCTTGTCAATTGCATTCAATCTCCTAGTAAGGAGGGCTCACTATCGTGTATCTATCATTGGAATTTTAGTAGAATCGGCTTTAAACTAGCCAAGGCCCATGGGTTAACTATAATTCTCACTATATATATATGTATATATATATTCAATAGCAAGTCGGGAGATTCCAATGATCCCGGAGTTTATGATCGTGGGTCATCTTGTTGGAAATAAGGCGGAGGAAAACCATGTCTTACCCACGAGAGATGGTGGGAACGATAAAGCAATTCGCCCCTTAACAAAAGCAAAGATGAAGGCCAACAATAACAAGAACAAGAACAACCTTCTTCAAGTGTACATAGACAAAGCTTTAGCAGAGGCAAATGCATGTAATGAATTTGAAGCCATGGGTTCCCCACACAGTCCCGTTTTCCATTCCTCAAACTCCTCTACCCCTCGCTCACCTTATCAGCAAACCCTCCTCCCCATTACTGAAGAACCCACAAACCCACATAGACTAGAAGAAGATGAAGAAGAAGATGAAGAAAATGGTGATGGTGGAAATCCTTCTGGTCACTTGGAACCTTGCTCTTGCACATCTGGACCACTCCATGTCTTCAAGGCATTGTTTCTCTCCTCCTAATTGGGTTTCTGGCTTCTTTACTTAGTACAGTGGAGTTGTTCCCCTTTTTTAGGAAATTGGGGGTATTTCTTTCAAATTCCACTTATATTTTTACTTGAATGAAGATATTTTTGGGGGTGTTTAAATTGGAAGGTTACCTTTGAATTTCAATGGATATGTTACTTTGAATGAAGGGTTGGGGTTAATTTGGGAGTGTTTTAAAACACCATGAAGGGGATATGTGTTTTCATCTCTTCTTCAGGTTTCTCACTTGATGATGTATTATATGAAAGGAAATACCATGGTCCACACATGTAGCATGAAAGGAAACACCATGGTCCACTACACTTGTGTATGGCCATGGTTAGGCTTCTTCTTATGTATTTGCCCCTTGATTTAATTAATCACGAAGCTCTAATCAACGTGTGTTATGCACAAATTTACCGGCTCTACTATGGGATCACACACTCTAATGTATACAGTGGTTGGAAACATTTAGTTTGTTTAACATAGTCATGAATCTCCCATGAAAGTCATCAGTGTGGGGAAAATATGGTATGTCATAGCTTTAATCCACCTTTTTACCACATCTTTCAATTGATATTTAATGAACCCAATTGATTGGTTTTAAACATTGTAAATGGTATTCATTTCTTAATCCAGTTCTTAGATCAAGGATTTAGTGTTGATCATGATGGTGGCACTTTGTAGGCTTGGTTCCTAAGCATAATCAATAGAGTTAGAGAGTAGTGTTTCTCATGCATAATGTCATCCTAATGAAGAATATATGTTTATGGCTTTTATTTTATAGCTAATAATGGTTACAAGTTTTCTTCATAAGCATTGCCAAAAGAGTTGAAAGCAGTGTTTCTCTTTCACGTACAATCTCATCTTAGTGAAGAATACATGTTTATGCTTATCCTAGTAATGGTTACTTTGTTAACAAATATTTGTCTCTAATGACAATTTTTTTTCAAGTACAAGGTTTACAAAGAATGTACTCGATTTGCCTCTAAATGAAATAAATCTACCTTAATGTCTTTCCCCCCCTCGAAATCAAGATATATATTAGTTAAATATATGAAGCATAAATGTCTCGATGCATCAAAGGGTTCAACAAAGTTATGTTGCCATTGTGGGCGAATTGAATGGAAAATTGATACTTAAAGACTATTTTTACTTATTATTGTTCATATATAAGCAACTTGCCCATGAAGTACTAACTTTTAGTTGAGTGGATTACTTTTGGTTTTTCTATTCAGCCTTGAAATTTATGCTTCCATCCACTAGGCAATCAACCTTTAATATTGCATGATCTTTCCCAAATTGTGGTCGACAAGATCTAGCTTGCATGTTACGCTATGGATATTTCATACTGTGTTATACTTATTTAAATCATGCCATACTATAGTCAAAAGTGAAATGCGAGATACACAACATTGCAAACTATGTTCACAAGGGAAATTTGTTAGTTTCAATAGATTATATAAGGGTATTGTTTTAAAGGGTAAATGACAACAAGTCAGTGCATTTAATTAATGAAAATTCCAAAACTTCAATGTTCTTAGAGTAGAAGTTGGGCACACATCACGTAATGAGGTTGGATATAATAATACCCCTATGTTGGATAGACAATATAAATTCGATGTATGGCTATAGAGTGACAATTCATAATGATTCACTTGAGTACATGTATAAGGAGTATAGGGGTCACAATATGGTCCATGGAGCTAGCATACAAGAGTGAGATCGTGCACAATTGATCATGAGTGGCACATGCACGGGAGCATGGTATATATGTTGGATAGTTAGGAGGAGAAAATGTCTCTTTTGCCTAAGGTGGTGTTGTTTCCTATATCGACAATGGTTTACATTTGCGACCTCACTTGCAATGTTGAATCGTCACTTGCAAAACCATACAATTGCTATTTCTCACTATATGTACATATGTGAGTGCTCCAATTAATTATTAAGGATTAATGTATTTTATTAGCACCCTATCCTTTGCATACGAATATAATATTATCTTATCGATAAAGGCAAACATTCATAGCTTTCCCATAGATAGAATAACTTCATTTTAAAACACTTGGAAGAAGTAATGATGTGATATATGACATTAACTCAGTTTATTTTATGAAATTGTGGACCCACATTTAAAAAGCCAAAATTGTACCCGATACTTACAATTATCATTTCTTTTGTCATGTTTGTAAGACAAAATCTGATATTTGAATCACAAATGTTTAAGTTGAATTGAGATGGATTCCTTGACATCATTTCATTTTCAGATTCTTTCGGCTAAGATCAGAACTTACAATACACACACAAAACAAAACTTAATATATCTTAATAATTTCATTTTCAAAGGAATATGTCTCAAGAATCTCTTTGCTACAAAGCAGAAATTTAACATTTTCCATATATATATTTTTACTAATGCATCACGTGAACATGATTTCCCTTAAGACCAACATATGTTCTTTACAATATATCTTTTAAGACAATTTAAAGATCAAACATATGTTATGTAGCATTCAACAATATCACCTTTCAACTTACATCCTTCATCCAAATATAGTGCCAACATATGTTGCCTTGTCTATTCTTATGAATACTCAATTCATTAGTCCACCATATAGAGAGAATACTTTTCAAATTTTGCATTTTTTACGTAGAAATTGTTAAATTTGTTGATTTCAAAATGTAAAGCCAAAATACAATAGCTTTTTATGCATTACACATGAATAAAGAATGCAAAACCATAGATTGGAAATGATGATGAATTTAAATTCTAGATTCAGAACAGATAAGCCCGACTACATCATGAGAAGTTACTTATGATGACAAAGAGGGGAGTGGTGAGGATGATGATGTGGTTTGATGGGCAATCAATGATGTGGTTGTGGTTGTCAATAATGATGCTAGAATATGGAGTGCTTCTCCTTCGTAGTGATGCCAACTCCATTGCAATTTTGTGGGAAAAATTTGATTTCTAAACCAAGACCTTCCAACTATCAAGAAAAGAAAGAGGACTTGTACTCGTTAAGATTTTTGTTTGTTTGTGATCTTACCTATGGCTTTGGTAGTTAAAACCATATGTTTGCTTTGAGTCACGGTGATGCCCTTTTCTATTTTAACTTCTACAATCCGTGATGGGCTTGGAGTTAATAGGAGGTCGAGGACAATTTATATATTACATTCAAAGTTTATTTTTTATACACAAGGGAATTTTTATATGAACCGTCAACTAACAATCTCGCGAATGGAGATATCCTTTGTTGTATGGTATTTGTCTTATGTACTGACCGCATTATAGTTGACGCACAATCATAGGGGCAACACATTATTCAAGAGCCAAAATTGTGCATTATTGTTAAACAACAACCCATGCATTTTTGTAAGGTCCTTTGAAACTTGTCATAGGCATGTGTTATATGTTTGCATTCATTGACAATGATCCCTTTATGAACACATTAGCTTTTGGGTCTCAAGTACATTTATCGACTTGCTTGGAAGTTGCTTGTATCTACTTTTTTTGTTGTTGAGCCTTGACCTTAGAAGTTTGCTGGATCAAACTATGGGTGTGCAACCAAAATTGGTGGTTTCATCTCTACCACCCTTGGATTGTAGACACTCTTTTAAATTTCCAAATGGGTATTAGTTTTTTAATGGTGCCTCACCCACTACTCTTGGGGCATTCAACCATTGAAGCTTCTTTCTTGGTTTAGAAATCTACCACTTTTAGTAGTGTGATTATGGGTATATCAATAATTTGGTTAGATCTTGTTTTCGTTGGCACCCATTGTGGTTCCTCTCTCTTTCCTTATTTTGCTTGAATTTCCTTGGTCATATGATTTCGCATACCCAATTGGTACAATATCTCCATGTTTTCCGTGCTTCTTTTCTTTTTTTTCCAAAATGAAGCTACTTTCCCATTAGTTAGGAAGGATTATTACAAAGAAATTGTACAAGGAGGCTTATATATAGAACGGGGAATCTCCCTCCGATCAGGTTCAAGAAAAGGAGACTAGTTACAACGCCTTTCGGACTGACTACTTAATGTACGTACCTGTAGCTAAAAATGGTGCCCTTCAGTGATGGCTAGTACGAGACACCTCCTGGGGTCGACATTGAAGGGAGGGTGGTAAGTGAGTCGGAAACAACCAGCATGGGGGCTGGTAGTTCCACCTTGGGCCACTTCCTCCTTGTGCCACCATAGGCGTGTTCCGCCATTTCTGCCAAAAGCGCAAACGGGTCGTAACCACGTCATTGGAATGGTTGCAAACCTCGTCCAATTGCCCTCGTAAGCAGCTGATCAATGCAAACCATATGTCCATTATCACTTCCTCCGGGGGGCGCACCAGGTCCTAAATGACCTTTAGGCAACATGCTTTCCATACATACCATAGGGTGAAGCCAATGATCAGCATCCAAATGTCTGGGAACCTAGGGGATGCGGACTGCAAGCCTCTCTCAAATCGAATCTTGGCGATTTTGCCTCTCATACATACATAACACCAACTATCCGCATTGAGGGCGTCCGTCCACCTATCAATGGAGTGATCAAGCCATGCCGCAACACTCCATGATGTTGTTCCTTCCACTTCACATGCCGCAAGGAGGCCTTGTCTGCTTGTTCTTGGTCGGCTGGGAAGGTTGGTCTTTGTATATCCGGCTCTTGAGTGACGGGACTTCTGTGACCGGTTCCATCCGAACCGGTTCCGGTACCTCCCTTGGCGTGGGATGCTCAGCGTGAGTTGCGGGCGTTCCATCCTTCTGTGGGTCTGAACGCTTCCCGACTGATTCAACGATGCTCTTCATCGGCCGCCGCTGGAGGTGCTCTGTGGGT
Organism: Azolla caroliniana; assembly: GCF_043228905.1. Taxonomy (NCBI): domain Eukaryota; kingdom Viridiplantae; phylum Streptophyta; class Polypodiopsida; order Salviniales; family Salviniaceae; genus Azolla; species Azolla caroliniana. Next base: position 6,551,368 of record NW_028230440.1, on the reverse strand, counting down.
TCTTCCTCCATTTCCTCTGCCTGAGTCTCGACATTCATTCTTGCCGCCAGGGTGTCCGTTTCCTGTTGCACCGGTCGGTTGAGTGGGCTCTTCAGGGGCCGTGCCGGTGTCTCCTCACTTGCATCCGTCGGCTGCTTCCGGCTGGCGCGCTCCTTTGCCGCCTTCTCTGCGTCGACCGTCTTCCCCTTAGTGGCCTTGGAGGCCAACAGTTGTTGCCGTTTCGAAGTGCCGTCCGTTTCTCTTCCCCGCTTCTTGGTTTGGACGAGCTCGACCAGTGGCACCAACAGGGTGAGCCATTGTGTCACCGCATGCCATATTTTCCGGCCTTCCTTGCCGTCCTTTCCTCTTACTATATCAATGGCCGTACACAACACGTGAGCGATCAACACCGGCCAATCTACCTTGACCCCTTTGTACGTTACGATGATCAAGCCTGCTCGGTTCTGAGGCATGACGGGGGGTCGAGGGTACACGTAGCCGAACTCATGGAGCACATGGGCAATTTCGCGGAATAGCATATCTTCGCCGCCCTGTGTCCTGTAGCCCTTGCTGGCTAGAGAGTACTCACCGAAATATTTGATGAGTTGCTCGGAGGTAGGATTGTCGATCGTGTAGATGCCTCCCTCCGGAAGGCCTATTAACGCACGGATCGCCTCCTCCGTGATCACCTCTGTGTCGATTTCTTTGAGGATCTTTTCGGCCTCCTTGTGTGGCGCCGCCTCCATGATCATTAAGAAACCCTCCAGTCCGTGTTGCCGTAGCCATTTCTTGGCGGCTTCAGACAACGTTTGGCAGTCCATCTCTGCGTCGAGGTCGGAGAGCGTTGGCGATGTTTGGTGGTGGGGAGAGTGTGAGAGAGAAAGTTCTGAGGGAGGGGGTTCTCTGTGTGCGAGCTCTCTGCGATTGATCTTCACGCGTCTGTCTGCGTCCGTTCTCCTTGCTTCGCGATAGGACAAGGTCTCAATGCGTGGGGGTTTTTCTCTCTGCATCTTGGCGCCTTTTTCGAGCCTCCGCATGTGCAGGTCGTGTACTATAATAGCATTGCGTGCCATGTGGCGGTGGTTAAATGTCCTATTCATAGCCCCTCGTACCTTTTCGACGTGCCTCTTTACTCGTTTGCATGGCCGTTTCCACCACTCCTTTCCATGATTTATTTGATTCGCTCCTTTATTTGATTTTTTTTTTTTTGTAAAGTAAATTGTGTGCTTAATTTTTCTCCGGTCCTGTCGGACCCTTACCCGAAACATGCACCATACCGGCCTCTTGACGGTTTGCCGTCATTATGCTTTCCTCGGTTGCCGGCTCATGCTCCCCCTTACCGGCTTGGTGGTAGCCGTTTTCCTCACGGGTTGCCGTCGTGGTTGGCCTGCCGGCGTCTGATTCGGTGGCGGTCCTTCGTTCAAATGGGTTCTTTGGCATAGGTCCTTTGTATGGCTTTAGTCTAAATCCGTTGACCCATTTACCCTGCACTTCGCCAGCAAGTGTTCCTAATTGGTAGGACCCATTGAACTCGCGTGTGATCCAGTATGGTCCGGTCCATCTAAACCGTAGTTTACCTGGCATTTTGCCCATCCGGGTCTGGAACACGAGTACCGGCTTGCCGATTTCGAACAACTTTTCGTTTCCCTTCCGGTGCCGATCTACAAACGCCTTCCGTCGCCATTGTTCCAATTCCAAGTGCATGATGCTCGCCGGTCGGTGTTCTTCTAGTTCACATAGAGCCTTTAACCGAATTGCCTCCGATTCCTTTTCGTTCAGTCGTTCCCGAATCTGAATCCGTAAGCTTGGTACCTGGAACTCGACTGGCATGACTGCCTCTAATCCGAATGCTAATCGGAACTGTGTTGTTCGGATGCTTGTTTTGTACGCTGTTTGGTAGGCCCAGAGCGCACCATGCAGCTTCGTATCCCAATACGTCCGGTTTTTGTTGACGATTTTCCGGAGGATATTCTAGAGCGTTTTGTTCGTCGACTCAGCTAACCCGTTTGCTTGTGGATAGTACGGTGTGCTTCGTTTATGTACTACCGCATAGAACGTCTTCAAACTTTCTACCACTTGTCCAAGAAAGTGCCCTCCTTGGTCACTTATCAGCTCTATGGGGCATCCGTACCGGCACCAAATGGATTCGTATAAGAATTTTGCCGTTGACGCCGCGGTGTTGTCTCGTAGGGCTTTCGCTTCTACCCACTTAGTGCAGTAATCCGTCGCGACGATCACGTACCGGTTACCGGTTCTCATTGCCGGTGGTTTAAATGGCCCGACAAAATCTAGCCCCCATTTCTGGAATGGTTCTAGTGGTAGGACCGGCTGGTGTGGCATCCGAGCTTGCTCCGTTGGCTGGCCAATTGCTGGCATAGATCACACTCTTTCGCGTACCGGACTGCATCTTTCAATGTCATCGGCCACCATAGGCCACTTTGCCATTCTTTCCTTGCCGTCGCATCTCCGGCATAATGGCCTCCGGCGACTCCGCAATGTGCTTCCCGTTGTCGTGAAGAATTTCGGCCAAAGGCGGAAACCGGGAAACATTGGCTACATCGGCGGGGTGCAGCGTGTGTACGCACCCGTGTACATTTAGTGTGAATGTCGAGGGCGCCTTTATGGCGCCGAAGAGTAGTCAAGTCGGGACAGACGATCCCATGTAAGTCGGGATTTGTCCCGCATTGTAATGCCTCCCTTTCCTTGTTCTATAAAAGGAAGGGAACGCCCTTTGTAAAAGGGTTGCCCATTTTGCATTAGAGGGTATACCGTTAGGTTTAGAGTTGGGTTCTTCTTCTCTCTCCTTCGTGTTTTGCTTAGGGTTTGCTTTGGTTAGGCCTCTTGTGCAAGACCCCGCTCGGCGCGACGAGCTGAGAGCTCCCCGACGGCGGCTTGGCAGCAGACAACTACTGTAACCTACCTCAGTCCGGCTCGAAGCTGGGAATGTATTCTTCATATATATATATACATACATATACGTTTATGTTTGTCTGTGTATATTCGCATCGTTGTTGGCGTCGGGTGCTTACCCTCTCCTGCGTTTTCTGCACATAAGGCGTGAATCGGGTTGAGCTGCGTGTGCGTGTGCGTGTGCGTGTGCGTGTGCGTGTGCGTGTGCGTGTGCGTGTGCGTGTGCGTGAGTCGGTGTTAAGCACACACACACACACACACACACACTCTCTCTCTCTCTCTCTCTCTCTCTCTCTCTCTCCCTTCGGTTGCTTCCGGTGTGTTTCTAGGATGCCCTAGAAACAATGAAGCACAACTCCCTACGCTCCATCACTCTCTCGTCCAAGACCCCCGTGGTCCCGCCTTTCTCCACGCACGCGCGTAACAACGCGACACCGTAGTATTACCTTCTTCTCGTCATTGTGCACCGCTCGTCGCCATATACCGTCCACCCTTTGTGGTATAACGTGTCCTGTAATAAACAGAAATGCCGGCTTTGTACCGCTAGACGTTTTCTTTCGTCCCGGTTCATCTCCTCCCGAGGTAATCTAGTACTCAAAAACTGGTGCATATTAGTTAGCCACTTATCTTCTTGTGCCACCGTTTCATATGTTGTTGTTTCCGTGGTGACTCGAAAAAGCTCCGCATCCGGAAAGTTGTCTGGTACTCCGTCACCTGTCTCCCCGGAATCTAACCGGCTTAGATAATCTGCTACCGCATGCTGTATGCCGGGTCGGTGGAATATCTTGAATTCAAACTCCTGCAACAGCAAAGTCCACCGGGCCAACTTACCGGTAAGTGACGCTTTGGATACTAGGTAGAGGAGTGCCGAATGATCTACATGGAAGGAGAACTTTCTTCCCAATAAATAATGCCTGAATTTTGTTACACCGTAGATCATTCCTAAAGCTTCCCTTTCCATGGTAGAATAATTTCGTTCCGCTTGGGATAGCTTCCGGCTGGCATAGTACACTGGCGGGTACCACCTTGGCTCGGTAAGCTGCATGAGCGCACTGCCGATTGCGATGTCGGAGGCGTCCACGAACACATGAAACTCTTTACTCCAATCCGGAGGCTGCACTACCGGTGCTTGTGAAAATAATACCTTTAGTGCCCGGTACGCCTTGTCTTTGATGTCTGTCCATTCGAACGGTGTTTGGTGTACTGCCGCATGTAGAGGTGTAGCCAGGTCTGCCAAATATCGGAGCATATGGCTATGCCAACGGATTTGTCCTAAGAAACGGCTCAATGCCTTTGCCGTTGCCATTGCCGGTGCTTCCAGGATTGCTTTCACTTTGTCCGGATCTACGGCAATGCCTTCCTTATACTCCAAATACACACTTCGCCGGATTTAGGCTTAGCCGGTACGGCCTACACTTCTCTAGACATAGTTTGAGATGCTGCAAATGATCTTCTTCTCGGCTATAGACGGTGAAGTCGTCAAGGAACACCTGCATAAAAGCCGGTATGTATTCGCCAAAGATCTCCATGATGATCCGTTGGAATGTTCTTGGTGCCGTTTTCAGTCCGAACATCATCACCACGGCAACAAACACTCCCCATTCGGTGACGAAAGTCGTTTTCTCTTGATCATCAAGGTGCATCCAGATCTGATTATACCCGCTGAATCCGTCTAAGAAACTGTAGACTTCATGGCCGGCGACGGCATCCAAAAATCCATCCGTTACCGTTGCCGCATTGAGCTTCCGGTAGTCGACACACACTCTAATTTTGCCGTTCTTCTTCGGTACGACTACGATCGGGCTCAACCATGTAGATTTCTTTACGGGACGGATGAAGCCAACCCTCAACAATTTGTCGATTTCCTCCTTGACTTTGGCGGCGTAGTTTGGGTTCATCTGGTACCGACGCTGTGCTACCGGCTTGGCGTCTTTGCTCAGATATATCTGATGCTGATACAACTCAGGATCCAGCCCTCTCATATCTTCGTAAGACCAGGCAAATACGTTGCGAAACTCGTTGAGGAGTGTAATTATCGCCGTTTTGTTCTCTGCCTTCATTTCTTTGGCAACGTGCACCGCTTTTGCCTCCTCCGCCGTTCCTAGATTTACCTCTTCTAATTGAGACGCTTTTACGCGCTGTGATACGGACATTTCTCTTTCCAACGCCTCATGTGCTTGCCGTAACTCCCGGATTGCTTCTTTATCCGGTTCTGTCCGGTTGCAGTAAGTAGGGTGATACCGCTTCGGCGACGTCAATTTCGAATAGGGGCACAATCTTCGGGTTCTCCTGCAAGTACTGATCTTCTTCTTCGTCTGCTAATCCTTCCATCATATTGACGCACTCCGCATATAACGGTGTCAGATCCTTGCCGGTGCCCTTCCTTGGTTGTGTTGGTACCCGTACCTTCGCTTTTCCTCGCCGGAACGTAATCATATTCCTCCTCCAGTTCTGCTTGATGTGTGTTGTCTTTAACCAAGGGTGTCCCGACAATAATGGGTACGCTCCTTGAGCCTGCAACTGGAGAACTACGACTAATATTCGGAATGTATGGCCCTCAATGGTTACTTCTAAGTCCCGTATTAATCCTGTCCGTCGCACCGAGCTTGTGTCCGCCATTCGGAGCCAGAACGGACATGGCTCCCACTCTTGGATTCCAAGAGCATCGCACGTTCGGAGGCTTATTACATTAACGCCGGAGCCTCCGTCTATTATCGTGTCGGGGAGTTCTTTCCCTTTCACAATGGCAGTAATTGCCGGACTGTTGGTGTCCACCACCGCCGGTCCCTCCTCCCAATTTGAGAAGAATGCCGGAGCCGGTGGTGTGCCGCCTGTCGTCATGCCGGGCTTGAGTCCTTCTGTGAATCTTGGTACTATCTGCAAGAGTCGTCCTAATGGTAGCGTGATCTGGCATTCCTGCAATGCCTGCCATGTCGCGTTTTCGGACTGATTGTCGTCGGCGAGCTCTTCGGTGTTCTCCTTTTGCTGCGCAAGTTCTGCTACGTTTCGCTCATTTGCCTTTTTCACCCATTCCGTTGCTTGTTTCCGGATGGCCTCTTGTGTCTCCCATTCCGTTGTCTTGCCCTTCGACCTTGTGGTGACCTGCTGTAGGTCTGCGACTTCGGCGACTACCATGTTTACTGTCGGTCGCTTATCATAGCTCTTTGCCGGACATTGATTACTGTAATGTCCTTCTTGTTGGCAATAATAGCAATATGCTTTCCGGGTATTGCTGGATTCAGCATTGTTTCCTTTACACGGTGGAGGGCCTGTGGTAACCGCGGGGTTTTGGTCCAGTTGGCTGTTTGAGGCGCCTTTTTCTAGTTCACGTGGGTGGCTCTCGTTTTTGAAATGCCGTTTTTTATTAAAGTTCTTTTTGTTGCGGTAACCTTGCCGGGGTTGGTCGTCATACCTCCCGTAATCTTCCTGTCGTTGGTGATAACCGGGGGAGTGATCCCGGTTGTGATGCTCGTACCGTCCATTGTAATCTCGGTACTTGTCATGTCTCTTGTACCGGTCATAGTTGTCTCGCCGATTGTCGTACCGAACATCCTATGCCAGTCGATATCGCTCCTCTCGCCGCCAGCGTTTGTCTTCTTCGTCTCGGCTGCTACGTGGCTCAATTTGCCGGACTGGTGGTGCTTGCCGATTCAATAAGTTATATTCGCACCGGTCCATCGTGTGGCTCATAGATTGGCAGAGTAAGCAGTGCGTCCGCATGGTGCACTCCAGTGATGAGTGTCCGGAATTCAAGCAGGTCGTGCATTGGATTGCTTGCCGGAACCGGAGATCCTCATCGGTTGGTAACGCTCGTTAGAGGGCTCCCATTGTTAGCCAAGAGCTCGTTTTCTCCATTTCTCTAACCCGGTCGATGACCTGGTCGACGGTGCTTGTGCGAAAGTCGATGACCGTGCATACCGTTCGTAGAGGTTCCCGGAGCGCGGCTAAAAATATAGCCTGCGTTTCTTCCTCCGGAGGTGCGCGGGTAAGCTGACTGTGCATCCGTTGAAACCAGATGACAAACTGCGGGATGCTCTCCCTGGGGTCTTGCCGAATGTTATAAAATAAGCCCACCATTTCTCGCTGGTCCACCTCCTTCTGGAGGAAGTGCAAGAATTTGTCTTTCAGGTCCGCAAAGGTGGTGATGGTGCTGCGATCCTGCGTCCGGTGCCATATGGCGGTCGGTCCTTCCAATGTCACGCCGAATTCGGCTATCTTAGATCGTTCCTCTTCTGCCGCGGTTAACCGTTGTGACACATGGTTCGCCTCCCATGTTTGTTAAAACACGTGCACATGAGCCTCCGTGTCCGGATCATACCTATACTTGGAGTACTGGAACGACATGTCGTCGTCCGGTGTCGGTACCCGGGCTGGTGGTGTCAACGGTCTTTCCTACTGTTCCGTTGGCGTCAGAGGTCTTTGCCGGTCTTCCTATGGTGTTGCCGGCTTGACTTCCGTTGTCAGAGGTCTTTGCCGGTCTTTTTCCGTCTCCGGAGGTTGCTCCATGTCTAGTGCCGGAGGTTCCCGGTCTGCCAACTCTGGTTCCGGTGTCAGTAATGTATCCGACTCCTCGTCCTCCGGTCCTCCTGGGGTGTCGTTATTGCTGCAATAATTCGTGTGCGCGCTATAACCCCCTTCCGAATCCGATTCCAGCGCTGAAAATGCTTCAGATTCGCCATCTCTTCCAGCCAAGGCCTGGAGAAGGGTTTCCGCTTCCCGGAGGCTACTTAAGCTGCTTCCTTCGTCCGGGTAGGCGTTTTGTTGCAGACGGAGCGACTCCTCCGCCACTTTCCAGATCACTTTGGAAAATGATCGATCCGTTCGGATTTCTTCCGTTGCTTGCTGGAAAGCCTCTCGCCGCCTTCTCCGTTCAGCAAGTCTTCGTGCTCTCTCCGTAACCGGGTCGTCTATTGGCCTAGTCATCCATTCCTGCCGCTGTTCACTGCGATTGTGCAAGAATCATGGTCACCAAAAACTGTGTTAATCCTAGGGCCGGACAACAGCCTAACACAGGGTGTCCACTTAAGACACTTCACCAAAGGGTGGTACGGCAGAATGACTGACGACACAACGTTTAATTAGACCTTAATTGGTTACTTAGCAATTCGTAATTAACACGCCTAAGATATAACAATGAATACAGAACGGTAATCAACACTGGAAGATTAAGACAATAAGCTCTATTAATTATCCGATTTTGATTACATTATAACCGGGCCTTTATATAGGTCTCCGGTGCAAAATACAAAACGATGTCAACCGGGCACCTTTACGGGATTGGTCCGGATCCGGATCGGCATACCGATTCCGGTCCGTTCGTCCACATCTTCTCATATATTACTATATATATTAAGATTACTCATTACAACAGTTCCCGAATAAACTATTCCTTTTCACACTTTGATTTGGACCTCCTTAAGCCTTCTTGCCAGTCGGTAACACGGAGTATCCATTTTACTGCATTCCAGTGCTCCTTGTCGGGGTTGCTCATAAACCGGCTCACCACTCCGACTGCGTATTTGATATCCGGTCGGGTACACACCATTGCATACATTAAGCTCCCGATGGCAGAGGCATATGGTATCTTCATCATTTCCGCCTTCTCTGCCTTCAACTTCGGGCTTTGCTTACCGGATAACCTGCAGTTTGTCGGGAGTGTCGATTCGACCGGTTTCGCATCTGACATGTTGAACCGCTAAAGGACCTTTGTCACGTACTTCTCCTGAGACAACCACAATTGCTTCTTTGACCGGTCCCGAATGACATGCATCCCCAATATCTGTCTTGCCGAACCCAAGTCTTTCATTGAGAAGGTCCGGTTTAGAGCCTTCTTCAGCATCTGTATCTTGACTTGGTCTCCTCCAATGATCAACATGTTGTCAACGTACAGGAGCAATATCAGGAAGTCTCCTCCATCGAATTTCTTCACAAATACGCAGTGATCGGTCTGCGTCTTGTGGTATCCTTGATCCTTCATGAAGGAGTCGAACTTCCGGTACCATTGCCGTTCAAACCGTAGAGGCTCTTCTTCCACTGGCAAACCAGGTGCTCCTTCCCTTTCTTCACAAATCCCTCCGGTTGCTGCATGTAGTTCTCCTCTTCGAGGTCGCCGTGAAGGAACGCCGTCTTCACGTCTAACTGCTCTACCTCGAGGTCCATCCTTGCCACTATGCTCAACACCGTCTGGATGGAAGTCATCTTTACTACCGGGGAAAATATCTCGTCAAAGTCCACGCCCTTCTTCTGCTGGAACCCCTTCACCACAATCATGGCTCTGTATCTCGGGGAATTACCGGCATCTCCCGGTTTCAGCTTGTACACCCACTTGTTCCGGAGTGCCCTCTTCCCTTTTGGCAACTCCACCAATTCATACGTGTGGTTCTCATGTAGGGAATCCATTTTGTCCTGCATGGCACTCAACCACTTGCGGCTATGGGTGTCATTCTTCGCTTCTTCGAAGCTTTCCGGCTCCCCCTCATTGGTCAGCAACACATGCTCTGCATCCAGAAATCTCCAGGGGGCTCTTCTTTCCCCGAGAGGATATCTCTGCCTTTGGTTTTCCTCTATTTGTCTTCATCCGAATCCGATTCGGGGTCTTGGCCGGTTCCGATTTCAGCTTCGTCTCCTTCTTCTGCCGGTTCGGTATCCTCACCATAACCGGCCAATTCTTCGAGTGTCAATTGGCTCTTAGCCGGGTAGGTTCGAATCTCATTGGTCCGATTCTTACCGGTCGACTTGGAGTTCATTATCTTCTTCTCCGACTCCCAGTCGGCAAGGGTCTTGTCCTCCATGAAGATAATATCTCGACTCTGGAAAACCTTCTTGTCGACCGGATCCCACACTCGGGAGCTGAACTCATCATCGCCGTATCCGAGGAATATGCATGGACGGGTCTTTGGATCCAACTTTCCTCTCCGGTCCTTAGCAACATGCACGTACGCGAGGTACCCGAACACTTTCCGATGCCGGTAGCACACTTCCTTACCAATCCACACTTTCTGCGGCGTGTCTCCATCCAAGGGTACTGAGGGTGATCTGTTTATCACATACGTTGTTGTCGACATCGCCTCAGCCCAAAACGTCTTGGGTAGGTTAGCATGTGCTAGCATACTCCGGACCCTCTCCATTATGGTCTGGCACGGTAAATTCGAGCCAGATTCCCTTCGAGCGGCAATACTCCTCAAACTGCCCCCGGTATTCTCCTCCGTTATCGGCTTGAACTGCCTTCAGCTTCCGGCCGGTTTCTCTTTCCACTCTCGTGTGGAGCTCCTTGAAAATGGATAACTCCTGATCCTTCATCTTCAATGGTGTGGCCCACAGCCTCCGGCTGTGGTCATCTATGAACGTCACGAAGTACTGCGCTCCGGCATGTGACTTCGTGTCCACTTGACACACATCGGTATGCACCAACTCCGATGGTGCATTACGTCTCATCGGTGGCCTTGATCGGAAGGAGGTCCGATTTTGCTTACCGGCCAAGCAGTTGGTGCATCTCTCAAGGTGCACGTTCTCACCGGAATGAGGTTGTCATCGGCAAGCCCCTTCATCCCCTTCTCGCTCATGTGACACAATCTCTTGTGCCATAGCTCACCGGCAGTGTCGGATGTCACGTTCACTTCTTCCGGGCTTAATCGGGCATTCATCAGGTACAACGTGTTGAATTTCTGGGCCCGAGCCACGATCAGGCTCCCTTTGCTGAATTTCATGACACCGTTTCGGATGCTACCTGTGTAGCCTTCATCATCTAGCCGACTGGCTGATATCAGGTTCAGTCGAACCTCCGGAACGTGTCGGACATCCTTTAGCAGCAACTTGCATCCAGTTGGTGTTGTCAACCACAGGTCTCCTATGCCGACAATTCGGCATGTACCTTCATTCCCCATCTGGACACAACCATGATCATTGGCTGTGTAGGTTGAGAAGCTTTTCCGGTCCGGGGTAAGGTGGAACGACGCTCCGGAATCGACAACCCACGTTGTCTCGTCGTCGGCAAGGTTCAACTCACTCTCCTCAGTGATGAGCATCAACTCTTCTTCACTTGCCACGATTATCGTCGTTCCCTTCTGGTTCGACACCCTCTGGTCTTTACCGTTTCGGTCTGGTGACCGCTTTGAATCGGTACTATCGGTCTCCTTGTCTTTTCGGAAATGCCGACAGTTCTTCTGGAAGTGCCTTGACTTCCCACAGTAGAAGCAAGTGGGCATTTCCCTTGACTTTGACCGTGTCCCCGACTTTTCTTGGTTCTGGGACCCCGGTTCCTTTGTCTTCCGCGTTCCGATTCAGTAAGGAGCGCATTGGAGTCGAAGCTCGTATCCTTGTCTTTCCGACGCGCCTCCTCATCTAGCAAGCTCGACTTGACCCTTACTAGGGACAACTGTTTTCCTTCCGGCCTGGCGTTGCCCAAAGTGACAACTAACGTCTCCCAGCTATCTAGGAGGGAATCGAGCAGGAGCAATGCTAGTACCTCATCGATGAGAGGTACTTCCAACGCTGTTGCCTGGTGAATCAACCCTTGGAAGGCATTCATGTGCTCCGCCATGCTGGAGCCATCTTGGTACTGGAGCCGCACTAGCTTTCGGAATACCGAAACCCGATTCACAACATTTTTGTTTTGAAACATAATGTCGATCTTCTCCTAGAGCTCATGAGCCTTACTCTCCTCATTGAAGTTGTTGTACAGGCTCATGTCGATGAAGCACCGTATGTACGCCATTGTCTTCACTTCCCATATCGTGGCATTGATCTTGTTCGGTCTCTTGTCCCCGAACTGAACCGGCAACCGAAGATCTTTAACCAAGAGCATGTCCCTCATCTTCGACTTCCACATTGAGTAGTTGGAGCCAGTGAGCTTGAACATGCCTCCCAACGAATCTTCCATTTTTTTTGTGTTGTTTCGCTCTGATACCAGATTGACAAGAATATGCGGAATATTACTCGGCCACAACCGAGTTTCAGATCGTGTCATTTCGAATCGAACACCAAGAATGGGAATAGAGGTGAATACACGTACACATAGATGATATGAGAGAAAGTACACAATATGTTAACGTGGAAAACCTTGAGAGGGAAAAACCACGAGAGCCCACAGGCTCCAAACTATCACTATGTAAGAAGAATACAACAGGAAGAGCACAGAGGCAACGACCCCGTGCTCTTGATCTTCGCCTAACAGCGGTTACAACAGAGACACGCTTTGTATCACTCTTTCTTTCTCTCTCTCTCTCTCTCTCTGCTACACTCTGTACAACAGTTACGCCAATAACACTATACAAAATAATGACAACAACACACAAAGAGTTTGCCCTAGGTCATATTTATACTAATATGACTTTCGGGCTATTTACAAATATAGCCCCAATGGGCTCTTTGGAACATATTTACATATATGTCCCTTCATCTGGTGAGAGGTTCTCACTGGGCCTACATCATCCGCTTGTCACTGGATCTTCCTTGCCGGGTACTTGTATCCGGTTCTCATCGGGTCTTCCTTGTCGGGTACTCGTCATCTGGTTCTCACCGGGTCTTCCTTGCTGGGTACTCATATCCGGTTCTCACCGGGTCTTCCTTGTCGGGTACTCGTTATCCGGTTCTCACCGGGTCTTCTTTGCTGGGTACTCGTATCCCATCCGGAGGGACCGAAATCCTAACGCTAAACACAAGTTGTATTACCTTTTCAAATGTATAGGAAATAGATTTGCCAAACATGTGACTATAAATGTGAGCAAGCATTCTATGCCATGTATTTTGAAAGAGTGGTAAGTAGTCATCCTTTCAAGAATTTCCATAGACACATTGGGCATCTTAAGTTTGATATTTGTTGAACTACCAACAATTATAACTTATTACACTAACTCGTGCTCCCATAATCTAGTATCACTAGAACTATCTCTTCGTTCATTGCTACCAAAAAAAGTGAATCGAGTATCATCAGCTTTGAATTGTGATGTTTCTAAGACATCTGCGCACGCATGTTGTTCATGTGTGTATATGAAATTTGAATGAATGTATGCATGCATTCGTGCATGTTTGTGAATGAATGATGGTAGGTATGTGTATGAATTAATGATTGTTTGTGTATGTATGTATGCGTATGATTTTACGCATGTATGTTTCTATGTTTCTATGATTGTATGTATATGTATGAGAAAATGTATGGATGTGTATGGATGAATGAAACATGTGTGTGTAAGTACTAAGAATTTTTGAAGTTGTATAAGTGTATGCATGTGTACAAATAACAATCGGCAACGGTTTGGTTCAAACCGAACCAAACCGCGGTTTAACGGTTTCAACGGTTCGGTTTCGGTTTGGTTTCAATAGTAAAAAACTGTGGTTTAAACGGTTTTTAATTTTTAATTTTTAAAATGTTTTTTAAAAAAATTCTAAACTTTTTTTAAAATTGTTTTTAAACAATCTTTTCATTTTTACACCTTATTCTCACATTTTAGGAACATCTTAAAAATTTTAAAAATGTTAAATAATGAAATATTATAAATTTAAAAAAATTAAAAATTAAAAATTAAAAATTTGACCTATGTTGAAAACCAAAACCGAACCATGAAACCACGGTTTTTACGGTTCGGTTCGGTTCGGTTTAGGTTTCAAAAAATTTAAACAGTTCGGTTCCAAACCGGTTCGTTTTGGACCCTCTCAAACCGAACCGAACCGATGCCGATTGTATACATACAATTGTATGTACAAACACATACAATCAATAATTTATTTGTACATTAAATGAATGTGAATAAGTGTGAATGAATGAACATACATATATATATATATATACATATATATATATGTATATATATATATATATATATACATATATATATATATATATATACATATATATATATGTATATATATATATATATGTATATATATATATATGTATGTATGTATGTATGTATAAATGAATGTACATATGTGGTTGATCGAATGAATGTCTACATATGTATGTAAAATTGTATATATAGTTATTTGCTTTGGAGCAAAGTAAAAAGACTTGGATTTTTTGTAAATGGAATTTATAAATCTTCTACAAGCAGTTGAGCTCTGCATTTTGTGACTCTATTGTAAACAAACCTTCTTCTACAAGAATCTTAATAGGTTAGAGACACCATGGTTTCACAATCTACGCATCAAGCCGTGGAAAAAAATGATGTTTTGCTCAAGTTCAATCACATCAACCCCTCAATATTGACAACACTTATGAACGTGTCATGGATGTAGTTGTCACGTTGAATGAAGAATAAGAGGATAGTGAATAGAACAAAGATGATGAATTTAACACAAAGAATGACTGACAAAAGCGAGGATGAACTAGAACTTGAGAACATAGATTTACAAATCCATTTTACAATTACTAAGTGAGAAAACTTAAATAACAACAAAGGCATTGACATATTTATCAATGTATTTGAAAGTGTAAGGTATTATACAAATTAAGTAAGGTAAGTTGCATTTAGTTTTAAATTTCAAAACTTTGCATTACAAATTTCCAACGAGAAATATAGTAATGGTAGAAAGGTGGGAAAGGGGTGTTTTAAGGTGAAAACAATGCAATTTTTCTTTTCAGGTAATAAGATGGTACAGATAACCAAAATTGCTTTTGAATGCGAGAGCTTACAGTGCAACTGTGGACATTTGGTTGGTTGCACCCCTTTTTCCTGGCAAAGATTGTGTACATCAGTTCAACTCAATCACAGAGTTGATGGGTACTCCAACAGATGCTGAACTTGGCTATATACAAAGTGAGAATGCATTGCGATACATTAGAGAACTATCGAGACATCACAAACAACCATCACAAACACCACTTTTCGTCCCTTATAATAATCAAAAGAGCCGATTTGTCCATGGATGTGAATATCAGAGTTTTCTGCATTGTCCATGGATGCATTTTGAAAGCTTGTGGGTGCATTAGATCCACAAACAAGGGCGAGGAGATACATTTCAATGCTGAGAGGAAAGAGCTTTTCTGAAAAAGCCAACTTGTTGGAAATGCACTAGTAGATATGATGTGAAAAGTGTTGGAAATGTGGCATGAGCAAAAGGCGGTGTTTGACAAAATTCCTATAAGTGATACACTGACATGGAATACATTGTTTACAGGTTATGTGCACTAGGAGCTTCATAAGCAGACTCTAAATGCTTTTGAACTGATGCAAAAGGAGAGAATCTCTCTTCTAATTCTGTCACATTTGTAGGATATGGCCAAGTTGGAGGAATTGAAAATGTTGTCTCTATATTTGACCAGATGAGAAGAAATGGAGTTTGAGCAAAGCCAGTTGGAAATGCTTGTAGTCATACAACCATGGTAGATAAAGGTCAAATATATTGTGAAGCCATGGTGATGAGCGTTTATTTATATGCTGATCGGCATGCGAGAATGGAAGAAGATGGATGAACATTGGGTCTTAGCCAATGATCACATGAGATGGGAAAAAGAGTCATGTATGTGTGTCCACCGTTCTTTGTAGTCTTCTACTTTGAGTCTTTGAGTTTTTTATTGGACTATCATGGCCACAACTTTTATGATGTTGTCAGACTAATCATTTTCTCATGTATGTAGAATTTATACTAATGAAGAATATTGTTTTGGAAAAGAAAAAAGAAAAAAGAAACTTACTATCATGGAAGCAACATACAATGAGAGAGAAGAGGAATTGTACCTTGCAAGATCTCAATTGTGCCACAAGAGGCCAAGATCTCTTTGAAGAATGATATCATTTGTCCCAAAGTCTCTTTGTACATCGTTGATGATGAACTTTTTGTGTGTCTCATGTTGATCACTACATTATTAAACAATGATGTATTAATTATTCCTATACCATTATATCATTGACATAACAGAGACATGTATAGTTATTTCCAATGGGTCTCTATTTCAGGGAGATATGGCTTCTCAAGTTCATTTAGCCTCTTTTTAATGAACATTCCACCATGTCCTAGACATCACATCATGGTTCATGTAAATATCACATTAGATTCTAAGATAACAAGCACATGTTCGTGTAGAAGTTGATGGTGTGTTATAATGAGTTTGACCTAGCTCCATGCCAATTAATCCACATGTTCATGACTTAGAAATTGATTGGCTATGATTTTTAGGACATCTAATCAACCTACCCAAAAAAAGACAAAAACAAATCTTGAATTATAATAAATTTTATCTATCATATAGCGAAAGTTGGTAAAGTGCCAACCTTTAACCACCTTTTTCTCTTTGTGTTGGACTGATCTTGGTGCCATTAACTTGAACCCTTATTCAATCATGTTAGCATTTAATATTAAGAGCTCGTGTAAGAAAAGATACTGATAAACAATGCATTTGCCTAGAATTTGCTAATAGGGACTTATGGGGTCTTAGTTATCTTATTCTTTTGTGATGGCGAGGTGAGTGTGGAAAGCAAGGAGAGCAAGGGGAGCGAAGAGTTTGGGAATGTTTTCTGCGATGTGTAGAGAAATAGCTTTTGTCCTCCTTTTGTGAAGATGATAAGTTAGGGTTGCGAATCATTGGGTGGACATGTGTTGTCGTGTATTTCCGCGTGTGCGTGTAGAATAAGGCGGGACCATGGGGGCCTCGGACTAGGGAGTAGATGGGAAGAAGATGTCGTGACGTTTTTCATCCATGGTGAGAAAACCGAGCGGGATAGAGAAAACGGAGATGTGCAACATTGCACATGAACTTAGGGAAATTGTAACATAGGGACAAATAAGCAAATGTAAAGTGTAAGGAGTTAAGGTGCTCTACAAAGTTGTTAAGTGTAAATGTGATGTGCACTTTGTGGACTAGAGGGAGGTACATAGAGACTGAGTGTAAGAGTGATGGTCATTGAGTAGGACGGCTAGAGGAGAGAAAGTTAAGGCCCATCAATCTCGAGATCGGGGAAAATATTCTCCTTTGAATGAAAGGGGAATTGACCACTCCTATTGTATTGTGCCTCACCCCTTACCACTATAAAAGGGAGTGAGGGGTCCCTTTTGAGGGGTTGCCTATTTTGCGTATGAGAGGTATACCACTTTGTCTAGAGTTCTTACCGTTTTAGGGTTAGGGTTTCCTTTTTCATCCTCGGTTAGGGTTTTCTCATAGTCGTTTGGTGTAATCATTCGTTTGTTTTAATATAACTTGTTGAGTATCTTGCCTCCGCTGATCTCTCCTTCTATGTCATGGTCATATTCTTTCCTCTTCTCCTCTTGAGCTAAGTTTCCATATCATATCTTATTCTTTCTCCTCTACTCCCTAGTCCGAGACCCCCTGTGGTCCCGCCCCTTCTACATGCACGCGCGTAACAACGCGACATATTTGGTGAACCCGACGTGAAGGGCGACAAGGGAGCATGGAGATGGAAGAAGACTTCAACTTCGAGGAGATGATGGCAAAGATCGTGATGGAAGCCGAACGGAAGATGGTTGTTGAGAATCAAGCTCAACTTGGTCTAGTGTGTGAACTCACCTTGAGAGTGAATAGACACTCCAACAGTCAAGAGTCACCATTAAGTCACCTCTTTGTATTCTAGCATTTAGTATGAGTCATAGAATCATATTCTATGACACATAACTTATGAGCTTTCACATTCCCCATGCTCCATGAGCCTTGTAGTTAATGAAGAGAGAGGGTGACTATATAAAGCACCCTCCTCCCATCTTGTATTGTGTTGAGTCTTTGTCCTTTGTTAATATACTCTTACCTTGCGTATTCTCTGTGTCTTATTCCTTGTCTCTCTCCCTCTCTCTCTCTCTCTCTCATACACACACATAACTCATATCTCTTCCGCTTCACAAGAATCTATCTCTTGATTCTTTACATGGTATCAAAGCGATTTGGTAGCTCGATCTAGCCCATTCGCCTCATCGTGATCGTGTGTTGTGCTCCACACCGACGACCAAGAACCGGCTCATCGCCATCGTAGCTTTGCTACATAGCTCGCATTCGAAGAGAGAAGAAAAAGAAGAAGAATCGACATAATGAATACTCAAATGGGGAGTGCTCTCCCTACCGAGAAGTTGGATCGAAACAACTTCGCATCTTGGGAGTACAAAATGCACCAATACCTTGTCGGACAAGGCTATTGGAGCTACATCAAAGGAGTGCATGAAGACCGACCCGCCGAAGCGGCTCTCGGATACGCAACATGGGAGCAAGCCGCAAACCGCGTGATGTATTGCTTGGCGACATGTGTTCACGATCACATGCTTGGCTACATTCGCGAAGCCAAGACGCCGAAGGAGGCATGAGAAATTCTACGAAAGATTTTCGCGGCGAACATGACCGCGAGGAAGCTCCAACTCCGCCAAGATTTGAACAACATTCAACAAAGGGACATGTCCATTACGACATACACCTCGAAGATCAAGGAGCTTTGCGATTCGCTCGGCTCAATAAGCGTAAATATCGATGATGATGAGATGGTTCAAATATGCCTCGGTGGCCTCGCACCACGGTTTGGCGCGATGCGAATTGTCGTTCTAGCACGGGAGAAATCTCCCTCCTTCTTTGAGCTCCAAGCAATGCTATTGGTCGAAGAAAACCACGTGCGTACAAGGAGCAATGAGTCGGAAGGCCACATGCTCTACACGCACTCTAACGGAGGAAGAGGACGCGGACGAGCGAGAGGCCGATTCGGCTAAGGACAAGGCGGACGAGGTCCGACCTATGACAACAACTCCCAATTTCGGCCACAAAACGGAGGCCAACGAGGAACCTTCGCAAGAAGGGGGAACTTCCACTCCGGCCCGAGCCGTCAAAACGCAACCAAACGCGGATATTGCGGAAAGATCGGCCACCACGAAGAAGAGTGCCGAAAGAAGATGCGTGAATCGGCTTCCACAAGCCGACAACACACGAATTACGCACACAATTCCGACTACGAAGAGTATAGCGGAATGTACGGGCACAACTCCGACTACGAAGATCGTGGCGGAATGTACGCACACAACTCCGACCGTGGCGGAATGTTCATGATGAAACATAGAGCAAACTCTATGTCGGTCTCTACCTCAACTAGTGCCTCCGGCTCGGAAGATGTATGGTTCGTCGATTCCGGTGCCTCAAACCATATGACATCGCATCAAGAATGGTTCCATGAACTTCGAGAGCTGGACCGACCCGGTTATGTCGAAACCGGAGACGACACGACGCACCCGATTCGGCACATTGGCAATGTTCCGTTCGGAAAAGAAGGTAAGCAAAATTACATTAAAAATGTCTTGCATGTACCGACCATTATAAAGAAGTTGGTCTCCGTCGGCCAAATTGTAGAGCAAGGGATGCAAGTTTGATTTAATTAAGGCGGTTGCTTCATCGAAAAAGAGGGCCGACTCATCGCACGCGGACGAAGAGAGGGCCAAATGTTCATTCTCGACTCACACGAGATGAAATTGGCCATGTTTGCAAAGGGCATGAAAGCGGATTGGCCATATAAATCTCCAAAAGCTCAAAGCAATGAAATCGAAAGGAGTCATCATCGGACTCCTGACATTCAAAGAGAAGGAGATTGAAGATGTATACGAAGCGTGCCAATTCGGCAAGCAACACCGACACCCATTCCCGAAAGAGCGGAACGTGAGCAAAGGTCTACTCGACGTAGTCCATTCCGACGTATGGGGACCGACGCAGACGGCTACATTCGGCGGATGCCGATATTACGTGCTCTTCATCGACGACTTCTCCAGGCACACTTGGATCTACCCGATGCGGCAAAAGAGCGAAGTGTTCGGACACTTCCAAACTTTCAAGAATGAAGTCGAGAAAGCCACGGGCAGACATGTACGTTGTCTTCAATCGGATGGTGGCAAGGAGTATTTCTTGGACGACTTCACGGCGTATCTCTGAAAGGAAGGAATTTGGTGAGAATTCACTTGCCGATACACTCCGCAACAAAACGGAGTAGCCGAGCGCAAAAAATGGCACATCCTCGAAGTAGCGCGGGCCATGATGAACGAGAAGCATATGCCCAAGTCATATTGGGCCGAAGCTGCAAATACGGCCGTCTACCTAATGAACCGGTGCACAACATCTGGCACGCACAAGGTCACTACGCACGAAAAATACTTTGGAAAGAAGCCGGACTTATCACACATCCGGATATTTGGCGCGATAGTATACGTGCACATCCCCAATGAGACACGTCAAAAGCTTGACCCGAAGTCAGAGAAATGTATCCTCGTAGGATACTCACTGGAGCAAAAGGGGTACAAGTGCTACAACCCTTCAACTCGAAAATCTCGAGTAAGTCGAGACGTCATTTTTTACGAGTCCGCATCCTGGTACGCACCAGAGACAACTCCGACTCCGACTCCGTTTGACCCGGAATTCGACGAACAAGAGATCGAGGATGAAGAACGCCTTACGCGCATATTCGAAGAAATTCCGATCACGACCCGATTGAGCAGACCACAAGAGCCTTTGAGCGATCAAAGCACATCACGGCCTAGCCCGAAGATGGACAAAGGCAAGGCGAAAATGTCGGAAAACGAAGACGATCACTTCAACGACGATGAGTCGACTCACTCACTCGATAGTGAGTTCGGCGGTTTCGAGGTACCAATCGGAGCTAAGAAAGCCCTCATCTCTGCAAATAAAAAACTCTGCCACTCCACCCGTGAAAAGAACCTCGTAAGCCGATTCAGCTATAACGATTATATGGCATACCATTATGCCTTTATGATGAAGGTAGCGACAGTACGGGAGCCGGAAACCTTTTCGGAAGCCGCGAAGGACCCGCGATGGATCGAAGCAATGAACGAGGAGATGCAAGCACTACGGAAGAACGAGACGTGGGATCTCATTCCCACCTCACCACACAAAAAGGCGATCGGATGCAGATGGATCTACAAGGTCAAGTATAACGTCGATAGCTTCGTAAACCGCTACAAAGCTCGATTCGTAGCGAAAGGGTATGCCCAAACGCACGGAGTTGACTACGAGGAGACCTTTGCCCCGGTGGCCAAGATGACAACGGTGCGAACCGTAATTGCGCTTGCCGCGGCGAAAGGGTGGTACCTCCATCAAATGGATGTCAAGAACGCCTTTCTACAAGGTGAATTAGAAGAGGTGTACATGATACAACCACCCGGCTTCAACTCGAGCACCCATCCGAAAGTTGTATGCCGACTCAAGAAGCCACTCTACGGCCTCAAGCAAACACCGTGTGCTTGGCATTCAAAGATAACGCAATATCTTCATCAAATTGGCTTCCGTATGTCAAAATAGGACAACTCCCTCTACATACGAAGCGATTCCGCAAGTCCGATCGTCATCATCTTATATGTGGATGACCTAGTCATTGGAGGTGAGCATCTCGTCGAAATCAATAAGGTCAAATCCCTCCTTTCCGACAAGTTCGAGATGACGGACATGAAGGAACTCCACTACTTCCTCGGCATCGAGGTAATTCGGACTCCGGCCGGAATCATGATCTCTCAATGGCACTACATCCTCAACTTGTTATACAAGTTCGGAATGGCTGAGTGCAAATCCGTGGCAACTCTGCTCGATCGTAATCTCAAACTAGATGCGAACTCCGGCACCAAAGCGTGTGAGCCGACTCACTATCGGCAACTCATCGAGAGTCTCATCTACCTCACGATCACGTGACCCGATCTCAGTTATCCAGTCGGTCTCCTTAGTCAATTCATGCAAACACCGTGTGATACTCACTTGGATTGCGCTAAGCGAGTTCTACCATATGTGATCAACACAATGGATTGCGGCATCCTCTACAAGACTGCGATGCCAATACGACTCGAGGGGTACACCGACGCCGATTGGGCCGGCTACAAAGCCGATAGAAGATCAACCTCCGGATTTGTTTTCTCCCTCGGCAGTGGAGCAATATCCTAGAGTAGCAAGAAGCAGCCTATCGTCGCTCTTTCGAGTACGGAGGCGGAATACAGGGGCGCAACCGTAGCTGCATTTGAAGTCGTATGGCTCAAGAGGATTTTGAAGGATCTGGGCGTACCCATCAAGGATCCGACTTCCCTGTACTGCGACAACATGAGCAGTATCTATCTGGCTCGGAACCCGGTGTTCCACGCGCGGACAAATCACATTGAAGTGCACTATCACTTCATCCAAGAGCGCGTTCTAGCTGGTGATGTCGACCTACAACACGTTAGCACAAATCTTCAAACGTTCGACATCTTCACTAAAGCCTTAGGAGCCGACAAGCTGTGGCACTTCATGACCGATCTCGGATTGACGATCCCTGACCTGCCAAGCTTGAGGGGGAGTACTGAAGACATTACGCAACAACGCGTGGATTACGCAACCACACAACGAAGCCACGAAGAGCCAATCTACCACGCAAAGCCGCAAAGAAAGACGCGAGCCAAAGCACAGACTTCGCAACTACGCACAACGCAAGCTGGAGCACGGATTCCATAGCTCCGCACAAAGCGAGTCAACACGAGTCGACGCGGACTCCGGAACGCGAGTCAAAGCGGATTTCGGATACCATTTGAAACTGACCCGACTTGAGGGGGCGTATTGAGAATCAACCTCAACTTGGTCTAGTGTGTGAACTCACCTTGAGAGTGAATAGACACTCCAACGGTCAAGAGTCACCATTAAGTCACCTCTTTGTATTCTAGCATTTAGTATGATTCATAGAATCATATTTTATGACACATAACTTATGAGCTTTCACATTCCCCATGCTCCATGAGCCTTGTAGTTAATGAAGAGAGAGGGTGACTATATAAAGCACCCTCCTCCCACCTTGTATTGTGTTGAGTCTTTGTCCTTTGTTAATATACTCTTACCTTGCGTATTCTCTGTGTCTTATTCCTTGTCTCTCACTCACTCTCTCACTCACTCTCTCTCATACACACACATAACTCATATCTCTTCCGCTTCACAAGAATCCATATCTTGATTCTTTACAGGTGCTCCAAAGATTTGGCATGGAAAGCGCGAAACCGGTCGGCTCGACACTACAAACGAACTGCAAGCTAAGTCGACAACAATGTCTGAAATCAAAAACCGAGAAAGCCAAGATGTCAAAAGTCCCTTATGCCTCGGCGGTTGGAAGCCTGATGTATGCAATGGTATGTACCAAGCCAGACATAGGATACGTAGTCGGCGTGGTTAGACGATATATGAGCAACCCCAGAAGAGAGCATTGGGCTACCGTGAAGTGGATACTTCGGTATTGTTGAGAATCAAGCTCAACATAGTGCAACATGTGAACACACCTTTTGAGAATCTATAATTACTCGAAGGTCAAAAGTCACACCACTACTCTCTATACATTAACTATGTGTCATAGAATCATATTCTATGACACATAACTAATGAGTTACATATTCCCCATAACTATGAGTCGTCACATTACCCAAGAGAGAGTGGTTGTTGTAGTTAGTTAATGAAGAGAGAGGGTGGCTATATATAAAGCACCCTCCTCATACTTCATAAAAAGTCGGTTGTGACTCCTTTTAATGCTACATTTTTGCATCTCTTATTCTACTTGTGAATATACATCTTCTTCTTGAGTACTTCATTGTGTTCTTATCTATCTATCTTGTGTCTTTTCTTCTGTCCTCTATTTCCTCTCACACATACACATAACACATATCTCTTCCGATGCACAAGAATCATACCCGATTCTTTACATGGTATCAGAGCGATTTGGTAGCTCAATCTAGCCCATCCGCGTGTGTTCTGTTTTATGCCGACATTCAAGAAGAACCGGTCCATCGCTATCATAGTGCAACTACATAGGTCGTATTCGAGAGAGAAAGAAAAGAAAAGAAGAAAGAAATCTTCATCGACAATGAATACTCAAATGGGGAGCGCTCTCCCTAGCGAGAAGCTAGATCGAAACAACTTTGCATCTTGGGAGTACAAGATGCACCAATACCTTGTCAGCCAAGGCTATTGGGGTTACATCAAAGGAGCACAAGAAAACCGACCCGGCCTGAAAAACGCCGATTATGCCACATGGGAGCAAGTGGCAAGCCGAGTGATGTCTTGCTTGGCGACTTCTGTACACGGACACATGCTTGGGTACATTTGAGAAGCCAAGACGCCAAAGGAAGTGTAGGAAAATGTACAAAATATTTTCGTCGCCAACACAACTGCGAGAAAGTTTCAACTCCACCAAGAGTTGAACAACATCCAACAAAGGGATATGTCCATCACGAGCTACACCTTGAAGATCAAGGAGCTTTGCAACTCGCTCGACTCGATAAGCATCAATGTGGACGATGATGAGATGGTACAAATATGCCTTAGTGGCCTTGCACCACGGTTCGGCGCGATGTGGATCGTGATATTAGCACGATGTCATGAAGATTTTCGGCTAGAGGCGGAAACCGGGAAATATTGGCTACATCGGCGGGGTGCACCATGTGCACTCACCCTCGTGTAATTGTGTGAATAATAGGAGTTAAGTCGGGACGAAGAATCCCATGTAAATCAGGATTTATCCCACATTGTAACGCATCCCTCTCCTTGTTTTATTAAAGGAAGGGATGGTCCCTTGTAAATAGGTTGCCCATTTTTGTGTTAGAGGGTATACCGTTAGATTTAGGGTTAGTTCTTCTACTTCTTCTTCCTCTTCTTCGCGGTGTGGGTGGACTGTTGAGGGCTATTGTTGCTTGGTCTCCTGTGCAAGACCCCGCTCCGCGTGACAAGCCCGAGAGCTCCCCGAACGGCGGCTTGGCTGCAGACTGTTGTTGTAACCTACCCTAGCTTGGTCCGGCTCAAACCCGGGGTTGTATTCTTTCCCTTGTAATACTTACATTTGCGCCTGTCTGTGTATATTCGTGTCTCTGTTGGTGTCAGGTGCATCCCCTTTCCTGTGTTTCCTGTACATAAGGGCATGAGTCGGGTCGGCCTATGTGTGTGTGTGCGTGCGTGAGTCGGTGTCAAGCGCGCACTCCCTCTCTTTCTCTCTCTCCCTTCGGTTGCTTCCGGTGTGCTTCTGGGATGCCCCAGAAACGGTGAAGTACGACTTCCTACGCTCCGTCACTCCCTAGTCCAAGAGCCCCGTGGTCCCGCCTTTCACCACGCGCGCGCGTAACAACGCGACATCTTTGGTGAACCCGACGTGAAAGGCGGAAAGGGAGGATGGAGTTGGTAGACGACAACCTCGCGGTGATGGTGGCCGAAGTGGTGTTGGAGTCGGCACGAGTGGTGATGAGGCGAGAAGCAACGCAACAAGCGGTTGAGCGAGTGGTCGAAAGAGTCGGTCGATTCAACGGGGACAAAGTCCCATCTTACTTGGGAGCCTACAACGCGGATATGGAGGAGCGTGGCGTAGACGAGGCGTTGAGGCTGGAGTTCTTCTATCGGGTCGTAGCTGTCCGGATGCATGCGGAAGTAAAGGAGCTCCGTGAGGCTCATAGTTCGTGGGAGGCCTTCGAAGAGGCGCTCCTGAAGGCATACGGAGGACGGCGGAAGAGCCGGGGACGACACGACTTCGACCAGTGGGTAGCATCGGCAAAGACCCACCGGGGCGTGACCAAGGCGTTCCGAGAGTTCGAGCGACGACTTGCTCGGCTCCCGGAGCGGGAACAAGGTTTGGTGGGGGCGGGAACAAGTCCTATTGTTCGTCAGGTCGATCGACCAAGCGGAACGGGAAGCCATCGGGATTGAGCACGAAGACGATGATGGAGCGAATGGGCTTACGAAGGACTGGTCGAAGGTCGGAAGGGTGTGCCAACGGCTAGATGATGAGCGAGCTGAGAAGGTTAAGAGGAAGGGGCGCGACGGCGTGCCATAACAGCGGGAAGAGGCCGAACGACAAAGGGAGTTGGCAAGGGTCGGCGTTGAGGCCAGGATTGCAGAGGCGTACGCAACTCTCGAGGCGATGCTCGAGGAAGAGGAAAGATCGAGGCCTCAAGCTGAGACCGGGGAGACAGTCTTGCCCCATGAGATGGCGGAAGATCGGTACCACGGTACCACGGTGTTAACTCTTAGGGAAAATGTGTTGTATGTTTTATGGTTAGGGTTAAGGACGATGATAATCATGATAAAGATAGACATGGTGGTTATGATGATGATGGAGAGTATGGGATTGATGGCGAGAGAGATCATGTGCATTGAGAAGCATTGCGGGGGTGGGGGGTGGTGCCTAGAATGGCTCCACCCCCCTCCCAAGGGGATTCAATGTTGAGGGGGAGAGAGAGAGAGAGATGACAAGAGAGAGAGAGATTGAGAGAGAAAAATGATTATTCATATTTCATTCATTCCCCATAAGGGGTTAAATAGTACAAGAGGGGGTAGATACATAGGGGTGTAAGCCCCATTGAGCATTCATACTGGACACTCACTCACACCTCCTCGTATCCATCCACATGCACACACGTGTGCATGTGTTCACATACGTATAGACTCATCACTACATTTATACCCCCTACACATACACAACATCATGATAACATTCGACCCTCGCTCATCACACTTGACTCTCCGTACATCTCGTACGGGGTAACACAATATGGCACGCCCGTGGGAAAGTGCCTTGCACGTCGATCCCACATGCCTTGATGATGATATTTCTTTGACCGGAACTTCCATCGGTCCTTTCATTGATCGACTCCCTCGATCAGAGTGCTTGACTCGAACATCTTTCTCGGTCAACAAATCGTCCGCGACACGAACATTCTCGTTCTGTCGACTTACGAACTTCGTAAAATCATTCGGGTCGTCAAAATTATGTTGTATGTATGTGTGTTCTTCCTTTAATTTTTGTGTGGGTTGTCGTGGTCGATCACGTCCATTTCTTTAGGTGGATAAGTTTTTAAATTTAGGTATTTTTAGCCTCAAAATATTTAAACGAATGACAATGCCCCTCTCTTCTCTTTTTCCCTCTCATTTGAGTTTCGTTTTTAGGTCGTTTTTTTTGTGTTTGTCTTCTTTTTGTCTTCTTGTCTTTTGCGTTTCTCTGTTTTCTATTTCTTCCACTTCCTCTTCTTCTTCTTCTTCATCTTCTTCATCTTTTCCTCTGCTTTTGCTTCTCGCATGCTTTCTTCTTCCTCATTCTTTTTCCTTCACTCTCCTGCTTCTTCTCTTTTGTTGTCGCCATTGCTATTGCTTCATCTCCTTCTGTTGCCACCCACGTTTCCATTGTCCAACGCCATTTGTCATCCGTCTCTCCGTTCATCCTGTCTCGTTGTTGTTGGCCATCTTCATCACTATCTTTGTCTCCATCGTCGTTCTTCTTGGCCTTGTCCAGTCGTTTGTTTGGTCGCCGTTTGGCGTCTCCATCACTTTCCTCTGTCTCTGTCGTCGTTTCTCTCCAAGTCCATCCGACTTGTCCATAGGTTGTTGTCTCTGTCTCCAGCACTGTCTGTTGTCCACGTCTGGCTGTTTTCGGTCCTTCCGGTTGCTCTTTCCGCAGTCTGGCCCATCAGGCCATGTCTGTCCGGTCCATCTCCAGACATCTCTGTTGCCGGCCTTGTCGGCGCTATTCGGCCAGTCTGCAGTTGGCCGTCCGTCCCATGGCCACTCTGTTCAGTCGTCATACGGTTGTCGACCATTGATATCTGATGGTTGTCTCTTGCATCACACGTTCTTGCACACACACGTTGCTAGTTCTCTTACACTTGCACATCCGTATCACTGCGTCTCATTCTACGACTTTTCTAGGACATTGTCATCACCATTTATCGTACATTCTTCCACTCCGTCCATTCATTGACTTCTTTGCAGACATCCTCATCACATATCATGCTTCAACTCCGTCTCGCACTTTGCCACCGTCATTTGTCGCTAACCGCAACCGCACACTCGCGTATCTATGTCGTCGTTACTCACACATGTCCACCATTTCTTGCACATAGTCACTATTTCTTGCATCACCGCGTATCATTCTTCGACTCCGTCTCGAAAGGGGGGTTGCCTTAGTGGTTGCCAAAATGTCTTGTATGTTTTATGGTTAGGGTTAAGGACGATGATAATCATGATAAAGATAGACATGGTGGTTATGATGATGATGGAGAGTATGGGATTGATGGCAAGAGAGATCATGTGCATTGAGAAGCATTGCGGGGTGGGGGGTGGTGCCTAGAATGGCTCCACCCCCCTCCCAAGGGGATTCAATGTTGAGGGGGAGAGAGAGAGAGAGATGACAAGAGAGAGAGAGATTGAGAGAGAAAAATGATTATTCATATTTCATTCATTCCCCATAAGGGGTTAAATAGTACAAGAGGTGGTAGATACATAGGGGTGTAAGCCCCATTGAGCATTCATACTGGACACTCAATCACACCTCCTCGTATCCATCCACATGCACACACGTTGTCGCGTTACTACGCGCGTGCGTGGAGAAACGAGGCGGGACCACCGGGGTCTTGAACCGAAGAGCGGGTGATAGAAGGGGAAAGAGAAAGAGAGAGACGCCCGGTTACATATGAGCAAAGAAACACAGGGACACGGCCCGTCAACGCGGAAGACACGAATGGACACAAAGACAGAGAGACACGAATGTTTGTATATTAACGAATGACAAATAAACAGCAGAGCATGCGAGCGGTTACAACCGAACAGGTCGGCGAATAGATGTCGATGCCTACTCGTCTGCGCACGAAAGGGGATAGGATGGACATGCTGCCGGAAGCACACGGGCGTTCCTCGAAGCAGCGCGAGCCTCCCGAAAACCTGCAGAGAAGAGCGATGGAGAACGAACAGAGGAGAAGTGTTCGGTTTCGGTCCGACAGCACTTCGTCCCCCCTCAATAATCAATAATCCCCTTCTCCCCGCGTCTCCCTCTCTTTTATAGCTTCAAGAAGGGAGCCGCTTCCCTCATTAACTTCCCACATTAAAGGGCACGCACACGTGAAGTTCCGGTTCACGCGCGCTATGCACCAATTGCGCTAAGGGACGGTTTTCTTCACGACATCCGCCCCCACCTAACCGTGCATCCACCGGTATGCGCCAAAATTCGGTTCTGGTTGGAGAAAACCGGTCCGGGTTCCGGTTCCTCGTCGATCGGTTCGTCCTCCATTTCGGACTGTTCGTCGTCGTTGTCCCGGCCTCTTAGATCCGGTCCGCCGTCGTGGCGCTTCTTGAACGCTTTGATCCGCTTCCTTGCTACCAGTATCGCCATCCTCGTACTGTCGAGTTCTGCTAGGTGATACGTCCTTGTAGAAAGTAGCGTGCGGAAGCAGGTATGAAGACAGAACAGAGGAAGGAAACACAGGTTTAATGGAGAGCTTGAGCTTACACGGTATACGCAGGAGAGACAGAGAGAGAGACACAAAAAACTATATTTCACAATAATACTCAATCTCTGTACATAAGACGTGCTCAGTGAGCACTTTTATACAAGTCCTAAAAGGACTGACCGAAGTACTGACAATACTTCAATGCTCATCAAGAGCCCCTACACTAACTCCCAAATATATTCCTCACGGAATATCTTTCCTAATGACCTCCCGGTTTACGCACTCGGCCTAACCGATCGGTCCCAACCGATCCGATCCTCGGCTTCTTCAGCCGATCCGGCCGATGTTGAGCTTGTCTCTCAACACTCCCCCTCAAGCTCAACTTGAGGCTCTTCGGGATCTTCACAACACCGGTTCCTCCTGGCTTCACGCCTCGCTCGCGCTCCTCGACCTGTTCGACTCCGCGCGCTTCGACCCTTCCGGTCAGCTTGTCTGCTCATGCGGCCCTTAGCTCTTCTGCTGTTGCGGTGTTGACGCTTCTTCTGCTGCCTTTTCTTCCGCTTGGGCCTCGGTTGATTCAGCGTGTCTGAATCAAACATCCGAACCGACTCGGCTACCTCCGATCGGTCTTCACTCTCGTCCGAGTTGGCTGTCTCCAACTCGTCTTCAGTCTTCTCACCCTCGATGGCGTCATCCTCCTCATGCGTGGTTGGCTTCGGCTCTCTCCTTCGTTTGCTCCCCTTCTGTCCGCTTCCGAGCTTTTCCACGGGTCCGCCCTCGGCTTCTTCAGCCGATCCGATGTCGAACTCGACAACCGACTCGGTGTCGCAGTGTCCGCTCCTTTCCTGCTGCTTTGCTTGGTCGTTCGGGACTGTTCTCCCCCTCAAGTTCGGCACGTCAAGATGACGCAACCCGAGCGCACCTGAGAATTGCCGCAACTTGTCCAGACCAAGAGGCTTGGTGAAGATGTCGGCAGTCTGCCGATCCATCAGAACGTACTGAAGTTCGACTTCACCGGAAAGGACACGCTCACGGACGAAATGGTAGTGCACCTCAATGTGCTTGGTCCGTGCATGGAAAACGGGGTTCTTCGCGAGCTGGATGCTGCTGAGGTTGTCGCAATAGATCGTCGTCGGATCTGACACCTCCACTTGCAGATCCTTAAGTAGCCGCTTCAACCAGATGGCTTCGCATGTCGCAACAGCCGCTCCTCGGTACTCAGCTTCGGTGCTCGACAGTGCAATTGTCGGCTGCTTCTTACTGCTCCACGCGATCGCGGCACTCCCGAGGGAGAACGCGTATCCGGACGTGGATCGGCGATCGACGGCGTTGCCAGCCCAATTAGCATCAGTGTAGCCAACTAACTAGTAGTCCTCGGTCCTCAGTGCCATTCACATACCGAAGTATGCGTTGCGCACACTGAAGGTGCTCCTCGGTAGGTCACACCATGAACTGACTGATCACCCCGATCGGGTAACTGAGGTCGGGTCGGGTGATGGTCAAGTATATGAGGCTTCCGACAATTTGCCGGAACCTCGTCGGGTCGCATACCTTTCCCATATCGGGACGAAGCTTAATGGTTCTGTCCAGAGGAGTTGAGACGGTCTTACAATCGGCCATCCCGAATTTGAAGAGCATACTCAGCACGTAGTGACGTTGGCTGATCAATATGCCTTCGGGGGTACGGATCACTTCGATCCCGAGCAAGTAATGAAGGTCCGCCAGATCCTTCATGTCGAACGATGCCGCAAGCTGGAGCTTCACGCGGTCGATTTCACCTAGGTCGGCGCCGGTGATGACCAAGTCATCAACATATAGTAAAATATTAACTGGTCCGCGTCGACCTTTCCGAATGAACAAGGAAGAGTCTGATTTTGACGTGACGAAGCCCATCCGATGCAGTTGTTGCGTGATCTTCGCGTTCTAGGCACCCGGGGCTTGCTTCAATCCATAAAGGGACTTCTTCAGTCGGCATACTGCCGAGGAGTTCGTTCCGGAGTGAAATCCGGGGGGTTGTACCATGTACACCTATTCCTCAAGGTCACCTTGCAGGAACGCATTCTTTACATCCATCTGATGTAAGTGCCACCCCTTCGCCGCAGCTACTGCCAGCAAAACATGGACGGTCGTCATTTTCGCGACCGGCGCAAAAGTCTCATCGTAGTCGATGCTGTGTTTCTGCGCGTAGCCCTTTGCCACTAGCCGAGCCTTGTACCGGTTGACCGAGCCATCGGTGTTGTACTTGACCTTGTACACCCACCTACACCCGATTGGCTTCACACCCTTCGGTGCGTCAACCAGGTCCCAGGTCTCGTTCTCCGCCAATGCGTGCATCTCTTCCTCCATCGCGGCGCGCCAATTCGCGTTTTTAGCCGCTTCTGCGTAGCTCTCCGGCTCACGCACTTCCGCTACACGGGTCATGTACGCATAATGATGCGCCATGTACTCGTTGTATCCGAACCGCACAACTGGGTTCTTCTGGTGGGTAGATCGGCGTAATCTCACATTAGCCGATGTCGAGGCCTTCTCGGTCGACGCGGTCTTCATCTTTAAAGACCTGTCACCGGTTCCCTCGGAGTCAGACTCGCGTCGGTCTGACTCGTTCCTTTCCGTGCCGGAATCCAACACCTTCTTCTTCCCTTTCTCTTTGCGCGTAAGCCGTCTCCTCGGCTTCTTGCGCGAGGAATGCACGGCCGAGTCTCCACTACTCGCCGGCTCCTCATCGGACTGGTCGTACCTACTCAGTCGTCCAATCGGTCCACTTAACCGGAGTGAAATCGGACTCTCTTCGCGGGTCTCGATTTCGGGCTCATCCGGAGGCAACTCGGCCTCATTGACCTCATCGTCAAAACTCAGATTGGAGTCGAGGTTCGTAGTCGGGGGCAGGTACCAAGACGCGGACTCGTCAAACACAACGTCGTGGCTGACACGCGCTTGTTTGGTGCAAGGGTTATAGCACTTATAACCCTTCTGCTCGTCCGAGTAACCGACCAAGATGCATTTCTCGGCCTTTGCGTCCAGCTTCCTCCTTTTCTCCTTCGGTATATGCACATACGCAGTGCTACCGAACACCCTCAAGTGTCGCAAGTTCGGCTTCATTCCGAAATATAGCTCGTGCGCTGACACTTTGTCTCCGATCCGGTTTTGGATGTATACCGCGGTCCTTACCGCCTCGGCCCAGTAGAACTTGGGCAAGCTCTTCTCCTCCAGCATTGCCCGTGCCGCTTCCACAATCGACCGATTCTTTCTCTCGGCCACGCCGTTCTGCTCTGGCGTGTATCTACAACTGAATTCGCGTCGAATTCCCATTTGTTGTAGATAACCGTTAAATTGACCGGAAAAGTACTCTTTCCCGCCATCCGACCGCAGGCACTTGATCTTTCATCCCGTTTCGGTTTCCACGAACCCCTTGAGGTTCCGAAAACAGTCGAAGACTTCGCTCTTCCTCTCAATGAGGTAGATCCATGTGTGCTGCGTGTGGCCGTCGATGAAGGAGACGAAATATCGGCTCCCGCCAAGACTAACGTTTTGTGTCGGTCCCCACACATCGGAGTGTATAAGGTCGATCTTTGTTCTGGCTCCGGTTTCGCTCATTGGGGAAGGGAAGTTGGTGTTGCTTCCCGAGCTGGCAGGCTTCACAAATTTGTGCTTTTCAGCCACTAAATTTGGGCAATCCGAACACTACCTGTTTCGTTTGCAGATCTTGAAGCCGCTGGTAGTTGACGTGGCCCATCCGCTTGTGCCACAAGTCGATGTCTGACTCACTCTTTTGTCCCTTCGCGAACATTGAGGTGCCGCCGTTAGTGGAGTCGAGGATGAACATCCTCCCGTCTCTGTGCCCTTGCGCAATCACACGGCCTTCTTCCTCAATGAAGCACCCGAGGTGTGTAAACCGAACCTCCATCCCTTGGTCGACGATCTGTCCGACCGAGACCAAGTTTTTTGTGATTGTCAGGACGTGCAGCACGTTCATGAGTTTCACTTTCTGCCCGACATGGCTAAGGGGAACTTCTCCGACATTCGCGATCGGATGCGGAGTGTTGTCTCCTGTTGCGACTACTCCAGGTTGTATCGGTTTTTCAAGGTACGAGAACCACTCCTTATGGCTCGTCTTGTGGTTTAATGCGCCGGAGTCTACGTACCACACCTGGTCTGATCTCGGGGTGGTCTGCTTCATTGAGTTTGCTTCGTGTCTCCTCACGAAGGCAATCCCTTCTCCGGCTCTCCCGGAGTCTTCGGCGTAGTGCGATCGCTGCCGATTTCCCTTGTGGGTATGTCTAGAGCCGTTTCCGGAACCGGTTCTCTCCAAATCGGCGCGCTTCTTCCAGCACTCACTTTCCCTGTGGCCTTTCTTGCCACAGTACCAGCACTCCGCGATGGCCTTCCCTTGCCCGTTCTCATCGCTTCGACTCCCCCTGTTTCCGGAGGGTCCGGAGTTGCTGTCGGCATCACATCGGTGCCTTCTTTCTTGATCTCGTCGGCCGCCTCCATTGCGTGCCGACTCGCCTCGTCCTCCACGTCCACGGGGCCTATCTCCCTCCGTGTACAGCATTCTGCTGTTGGTGTGCGTGCTTGTAGACGCACCCGCGTGGTTCTCCTCTACCAGGAGCATCGACTGTAAGTCGAAGAAGGACGGCGTATTCTCCCGGGTACACACAGCCGTTCGGAACGCTCCGAACTTCGACGCCAAACCTCCGAGACAGATCTGGACCATCTCGCTCTCCTCGATGTTCACCTCTATGGAGGCGAGGGAGTCGCAGATATCCTTGATCTTCGAGGTATAGTCCGCCACCGACAAGTCGCGTTGTCGTAGGTTGCTCAACTCCTGTCGGAGCTTAAGCTTCCTGGCTGTGGTGCTTGCGGCGAAAATCTTCTTCAGATTTTCCCACGCACCCTTCGGCGTCTTTGCATCCCGAACATAGCTCAATAGTTGTTCGCCCACACACGACGCGAAGCAGTATAGTACCCTGCTCGCTGATTGCTCCCACGACGGGAAGTCTCTGTGTGTCGATTCGGGTGCCGCATCATTAGCTCCTTCGACATAACTCCAGTAGCCATGCCCGAGCAGGTATTGGTGCATCTTGTAGGACCAAGACGCGTAGTTGGTTCTGTCGAGCTTCTCTGTTGGAAGCGAGCTCGCCATGCCTCTATCCATCGTTCTTCTTGTTCTTCTTCGTCAAGCTGTGTCGGCTGCAAAGAGGTTCTCAACCCTCGCGCTCTGATACCATGTAGAAAGTAGCATGCGGAAGCAGGTATGAAGACAGAACAGAGGAAGGAAACACAGGTTTAATGGAGAGCTTGAGCTTACACGGTATACGCAGGAGAGACAGAGAGAGAGACACAAAAAACTATATTTCACAATAATACTCAATCTCTGTACATAAGACGTGCTCAGTAAGCACTTTTATACAAGTCCTAAAAGGACTGACCGAAGTATTGATAGTAGTTCAATGCTCATCAAGAGCCCCTACACTAACTCCCAAATATATTCCTCACAGAATATCTTTCCTAACGACCTCCCGGTTTACGCACTCGGCCTAACCGATCGGGTCCTCGGCTTCTTCAGCCGATCCGGCCGATGTTGAGCTTGTCTCTCAACAGTCCCATTATCGTTGGCGCTCGTTACCACGTACGGCCCGAACCACCGCTTTGCAAATTTCCGTGTTGCCCGATGCTGGTTGTCGAGGCTGCTGTCGTAGACTAGCACCCAGTCGCCTTCTTCGATTTTCTTTGGTCTGAGCCGGTGCGTCCGGTCGAACCGGGCTTTGTTCCTCATCCTCGCCGTCCGAAGTCTCTCCGTCGCTCGTTCCACGTCCTCTGGCCTCCGCTCGAGCTGCCGTATACGCGTCGCTAGCAGTTCTTCTTGGCTCATCTCGTCTCTCCAGTCCACTGTCGCCCAAGAGGAGATCGTCCGTTCCATCGGCATGATCGGCTTTTGTCCGAGCATGAGCTCTGACGGCATGAACCCGGTTACCAAACTGTGCGTTGTCCGGTCCTCCCACAAGGCATAAGGTAACAGTCGTGGCCAATTCCCGACCTGGCCTCCGCACGCCCGGACTAGTGCTTTGACGATCGGTCCATGTCCGCGCTCTACCTTCCCGTTCGCCTCCGGATTGTACCATGTACACCTCCGGATTGTACGTTTGTATATTAACGAATGACAAATAAACAACAGAGCACGCGAGCGGTTACAACCGCACAGGTCGGCGAACAGATGCCGATGCCTGCTCGTTTACGCACGAAAGGGGATAGGATGGACGTGCTGCCGGAAGCACACGGGCGTTCCTCGAAGCAGCGCGAGCCTCCCGAAAACCTGCAGAGAAGAGCGATGGAGAACGAACAGAGGAGAAGCGTTCGGTTTCGGTCCGACAACACTTCGTCCCCCCTCAATAATCAATAATCCCCTTCCCCCCGCGTCTCCCTCTCTTTTATAGCTTCAAGAAGGGAGCCGTTTCCCTCATTAACTTCCTACCTACCGAATCTAACTACCTAGGATATACCTTTGTACCTAATTCTCTATTATATACATTAAAGGGCGCGCACGCGTGAAGAGCCGGTTCACGCGCGCTATGCACCGATTGCGCTAAGGGACGGTTTTCTTCACAACAACGTTTGCATGTGTTCACATACGTATAGACTCACCTCTACATTTATACCCCCTACACATACACAACATCATGATAACATTCGACCCTCGCTCATCACACTTGACTCTCCGTACATCTCGTACGGGGTAACACACGGGAGAGGGTGCGGAACAAAACGCCCTCTCGACTTGCAGAGAATTGCCGACCGGGGACAGGGTCAAGAGCGGAGAAGAGCCCTCCACGCGGATTCCGGAGACTCGGGCGGTCATGCCAGTGTGCCGACATGAGGCTAGAGAGAAGGAAGGCGCCAACGAGGAGTCCTAGCACGGTGACAGCGAAGAGGGATGGGAAACGGCCTGCAAGGAGGCCGAGGACGGAAGTGGCACAAGAAGATCGGCATTCCGATTCGGATGGAGCAGAATCCGGTCGTAGATCGTTCGATTGGGGCCAGATTCGGTATGAAAGTGCCAATACGGAAGAGGGTGCGGGACGAGCCGCCCTCTTTTACTTGGGGAGAAAGACCGATCGGGCGAAGGTCGGGAATTGGAAGGGAAGTGGTCAAGGGTTCGGAACGAGTCCGGAGAGGTCGGCATCAGAACCGAAACTACGGATATTGGAGAACCAAGCCCAGGCGGGGCTTGGTTGATCACAGACCAGATGCTTCTCACCAAACGTACTTGGGAGCAGTACCCTGAACGAGCGTCCGCAAATCGTTACGGGACGGAAGCACCACGTCTTATCCGGAGACTTAGGCAGCTGGAAACGAGCGCCGACGTGAGACCTAGGGAGATGGGAGATGGAGGCGGGTACGCGAGAAGGAGAGTAATGACGAGTTTGGGAGAAGTACAGGGGATGAAGAGGAGAATGAAGGCCGGTCCTACGGAGATACTTACACCGATCCGGCTGTTGGCCCGAGTGCCAGCGTGAGTCCTATAGGAGAGATCGGACGGACCCGGACGAGAACCGGGCGGAACGGACTTCCAAAAAACCATTCCGGGAGGGAGGAAGAGAGCAGGCCTACGAAGAGGCCAGGAACACGGTACATCGGTACCACGGGAGAGGGTGTGGAGCGAGCCCCCCTCTCGACTTACGAAAGAAGGAAGACCCAGGATAAGGGTCAGAGATACGGCAAGCCCGAGGAGGATCCTTCACACCGGTTCTACAGACACCGGCGGTCGGCCCGAGAGCCAGTACGAGGCCTAGAGTGACGAATGGTGGCGGTGAGGGGACGAAGGCAAAAGAGGCTACGGATGGGCGGTCTACGGAGATCCTCACACCGATCCGGCGGTCGGCCCGAGAGCCGGCGTGAGTCCTATAGGAAAGGATGGTGGCGGCAGGTGAACGTGACTAACAGAAGAGAATGGCGAAGGCAGAGCGGTGCAGTTCTGACCTTACACACACCGATTCTAGAGACTCCGGCAGCCAACGACAAGAGGAGGCGTGAGACCTAGAGTAAGGGACGGTGACGGCGGCAAGGCGGGCAACCGAAGCCAGAAGGGGGGGTCCCACGAAGACACTCACACTAATCCGGCGGTCGGCCCGAGTGCCGGCGTGAGTCCTATCGGGGAGATCGGTGGCGGCAGGAGAACGTGATCAGACGACAGGAGGCGACGAACGGCAAGGAGGTATGAGGCCGGCAAGGTGGCTACGGACCATCTCAAACCTTCTGGCGAGGTGAGTGGGTGTAAGGAAGTCCGGTCCTACGGGATCCCCACACCTAACCAGAGACTCTGGCAGTTCGGCCAACGTGGCAACATGAGACCGAGAGAGAAGGCTGGTGGCGGCGGGAAACGGGACATGACTACGTGGAAGACACGAGGAGAGTCTGGGAGGGACTCAAAGAAAAGACACCTAGATCTCGGCAAGCGACGAAACGAAGACCGGTCCTATGGGACCCTCACACTGATCCGGAGACCCCGGCAGTTTGGCCAACGTGGCAACGTGAGACCTAGGGAGAAGAACGGTGGTGGAAGGGAACGGGACCCAACAACACGGGGTAGCGGATCGGGAGTCGGTAAGACGGGGCGGACGAAGTGCGAAACCCTCACCGGCCGGTTACAGTTTCGGAAGTACCCGGTAGGGGCAAACACGAGGAGATGTGTCGGGCCGGAAAGGCACACCTGGGACGGAATAAGAGTCTCGCAAGTGGCCATCGCAGGCCGGATCAAAGCGTGACTACGGGACCATGTTCGGCATGGGCGGTGCCGAACAAAGGAAGCGGAAGATGGCATAAGGAAGGTGCCAGAAACGAGGTGACAAGTGCATAGTGGACTGCATAGGGTCGGAGTCATGGGATGACAAGCGAGTCTAGAGGAGGATCCTTCACGCTCGCTTCGTAGATCTCGGGAGCTCCGTCGAAGTAGCGAAGACTGATACAACAAGCCCGGGGTGAGAAGCTGGTGGGGGCGAGGGGACGACTGCAAGCGGGAGAATCAGGACCTGTTGCAACAACACGAATGGTAGACGGAGGCCAAATGGGCCACTACGGGCGTTCCCCAAGCGGAGGACATCGGGTATACAGCAGAGAACGGAGCGTGCATACGGCCGAATAAGGGCCAGCGGAAGTATGCGTACTATGGAGATCGCGGCGAAGGACCCATCGACGGGTCGAATGAGCCTACGGAGAGGTAAGCGCGAAGGGAGAACCACAGCCGATGGTTCAAACCGGTAGCAAGCCGGGATGCAGATTACGGAAGACCGGTTTCTCACCGGCTGAAATCTCTCACCCTTCAACCAGATTTGGCACGTACCGGTGGATGTGTGGTTAGGTGGGGCGGATGTCGTGAAGATTTTCGGCCAGAGGCGGAAACCGGGAAATATTGGCTACATCGGCGGGGTGCACCATGTGCACTCACCCTCGTGTAATTGTGTGAATAATAGGTGTTAAGTCGGGACGAAGAATCCCATGTAAATCAGGATTTATCCCACATTGTAACGCATCCCTCTCCTTCTTTTATAAAAGGAAGGGATGGTCCCTTGTAGAAAGGTTGCCCATTTTTGTGTTAGAGGGTATACCGTTAGATTTAGGGTTAGTTCTTCTACTTCTTCTTCCTCTTCTTCGCGGTGTGGGTGGACTGTTGAGGGTTGTTTCTGCTCGGTCTCCTGTGCAAGACCCCGCTCCACGTGACGAGCCCGAGTGCTCCCCGAATGGCGGCTTGGCTGCAGACTATTGTTGTAACCTACCCTAGCTTGGTCCGGCTCGAAGCCGGGGTTGTATTCTTTCCCTTGTAATACTTACATTTGCGTCTGTCTGTGTATATTCGTGTCTCTGTTGGTGTCAGTTGCTTCCCCTTTCTTGCGTTTCCTGTACATAAGGGCGTGAGTCGGGTCGGCCTGTGTGTGTGTGTGTGCGTGCGTGAGTCGGTGTCAAGTGTGCGCTCCCTCTCTTTCTCTCTCTCCCTTCGGTTGCTTCCGGTGTGCTTCTGGGATGCCCCGGAAACGGTGAAGTACGACTTCCTACGCTCCGTCACTCCCTAGTCCAAGACCCCCGTGGTCCCGCCTTTCTCCACGCGCACGCGTAACAACACGACAACGGGAGAATCCGCCCTCCTTCTTCGATCTTCAATCCATGTTGTTGGTCGAAGAAAACCATGTTCGAACAAGGAGCAACGCCTCGGAAGGCCACATGCTCTACTCACACTCGGATGGAGGAAGAGGACTCAGCCATGCAAGAAGAGGCCGATTCGGCCAACGACGAGGTGGTCGAGGCCCGACTTACGAAAAAAACTCTCAATTTCGGCATCAAGACGGAAGCCATCGAGGAACCTTCGGAAGAAGGGGAAGCTTCCATTCTGGTCCAAGTCAACAAAACTCGGTCGAATGCGGATATTGCAGAAAAATCGATCACCACAAAGAAGAGTGTCGTAAGAAGATGCGCGAGTCGGCTTCCACAAGCCAACAACACACCAATTACGCCACCAACTCCGACTATGATGATCATGGAGGAATATTCGTGATGAGACATAGAGAAAATTCTATGTCAGCTTCTACTTCGAATAGTGCATCTAGTCCGGAAGACGTATGGTTCGTCGACTCCAGTGCCTCAAACCATATGACATCTCATCAAGAATGGTTCCGAGAACTTCGAGAGCCGGACCGGCCCCGCTATGTCGAAACCGAAGACGACACTACACATCCGATTCGACACATCGGCAATGTCCCATTCAGCAAAGAAGGTAACCAAAATTTTATTAAGAATGTCTTGCATGTACCAACCATTACGAAGAATTTGGTCTCCGTCAACCAAATTGTTGAGCAAGGGATGCAGGTACGATTTAATCAAGGTGGTTGCTTCATCAAAAAAGAGGGCCGAATGTTCATTCTCGACTCGCACAAGATGAAATCGTCCATGTTCGCAAAGGGCACGAAAGATGATTCCGACATAGAGTTATGACACAAGCGGATTGGCCATATCAACCTCTAAAAGCTCAAGGCAATGCAATCAAAAGGAGTCGTCATCAGGCTCCCGACATTCACAGAGAAAGAGATTGCAGGTGTGTACCGCTTGCCAATTCGGCAAGCAACATCGGCACCCATTTCCGAAGGAGCGGAACATGAGCAAAGGCGTACTTGACGTAATTCATTCCGATGTATGGGGTCCGACTTAGATGGCTACATTCGGCGGATGCTGATATTACATGGCCTTCATCCACGACTTCTCCGGGCTCTACCCCATGTGGCAAAAGAGCGAAGTGTTCGGACACTTCCAAAAGTTTAAAAATGAAGTCGAGAAAGTCACAGGCCGACATGTACAATGTCTTCGGTCGGATCAAGGAAAACAGTACTTCTCCGACGAATTTACGGCGTATCTCTGAAAAGAAGGAATCCAACAAGAATTCTCGTGCCA
This sequence comes from Azolla caroliniana, assembly GCF_043228905.1. Lineage (NCBI taxonomy): Eukaryota > Viridiplantae > Streptophyta > Polypodiopsida > Salviniales > Salviniaceae > Azolla > Azolla caroliniana. The sequence goes on along the minus strand of NW_028230440.1, from coordinate 6,510,931 downwards.
ACACACACCTCAGCAAAACGGTGTACAGTTGAACGAAAGAATCGGCACATCCTTGAAGTAGCACGGGCCATGATGAACGAAAAGCACCTACCGGTGGGCAAAAGCGGCTAACACGGTCGTATACCTCATGAATTGGTGTACGACATCAAGTGTGCACGAACTTACTCTGCACGAGAAGGCCGGACCTATGACATGTTCGGATATTCGGCTCCATTGTGTACGTGCGCATCCCCGACGAGAAGCGACAAAAGCTCGACCCAAAGTCGGAGAAATGTATCCTCGTAGGAAACTCACTGGAGCAAAAGGGGTACAAGTGCTATAACCCCTCAACTCAAAAATCTCGAGTTAGTCGAGACGTCGTTTTTGACGATTCCGCATCTTGGTACGCACTAGAGACAACTTCAACTCCGATTCCGCTCCACCCGGAATCCGCCGAAATAGAGATAGAAGCCGGAGATTGGCTCACGCGCATGTTTGAAGAAAGCCCGATTACAACAAGGCTTATTGGGCCACAAGAGCCTCCAAGCAATCAAAACACATCTCGGCCGAGTCCGAAGCTAGACAAAGGGAAGGTGAAAATGTCAAAGTATGAAGACGATCACTTCGACGGAAACGAATCGACTCACTCCCTCGATAGTGAGTTCAAAGGCCTTGACATCTAGAAAAATGGAGCGAGGAAAGGGCCCTTAGTATCCGCAAACGAGAAACTCTGCTGATCCACCCGTGAAAAGAACCCCTTAAGCTGATTCGGCTACATCGATTATATGGCGTACCATTATGCCTTTATGATGAAGGTAGCGACAGTACGGGAGCCGGAAACATTTTCCGAAGCCGCGAAGAACCCCAGATGGGTTGAAGCGATGAATGAGGAGATGCAAGCACTCTCCAGGAACAAGACATGAGATCTTGTCTCCCACTCACCGCACAAGAAGGTGATTGGCTGCAGATGGATCTACAAGGTGAAGTATAACACTGACGGCTCTATAAACCTCTACAAAGCGCGACTCATAGCAAAAGGATACACACAGACACATGGAGTCGACTACGAAGAGACATTTCCCCAGTGGCAAAGATGACGATTGTGTGGACCATGATCACACTCGTAGTGACGAATGGGTGGCACCTCCACCAGATGGACGTCAAGAACGCCTTTCTTCAAGGCGAATTAGAAGAGGAAGTATACATGGAACAACCACCCGGCTTCGAATCACATACTCATCCGAAAGCCGCATGCCAACTCAAGAAGCCACTCTACAGCCTCAAGCAAGCACCGCGTGCTTAGCATTCGAAGATTACGCAATATCTTCATCAAATCGGATTTCGAATGTTGAAATCCGACTACTCCCTCTACGTACGAAACGACTCTAGAAGCTCGATTGTCATCATTCTATACATGAATGATCTAGTCATTGGAGGAGAAAGTTTAATCGAAATCAACAAGGTGATATCCCTCCTCTCCAACAAATTCGTGATGACGGACATGAAGGAACTTCATTACTTCCTAGGCATCGAAGTAATTCGGATTCCGACCGGCATTATGATCTCTCAACGGCACTAGATTCTCAACTTATTATACAAGTTCGGGATGACAAAGTGCAAATCTGTGTCAACCCCTCTCGATCGAAACCTCAAACTAGATGCCGACTCCGGCATAGACGAGTGCGAGAAGACTCAATATCAACAACTGATCATGAGCCTCATCTATCTCACGATCATGCGACCCCACCTCAACTATCCGGTCGGTCTCCTTAACCAATTCATGCAAACTACGCGAGATATCCATTTCGATTGCGCTAAGCAAGTATTACGATACGTGAGAGGCACAATGGATTACAGCATCCTTTACATATCAGCCACACCAATTTGACTCGAAGGGTACACGGATGTCGACTGGGCCGGCTACGGAGTTGATCGACGATCGAGAGGATGGCTCAAGAGGATTTTGAAGGATCTGGGTGTTCCCATCAAGGATCCGACTCCCATTTACTATGACAACATGAGCAGTATATATCTGGCTCGGAACCCGGTGTTCCACGCATGCACAAAGCATATCGAATTGTACTACCACTTCATTCGAGAGTGTGTTCAGGCCAAAGATGTCGATCTTCTACACATCAACGTGAATCTTCAGACAACCGACATCTTCACCAAGGCCCTAGGAGCCCACAAGCTTCGACAATTTATGTCAGACCTTGGATTCACGATCGGACACCGGAGATCGTCTGAACCAGACACCAGCCGAAGTGGACATCAATCGAAAGGAACTGACCCAATTTGAGCTTGAGGGGGTGTGTTGAGAATCAAGCTCAACATAGTGCAACATGTGAACACACCTTTTGAGAATCTATGATTACTCAAATGTCAAGAGTCACACCACTACTCTCTACACATTAACTATGTGTCATAGAATCATAAACTATAACACATAACTAATGAGTTACATATTCCCCATGACTATGAGCCTTCACATTCCCCAAGAGAGAGTGGTTGTTGTAGTTAGTTAATGAAGAGAGAGGGTGGCTATATATAAAGCACCCTTCTCATACTTCATAAAAAGTCGGTTGTGACTCCTTGTAATGCTACATTTTTGTATCTCTTATTCTACTTGTGAATATACATATTCTTCTTGAATACTTCATTGTGTTCCTATCTATCTATCTTGTGTTTTCTCTTCTCTCCTCTATTTCCTCTCACACATACACATAACACATATCTCTTCCGTTGCACAAGAATCATACCCGATTCTTTACAGGTACCTAAAAGGCACCTCGAACGTGTGTCTTCGTTTCGGTTCAGGTAACTCCACACTGGAAGGTTATACTGACTCGGATATGTCGGCTGATGTGGATACCAGCCGATCCACGTCCGGGTATGTAATGACTTATGCACGGCGAGCTGTTTCATGGCAGTCGAGGTTGCAGAAGATGTAGCTAATTAGCTAAGTGGTAGTAATGTAGTGTAGTAGATGCCAACCTTTAGTGTAGTAGCTAATTAGCTACTACCATACTTAAGTAGAATAGCTAATTAGATGTTGCTAGCATATAGTGTAGTAGCTAATTGTTAGGATTTCAGTCCCTCCGGATGGGATGACGACTACCCGGCAAGGAAGACCCGATGAGAACTGGATGACGAGTACCCGGCAAGGAAGACCCGGTGAGAACCGGATGATGCAGGCCTGGTGAGAACCTCTCACCGGATGAAGGGACATATATGGAAATATGTTTCTGAGAGCCCATTGGGGCTATGTCTGTTAATAGTCCTAAAGTCATATTAGTATAAATATGACCTAGGGCAAACAGAGTGTGTTATTGTTGTTGGTCATTAGTATCGTATATAGTTGTTGGTGCAACTACTGTACAGAGTGGAATAGAGACAGACAGACAGATACAAAGTGTGTCTCTGTTGTAACTGTCGTCAGGCAAAGATCGTGAGCACGAGGTCGTTGCCTCTGTGTTCCTCTGTTGTATTCCTCTTACATAGTGATAGTTTGGAGTTTGTGGGCTCCCGTGGTTTTTTCCCTCTCAGGGTTTTCCACGTTAACATATTGTGTACCCTCTCTCATATTATTTGTGTGTACGTGTATTCACCTCTATTTCCATTCTCGGTGTTCGATTCGAAACGACACGATCTGAGACTCGGTTGTGGCCAAGTAATATTCCGCATATTTCTCGTCACTAATTAGCTACTACCATATTTAAGTAGAATAGCTAATTAGCTATGATGTAGCTAATTAGCTAATGCTAGCCTATAGTGTAGTGCTACTACCATATTTAAGTAGAATAGCTAATTAGCTTCTGCTAGCCTATAGTGTAGTAGCTAATTAGTTGTTGCTAGCCTATAGTGTAGTAGCTAATTAGTTGTTGCTAACCTATAGTGTAGTAGCTAATTAGTTACAATGTAGCTAATTATCTACAACCATATTTAAGTAGAATACCTAATTAGCTAAGTGGTAGCTATTTAGCTACTGACAACCTATAGTCTAGCAGCTAATTAGCTAAGTAGTATCAAGAGTGATAGCTAATTAGTTACTGTCATAGTTAAGAAGAATAGTTATTTACCTAAGCAGTATCAAGAGTGATAGCTAATTAGCTATTGCCATAGCAAAGAAGAATAGCTATTTAGCTAAGATGTAGCTAATTAGCTAAGCATTATCAAGAGTGATAGCTAATTAGTTATTGCCATAGCTAAGAAGAATAGCTATTTAGCTACTACCATACTAAAGTAGAATAGCTAATTAGCTACTATCAATATAGTTTAGTAGCTAATTAACTAAGCAGTATCAAGAGTGGTAGCTAATTAGCTACTACCATAGTTAGGAAGAATAGCTAATTAGCAAGGATGTAGTTAATTAGCTATCATGTTAAGTATTTACTATTTAGCTAAGGTCATAGAAAAACACAAGAGAAGCCGCTAATTAGCTAACATGTTGTTTTAGAATCTCGTGGATTAAGGACGTTGCATGAGGTGTCTAGTGCCGATGTCGTTGGCAACCGATGAGGAGATAGTTGCCAACGTGGCTGAAAGTAAGAGTCATGCTATCACATCTCCTTCAAATCAGATGCACCCTATTCTTTTGGAAGATTGTACTGAATTAGGCAACATTGTGAAAAGCCATGAAATATTGGAAACAACATGTAAATATGAGGTTCATAACAACAACGTTTTTGAACACTTGATGCAACATTTCTTCGAATCCCAAAACCTTGATTCAACACCACCAAGCCCAACAGATGATGATGTCTCACCAGATCCCTCTATACTTGAAAAGCTAGCGCAAGACGTTGCTGACGTGCAAGTCGTTGCTGAGGTGATGGAAAGGTGGACACACTTGTGCAATCGGCTAGAAAAGTGAAAGAAGCAAGGCTAAATGGGCAACTGGCTAGAAAAAGGTTGAAGAAGAGGCCACGATCGGGGACAAGACCAATTACTCGATCAAGGGGCTCTTGAATTGGACCTAATTATTACCAATTACTGATTAGTGGGATATGACTATTAGCTATTTTCCTAGAAAATTATGAAGATGGTCTATGGTCTATTTGGACGAGTAAAACCTCAGATTGGTTGTTGCTTGATCCACATTATGTAATGGACCTCTATGATGGATTTTAAGATAATGTTATTATTTTGTTGTAGAATATTTCATGTTCATTATGTTGTTTTGTGAGACTGTTTGCTACTATGTGAGTGTGAATATGCTGGTGTTTTCTGATATGCAGAGTCTAAAGGGTTTGAATCCATTGCTCCTAAGGCTAATGGTAGTGTGGAAATTGTTGATGTTGTTGCGTATTTAGAGGGGCCCATCTTGAAAGTAGATGTAGCAACTGACACAAATGATCTGGTCACGCAAGTAGATCAAGCATGTTGCATAGATGATCTGATTTTGCAGGTAGATGCAGCATGTGATACCCGTGGGTTGATATCGACCAGAGAAGTATCTACATGCACAGAGATAATGCCAAGACCGATGACACAGTCGACTATACAAGAACAAAACAGTGTGAAGACAGGCCCAATGACTACACAAGAGCAAAACGACGTGAAGTCAAACCCAAAGCCACAGTCGACCAAGGGTTTGAAGAGGAAAAGGACACCAATTGTGTTGACAGAACCTGAGTTGATTGAAATTGATCGTGTGCTACCAATACTTGGTGTAACAGAGGCTCAGTTACAGGAATGGAAACTTAAACCATTAGAAGACGAAAGAAGAACCTTGATCTTGGAGCTTGATAAAGTCCTAATGAGTGTGCGATATATGACACCAAGGAGGGACGCGAATCAATTTCTAGAGTGGGTTGTGCAATACTTTGATTTATTTATTTGGAGTGGAAAAACACATTCAAATGTGTGGAAGTGTGTAGAAAGATTCTTCCCAAAGTGGTGACAACACTTCAAAGGTCAATGGACACTAGAAAGATTTGAACAATATGATATTGCAAGATTCGAAAGATTTTCTGATTTTTGGCATACCTTGCCCGAATATAATGCCGACAATACGTTGATTGTGGATACAAAACATTTCTGGCATTACTACAACCTTCGCAGATGCTGTCTCATTGTACCTGACGAAATGCTTGATAACTAGTTGGTGAAAACATTGAGCTGCCAACTAACTGCATGGTTGTGGACACCATACCGAGCTAGGTATGCAGATCACATATGTAGAGAAGTTCCATTTACCAGCAATTATCAAAAAGAAGACAGTCTCCCAAATGATTTTATTAAACGGTTTTTTTGCAATACAACTACTTTGTCCACTTTATAAGAAAACCGGTATGATCTCCTTGTAGCTACAAATTCCATGGCATACTATTGTAAATACATTCATACACATTAGCACTAATTGTGTATAAACCTGAGCAGTTATTGTATTGCGACATCGGGACGTTGATGCACCTGACCAAATGAGAGTACATGTACGCTACTAGTTTGTCTTCTAAAAGCATATACACATAATCGTAATCATCTAGTCTTGCATAAAAAATACCTTCGATGTAGAATGTCCCGACAGATACAAAATCTCCCCAAGCATCTACAATATTCTGTGTTGCACATTGTTTACAAACCGTGCACTTCAATATATAGAAATCAGTCAACGTTTATGACATCACTCAGAGTATCTCCACGACCCTGATATGTGAAGTCAACATTGTTTTGTGTTTCTCCATCCGCTCAATCCTTATCATTCAATGTATGGTACTCCCAATTCTTAATATATGCTCTGTTTAAACAATACCTCCAATTTCCCTACACACAATGGAAGCAAAAACAAGTTAATTCTCTAACCGCAATACAATGACCATCCAACCTAGAATAACCCCGAACAGCATGGAGAGATCGCAATTCGAGAATTCCTTGGCACTCCTAGGTCTTCTCTCTGGGTCAGAGCACGCTACGGTGTAGCAACTTTTGGCCAAAATTTTAGTTACACTAATTCCATGTGGAGGAAAAACTTTAAAATGTAAAAATAAATCCAATATTTGGGTTTAAAAAGTTGATCACTTGTGTTAAGATTAAAAGTCACATTCAATGAAAATAGATTTCAAATATGAAAAAACATCACTTGTGTTAAAATCCTAGGTAATGTTGTAAGGAGGTCTTAACTATATATAAGATCTCGAGTAGTTAGTCAATCATGAAGATAGTCTATCTGTCTCTCTTCCACTCTGTCTCTCTATCTCTCTTGGCTCGAAGGTTTATCTCAAACTGTCCGTTACTCTCTCTCTCTCTCTCTCTCTCTCTCTCTCTCTCTCTCTCTCTCTCTCTCTCTTTACACTCGGTGATTCCCTAAGTTCGTACCTCCTCTCTCTCTCTCACTCTTTCCTTCCCCCTCCTACTCATTATAACATTCACTACATTTGTACCCCCCTCCCTCCCTCTCTCTCGTTCTCTCTTCCAACTTCTGCATAGGTTTCTCCACATTCTCTACTCACCCTACAAACTCCAAGCATTCCTTGCTCATCATGTCCTCTTTGCAACAACAGTATGCTCATGTCTCCTATTGTGTCCTCGTTGCATCGACATCAGGTGTTCAACTGTGTCCTCGTCGCGTCCTCTCTCTCTCAAGTGTTGTATTGTGTCCTCGTCACATCGAGCTTTCCTCTACTGTCCGCGTTCTCTCTCTCAGGCATTCTCTGAAGTGTGGTCTGCTCACCGTGTCCCCTTCGCATCGGTCTTTGCTCTGTTGGTCGTGTTCCCTCTACCTAGTGTGTTCATTTGCTTGCAACTCGTGTTTCAAACGCGTCCCCTCTTCAAAGACTTCAATAACGACATTTGGTACATGTTCTACTGTATGTTTGATTCTATCTGTTTTTGTCATTTAGGGTTTTGTTGGTGTTGTTGGTGTTGTTGGTGTTATTGTTGTTCTCCCTTGATCATTTGAGTGCTTTGTAAATGCATATGCTTGAATGTGAGAGTCTTGTACATGCTTATGTCATTTTCTATAGGTGCTTGAATTTTGTACATCTGCAACCATAACGATGTTTGGGACATGTTTATCTATATTTTTTATTCTGTCTGTTATTATCGTTTAGGGTTTTGTTGTTGGTGGTGGTGTTGTTGTTGTTCTCCCTTGATCATTTGCGAGCTTTATACATGCATATGCTTGAATTTGAGAGTCGGTCAACTTGCTTATGTCATTTTCTATAGGTGCTTGAATTTTGTATAGCCCCAACCCTAATGACATTTGGTACATGTTCTATTGTATGTTTGATTCTATGTGTTATTGTCATTTAGGGTTCTTGAATTTTGTACATGTTGCTATATTGAATGAGGGTTCATGTTAAATGATCTTGATCTTGTACTTGTTCTTGTCCTTTTTTTTGTGCATGTTGTTCTTGTCGTCCTTATTATTCTTGTTTTCCTACCTGATTTAGAACTGTTATGATGCATGTGTATATGTTGTGTATTGGGAGTTAATATTATGTTTCATTCTAACATCTCCTTGAATTGTATATTATTTAATATTGTTTACTATTGTTGCGCATGATTTACTGTTATCTACTATTGTTGTGCATGTGAACCGAAGAAGAGAGACTGGATTCTAATGACAAGGAAGACACTCACAAAGAAGAAAATGGTCAAAGAAAATGTCAACACACCATGCAAGGAAAGAAAAAGGACCCCCATCAATGAAAGTAAGACGACCCCCACCAGAGGGAGGTCAAAGTTTTCAACAACTCAGGGCAAGAAGATTCACACAAATATCCTTCGTGGTACAAAATTAGGATGGGGTTATTTCCTTCGTGCACGACCTGACACTTATGAAGACCTAGACATGTGGATCACAACCCGAGACAAGGAGAGGTTTCCACCTCACTCAATTGAAGAAGGATTATATCACTGAACTAAAGTCACGATAGGAACAAGTTTATGATATGAAACATATCCTAAACAATGAGGTAGGATCTGTCTTTGCACGTGCATTTGCATGTGAACTCCATGGTGGCATTGAAGTTGATTGGGAAGATTTTGCTCATCATCAATCATCACATTATAGAGGGTCCTCAAGTACCAACACTACCATGAAGTCTAAGGGTACCTCTCATATTGAAATCCAACCTCGGACATCTGTGTTGACTCAACAAATTGCAAAACAAAAAGCCACACTGACAGAAAAACATGAAGAGTGATTGTTGTGTTATATAGCTTCCATGCAAACAAAAATGAAAGCATTGTTGGCCAATTTGGAAGAAGTTTCATATGGTGAGATGGCAGCAAAGAAAAAATTCACATCTATGTCGAATACATACGAATGGATTGCATCAACAATCCAAAATTCTGAAAGCGATGTGTTAAAAGAGGAGTTGAAGAAGGAGCTCACAACTATGGGTACTCATCTGGAAGCACAGAAGAAAGATCTAGAGACATGGCGGTCTTCTCGTTCTGAAATTGATGAGCAATTATCAGCCTTAAAGCTGCATTTAGAGAACCTAACATGTTTGATGAAGGGTCTAAAAGAAAAAGGTTTAGATACTCAGCATTGTTTTCTGTTTCTCCATCCACTCGGTCCTTATCATTCAATGTATGGTACTCCCAATTCTGAGTATATGCTCGGTCTAAACAATACCTCCAATTTCCCTGCACACAATGGAAGCAAAAACAAGTTAATTCTCTAACCACAATATAATGACCATCCAACCTAGAATAACCCTGAACAGCATGGAGAGATCGCAATTCAGGAATTCCTTGGCACTCCCAACATTTGATATCTCAGACCTGCGAGGAATAAACACTAGTTGCACTCATTGATATATTAGCTCTTAAAAATTCGACTACATGTGTTGCACAATTCATATGCACACCATCTGCCTTTAGTTGTTCATGGGTAAGTGCTCGCTTTATAACTGCACCTGCTCCATCATGTTCACCTTTACCATGGCCAAACCCAAAACAATCCATCTCATCTCCAAACCTGTTATAGAAGAATACCTACCAACAAAATAAAATGGATGTCTAGCCTTGAATTGTGATGCAACTCCGACAGACCAGACCCAATGTTGAGTAAGCTCCAAACATTGACTTAATAACCATTGCCAATGTAACTTAAAACAGTGTTGGACAAACAAGGCATCAGGCTTCTTATCATCAGAAATAAAAAAATGAATTACTTTCTTAACATCACCTGAAACTTGAAAATATGTTATGTGCACAAAAATGGTTACTTGCACTCAACACCAATGCATGGATTGAATTTCATTCTGCTGCTTGAAAGTATAATTCTTTGCGAAATCTACTATTGAGACTACTACATCATTTGGAAAATCAGATATGCAAGTCTTAAACTGATGGGCCTGCCATGAATAAAGGAAGTTGTGTTTAATGAACTTTCATAGAGATACTACAAATAGAGACGCCAAATCCCTTGGTTTAAGCAACTTCCTAACTAGATCCTTTCTTTTACACACCTTTCCTTCAAAATTGGTGTCCATAGACTAAAATAACTTGACAAAGATTAAAATTTTCACTACTCAACTCTTTTGGACACCACCTAAATCTACTAGGGCCACAATCTTGACATAAACCCATGAAACATTTATGATTGTGGAAGATAGCCTCATATTCTCTCAGACACAATACTGAATCTAAAAGACTACTCATGGAAGAGATAACATGCTCTGATGATTTACAATGCTCTTGCAAGTTAGATCAACAAATTGGGCACTCCCAAATGCAGATTGCATCCTCTAGGGAGGAGCTATGGTGATGTAATAGACTAACAGAGTCCTTGAGAAAACCCATTTGTACATGGTAAATGCAACATCATGTGTATCGATCCTTTAAGCCTCTCACAAAGTGTGGCTTAAGAGACTCAAATGTCCATAGTTGAACTTTGATATTTGGATGCATTCGCCTGAACCTAATAAATAAATCAACCTGCGTAATAAAAAGGGAGTCTAGTGAGTAGCAAAAATGCGTCCTAATGTAGCTAGTTAGATATAATGTGGTAGCTTATTAGCTATGATCATACTATCGTAGTAGCTAATTAGCTATTAAGAGTAGCTAAATAGCTATTGGCAGTAGCTAATTAGCTACCTTAATAGCTAATTAGCTCTTGACATAGCTAACTAGTTGTTGCGAGTAGCTAATTAGCTATTAAGAGTAGTTAATTAGCTATTGACATTAGCTAATTAGTTACCTTAATAGCTAATTAGCTCTTGATAAGAGTAGCTAATTAGCTCTTGACATAGCAAATTAGCTATTGCGAGTAGCTAATTAGCTATTAAGAGTAGCTAATTAGCTATTGACAATTGCTAATTAGCTCCCTTAATAGCTAATTAGCTCTTGAAATAGCTAACTAGCCATTGCGAGTAGCTAATTAGGTATTTAGAGTAGCTAATTACCTATTGACAGTAGCTAATTAGCTCCTCACATAACTAACTAGCTATTGCTAGTAGCTAATTATCAACCTTAATAGCTAATTAGCTCTTGACATAGCTAACTAGCTATTGCGAGTAGCTAATGAGCTAATGAGCTAACTAGCTAGTTAGTTATGGTCATCTTCTGAGGTAGCTAATTAGCTATTATGGTAGCGAATTAGCTGATAATATCTAAGTTTAGTATTGGCAATAGCTATTTAACTATTACCATTAGCTAGTTAGCTATGCTCATATTCTGAGATAGCTAATTAGCTGATAATAGCTAAGTTAGCTATTGTCAATCACGATTTAGTTATTACCAATAGCTAGTTAGCTGTGATCATATTTTGAGGTAGCTAATTAGCTAACTAACTAAGTTTAAAAATCAAAACAAAAGTTGAGATAAATGTAAATAGTTGAGGTACATCAAGAAAATGAATGGGATGCTCCTCGTAATCACTCCTTCCAACACGTTTCCTGCATAAATCCTTCTTATTGGGTGAAAGCCTACTCTCATTAGTCCAAAATATGGTGATTATATCCTTGATTTCTGATGTTATGTGTGTCATTGGCTTACATCTTGTTGTTAGCTTTAGCATACTAGTTCCTTCACCACTTGAAATTATCTGGCTCATTGTATAGTACACACTTTTTCTACTAACACCAATTACCTTAGATAGCACACTAATGTTAAGATCGTCAACATCACTATTAAGTAACATCATTAGACTAGACCTTTTTAAGAGAAGATCATCTTCTGACCTACTCATGGATACGAAACTATTACGGAGATTATTTATTAGTACAGATGTTATGTTTGCATTAAGACCATCAAAATCAACTAACTCCTTTATCGATGGATCATTTAATATTCCATAAAGTACTCCCTTCTTGTTTTCAAGATTGATGCACTTGGTCTGAACATTGAAATAGTCTTCAACCTTTCTCTCATTGAATGGTAGTCTCCTTACTTCCATTCTCAGTGGTATTCAGACCTATATCGCAACCAATGCTATCCTTACCTTTAGTGAATGTGGCTTTCGTATCCTTCAACAATTAACGATGTTTCCTTTTTTTTCTGCCCAATACTTTTGTATCGCTTGTTGTGTCCTGATAGCATCATCTCTATCTTGATGATCCATGAGGGGTATTGGTAAACACCCTCCTTCCCCTTCCATTTGGCTTGACATATCCGTTAGTAAATTTCCACAAAAAAAGACACGTAGCTAGTTACTAAACCACATGCTAACCGGTTATTCACAAGAGCGATCCCACCATTGGTAAGTTTATGTTTGTTGCAGTGGAGTGAAAGCTATTGAACCACCATTGGGAACAAGCTAAGATGACTTTGGACAACAACAATACACAAAATTATTCTGCAATACACAAGATTATACACAACGATACACAAGATAATCAACAGACAGAACAGTTATTGCAATCCATGACCGAACAGTTGCAGCAACTAAGTGTAGAATGGCGGTAGTGGAGGAGTGAGCTTCGTCGGATCGAACAGTAGCAACAATCCACAATCGAACAGTAGCGGCAACTAAGTGTAGAATGGCGGCAATGGAGGAGTGAACTTAATAGGAGCGAACAGTAGCAGCAATCCACGACCGAACAGTAGCGGCAATTGAGTGTAGAATGGCGGCAATGGAGGAGTGAACTTAATAGGAGCGAACAGTGGCAGATGATGGTTGGACCGAATAGTGGTGGCAACTGAGTGTAGAATGGCGGCAATGGAAGAGTGAACTCAATAGGAGCGAACAGTGGCAGATGATGTTTGGTTCGAACAGTGGAGGCACCTGAGTGTAGAATGGTGGCAATGGAAGAGTGAACTCCGTCAGATCGAACAATGGCATATGATGTTTGGAACGTACTGTGCGACAACTAAGTGTAGAATGGCGCCAGTGGAGGAGGAGTGAACTCCGTTGGATCAGAGAGTGGCAGCAATCCACGACCAAACACTAGCGGCAACTGAGTGTAGAATAGCAGCAATGGAGGAGTGAACTCAACAAGAGCGAACAATGGCAGATGATGCTTGGACCGCATAGTGGCGGCAACTAAGTGTAGAATGGCGGCAATGGAGGAGTGAACACCATCGGATCGAATAGTGGCAGATGATGCTTGGGCTGCACAGTGGCGGCAACTAAGTGTAGAATGGTGGCAATGTCAGAGTGGACCCAATAGGGTTTAGGAACAGTGGCAATAATCTAAGCCTGAATAGTCACAAAGTGATGGCCAACGAGATGTGGCAATGGATCATGCATAATGGACCTAGGAATTCAGTATATAATTTATGGTGCACATATCCATTTATGTTGCATGTTTATGTTACACATTTATGGTGCTCATTTATATAATTAAAACATTCTAATGTTTTTATTCATGGTGCAAAAATGGTTGTTTATCATTGGTAGCTTTTTGCATAGCTAATTAGCTATGGCAAGGACATAGCTAATTGTTTCCACTCACATGCTTTCACCCATATGTATATATAAGATCACCTTTGACCATCCATGGCTATGATTCCCTCGCCAACCCTCTTTATGATTTGGTAGCAAATAGACACGAGCATGTTTCTATGATTGTATGCAAGTGTATTTATAGTTGTTTGTGTTAATGAATTTGTGTGTGTGAATGAAAGATTGTATGTATGTTGTGTATGACTCTGTGCATGTATTTTTCAATGAACGATGGTGTGTCACACACTTTCTAAGACATTTAGATTCACCTTTTCGTTAAGAAAGGCATGAGACTACATGTCTCTTATGAGGTGATGTCTATGCCTGTGAATTTATGTTTGTGTATGTGTGTAACTTAACTATGTGTAGGTTGCTTGGAGGAGTTTTTGCACATGTAGAAGAGGAGAATTCAAGCTATAGTCATACTTTTTGTGGGGTTGATGGAAGGGGAAATGTTGAATAAGGCAAGGGCGGTTATAAATCCCCCTTTTCATCTAATTTTTTTTTAACTTTAGAAATGCAACACTAAACATTGTACTTCTCAATTTGATGTAAAGTGACATGTTTTTGTATAGAAATTACTTTATGTTTCTTCAAGCAATGCCAAACATCTCAATTAGTGTCTCGTGCTTTTAGAATGTTTGGTGTCACCTTTCTTTTAAAATGGGCACAACGATATCAACCTCGTTATGTAGTGTCAAGAGTTTCTCTTTAGACTTCAATCAATGCATTGGGCTCCCCATATCTTGAGCATTTGATTTCAGTTTGAAAATATGCTTTGAGGTTAAGACTAATGAACATTCTTGCCGATTACTACTCATATATTTAGGCTAAAGAGTTCGAACAAGTTTGGGAAACTAGCAATTTTCCTAAATGTGTCCTATTTACAAATAGGGCCTCATGGCTCAACCCCTTTAACAACTATTTAGTAAACATTGTCTCCAAATCATGTGGGGAAGGTCCTTAGCAATTACTCATGAGAAGATAGATTGCAATAGATTCTCTTTCTTTATACCGTCACTATTATTATGATCACGTATGTCAAATAGTTTAGCGTGTTCTCATCATTTTCATTAGATGGCATGTCTTCCTCCAAAATAACCTTAATATGTTTATACTTTTGCACTACCTTCTAAGATATACGCCTCATCTCTTCCTTTCAATCAATTAGTGTCATCTTCTTCCAACCATCATTATTACTATAGAGATCCCATACTAACAATATAGCTTCCTCATTTTCTTCTTTAGATGATATGTGTCCCTCCACAACCTTAATTTTCTTCTTTGACCTATTTTGTATAGGATTCTTTGCTTACTCCCTTCATGTGCATCTTCTATGAACATTGAAAGCCGTGGGTGGCCTAATGAGTTATTCCTAATTTTTAGCAATTCTATATTTTTGTAAGCATTCAAAACAATCATATTAACTTGTGTCTAAATTCTGGGCTAACTAGGAAATCTTATTCCAAAAGAACAAACATCACCTCCCCAATCATTTCTACAACTATCTTAAGATTCAATGTAATGTGGGCA
Organism: Azolla caroliniana; assembly: GCF_043228905.1. Lineage (NCBI taxonomy): Eukaryota > Viridiplantae > Streptophyta > Polypodiopsida > Salviniales > Salviniaceae > Azolla > Azolla caroliniana. Next base: position 6,495,579 of record NW_028230440.1, on the reverse strand, counting down.
TCTATACGTTTAAACCTATAGATATACCCACATGAGATGAGTTCACAATTTGGTTTTATAATATATACGAAATCAATGTAGTGTCCTTAAGATTTTTGAGTTGTACACGCCAATATACTAGTCAAACTCTTTGAGCACATTATCTTTTAAGTTATTCTTTTCTCATCTTGCTCTTATTCCTTGTAGTCATGTTGATGAGCCGAGTGTTACATTGGATCAAAAGTTGATGATGAGCAAAGAATAAGACTAGATTAAGGGTGCTCACCACACCAATCATCTTGCCCGAACGAAGGATGTGAGACAAACATAAAATACCATAAGTGTCCCATACCAACGGATATTAGGGTATTATCGTATGTTCTAGCTTGGTGGTTGTTGAATAACAAATCCTAAGAAGCGAGCTTAGCCTCACAAGTAGAGTCTCAACTACGTCCCAAGATGCCATAATGAAGGGGGTTGATAGTGCCCTTTATATAGCTCACGCACATCTAAGGCTCCTACTGTATCACTAGTGTCCCCATGTGTCATAGTTCCTTATGGGTTTTTTCCTGGTCCTACAATAACCAGTTTCGCCACTATCTTCCCCTTAACCCATTAAAACTCTGACTATCTTGCCCTTGACCCATTAAACCTCGACTATCCTACCCTTAACCCATTAAAACCATAACTATCCTATCCTTAACCCATTAAAACCCCAGTTATCCTACCCATAACCCATTAAAACCTCATCTATCTTACCCTTAACCCATTAAAATTAGCTATAGAATTGATTCCTAAGGTTATATGCCTATAACATCTATCTTGCCATTAACTATAGAATTGGTTAGTGAGGTTATATGCCTATATAACATCTATCTTACCATTAACTCATTAAAATTAGCTATAGCATTGGTTCCTAAGGTTATATATGCCTATAACATCTATCTCACCCTTAACCTATTCAAGTTAGCTTTAGGATTGATTCCTAAGGTTATATATGCCTATAACATCTACCTTACCCTTAACCCATTAAAATTAGCTGTAGAATTGGTTCCTAAGGTTATATGCCTCTAACATTCATGTTATAATGTTTTGCTCCTCATTTTAGTAGTGTTTTGTTTATCATTGTTTCACCATCGAAAACTCATTACACGTTATCAAATCATGCACATTCACAATTATATCAAATCATGCACATTCACAATTATATCAAATTAAGTGCACACCCAATATATATGGCCTTGAAATCAGAATCAAAACTGTGGACCTCTGTCATTCATTGTACTTGATAAATAAATAAATAACGCATAAATCCTCCAATGTTATAGACCTTTGTTTCAGGATAAATATGCAGTATTTCTATAATTGAATAATATTAGAATGCCGAATAAATTAATGATCAGGGTTTTGGGCTTCTGGGTAAATACTAGGGGTTTATGGGTAGATTAAGATTTAGAGGGCTGATTAGGATTGAGTTTAATTAATTATAGATATCTAGGGTTAGGAAGAGTTACAGATAATCATTAAGCAGTTGTAGATCTGTGCTATATCTGGAGCTCAGTATTTAATGTAACCAAGCATTTGAAGTAAGCTATGCATCTCATTGCTATTATGATGATGATGATGATTAGGGGTAGGGACACCCTGCAGCTCTGTATTATTATGTATATATTTTGAGCCCATGTAGTTGATGTCATTGCTATGATTATATTTGATGCTAGTATTGGTAATATTTATGTTATAATCAGAAGAAGAATCTACCACTAATCTCGTCTGTGTCTGTGCATCCAATAGTGCGGGGGGGAGGAGTAATGATATGTCATTACTTGTTCCCATGGAATTGCTATTAGTGGGATTATAATGATTCCCTAATGATGCTATCTGATTATAGCTAGTAGTAGCAGTGGTTATATTGTCGTTAATTCGAACAATAGTATTATAGGAGGTGGAATTGATCGGCACACCACCATGAAGTAATTGCTGCACATTCAACTCAGCAGCTAGTAGCGATGGTGATCCATTAGATTGATCATTATCATGGTGCCCATCGATTAATCCATTAGCATCCTCATAACTGTGGTGCTGGTATTGTAATTCCATGGTATTATCATCATGATCATGATCATGATCATCATCTTCTTCTTCTTCATCAATCTGATTGTTAAACATGGGACCCAAATTAGCATTAGATGTGGATTTATTATCTGCTGAGAATTGGTTGGAGATAGTATTACTGCTATGATTGTTATGATCCTCTGAGTTATTGTTGCTGCTATGATTTGGAAGATGTGTGAATGTTATGATAGGAGGAGGAGGAGGAGGAGGAGGAGGAATATGATCGAATCGCATCTTATCAATCGCACTTTGATCCCGATGCTTCGCAGTAAAATTCTTGTTAAAAACTCGACAAATGACCCACTCATCCTGCGATAAGGAAAATCAAAGGAAATCTGAAGACTTGGAACAATAATTACACTGGGTTTAGATTGATTGGCCTGCAATTTTATGTACCAAAAATTCACTGCTAATGGGAAGCTTAATTATGAGCTTAATCACAAAGTAAGCCCAGGTGATTAGAAGCTAATCGGCAGACTCTAAGCGGCTAATCGGCACGCATCAACTGACCTAATTACATGCAGGTCAAGATTTGAAACAAAGTAATTTGTTTAATCCCTTGAAAAGAAAATTTTCAGACCTATATAAAATCTGTAGGGGGTCTATAGGGTTTTTTCCAGGAACCCTTTCTTGATTGGCAATGGTTTTTGGTGAATTTGTTTCTTTACCCTGCAATAATTAAATTGACAGAGAGAATGGGCTTTAGGAGGAGGGGGTTATCTCTAGGGTTTTTTTCCAGGAACCCTTTCTTGATTGGCAATTGTTAAATGGTGAATTTGTTTCTTTACCCTGCAATAATTAAATTGACAGAGAGAATGGGCATTAGGGGGGATCATTAGGGTTTTTCAGGAACCTTTCTTGATTGGCAATTGTTAAATGGTGAATTTGTTTCTTTACTCCAATAATTAATTAACAGAGAGAGAATGGGTTTTAGGGATCATTAGGGTTTTTTTCCAGGAACCTTTCTGGATTGGCAATTGTTAAATGGTGAATTTGTTTCTTTACCCTGCAATAAATAAATTGACAGAGAGAATGGGCTTTAGGAGGGGGGGGTAATCTCTAGGGTTCTTTTCCAGGAACCTTTCTATAGGGTCCCTACATTCATTAGGGTTTGTACACACACACACACACCTTGTTAGGAGAGCAGGTGAAGCTAAGTCCCGGACCTCCGGTATTGGACTCGGGCAGGCGGTACTCGTGCATTACCCAATCCGTCTTATCGCCCCTCGGAGCCCGGCCTCGGTAGAAAACCAGAGTCTTCTTCATGCCGACCACCACCACGGGAGAGCCGGCCCCGGGCCCGTGGCCCGTGCCATGATAAGTGGCCAATGGCCACATCCCAGATGAGGAGGAGGATGCCTCTGTCCTCCCCCTCCTCGGGATTGCCGTGGTGGTCGTGACCTCCCGGTCCTTCCCGGTCGCCTTCCAATAGCCCGCACCCGTCGCCCGATTCGTCCGGACCCCGCTCGGGTACTTCCTGTCCCGCACACTGTAGAAATACCACTCCTTCTCACCGCCCATCATCATCTTTGCTCTCCCTAGATACATTATTACATACATATATATATATATATATATATATATATATATATATATATATTCACAAAAGTTTTGATCAGTTTTCAGGATGATACATCCATAAATGCTAAATAATCCCATAAATTATCTACACAAATCTTCAGATCCTACTACAGTAGGATCTGAAGATTTTTGTATTTATATATATTTAGATACATACATACATATATTTATATATATATACATATATACATATATGTATATATGTATGTATTCACAAAAGTTTTGATCAATTTTCAGGATGATACATCCATAAATGCTAACTAATCCCATAAATTATCTACACAAATCTTCAGATCCAAATACAGTAGTGTAACCCCACATTAGTAATCTAGTTTTTAGATTCTCCCTACATACATTCATATATTTATATATATATATATATATATACATATATGTATGTATATATGTATGTATTCACAAAAGTTTTGATCAGTTGTCAGGATGATACATTCATAGTGCTAACCAATCCCATAATTATCCACATAAATCTTCGATCCTACTACAGTATTAACCCCACATTAGCAATATATAAAGTTTTAGATAGAATCAATCCATGGAGGGGAGGGGGGCCTTGTCATTCCTTCCCACCTGGAAGATCCCAGGGCTCACACTTGTTGAGATCCACCTCGGAGATGGCCGGGTGATGGGTGAAGGAATTAGGGTTGTGCATTTTCTGGACAAGGTAGAAGGACACCAGTTCCTCATCGGTAGGGTGGAAACGGAAACCAGGCGGTAACCAATGAATAGAACCACCATCACCATCAGAATTATTATGAGGATAAGTGCCCAATCCATTACTATTACTATTACTATGAGGATAAGTGCCCAATCCATTACTATTACTTTGATGATGGTCATGATGATCACTATAATTATGCTTGTCTTCCTCCATTAATTAATCCCCTAATGGTATCAACTATTTATTATGTAATGTAGTGCTAGTGCTGTATTATATGTATGTATATATATATATATATATATTTAATGGCTAATTTAGAGGTTATTAATGCATCCAGCAGGAGCAGGAGAAGAAGAAGGTGGTGAAATACAGAAGCTTTTTCTTTTCTTTTCTTTTCTTTTTGGAAATCTTAATTGGGGGAGCCTATAGAATACATACAAAGTTAAGCAGTGTGAACAAGAAAACAAATGGGTAGATGAAGAGGACATATACATAAATATGTATATATATATATATATATATATAATCTATATATCTTTCAACCTTATATATACAACATATCTAATGGCTTCTTTCAATTATATTTTTATTTTTATTTTTTTCATTTCTTCATTTTTTTCCCCAGGATTATATGATATGTTAGGAGATTTCATTAATCATTATTTATCTGAGTACATTATTTTGGGTATTTGAAATAAAAGAAGGGCATTTGAGGAGATAAATAAAAATTAGAATATCATTTTATGTGCTTTGATTTTTTTTTAATCACCTCTTGTTTTTGTGCTTTTGCTTTTTTTATTTTATTAGGTTTTAGAAATTTTAATTTAAATGTAGGTCTTTCTTTTTCTTCTTCTTAGGGTTTTTTTTTTCCATTTTTCCTTTTTTATTGAGGTGATGACTTTTTGTTTTGGATCCTGTTGAAAGTGATGGATAGGGTGGACATTTTGGTAAGTAGAAAATATATTTATACACATTTTGCAAGTAACAAATGCAGTACCTTATACTTTTATGACCTTGCTTACTCACACACACAACTTACATGGGAGCTAAAAGCCATATCATTGATTGATCCCCCCCGCCCCACCAGGTGATGAAAGTGAGAGCGGAGAGATCGTACAAATCTCGATGTGTGTGCCGATTTTGAGGAAGAATTAGCGACATACATCGTAAGTTAGAGGGTTCAAATCATTCTGCTAGGCACTCTCTGAGAGTTACCTTCACTGTAGCCCCCAGACACACAAAGAGAGAGAGAGAGAGAGAGAGAGAGAGAGAGAGAGAGAGAGAGAGAGAGATCAAGCCAATTAATTAGTTCTGAGTGTTAGAGAAGGAGCCTCAAGTGTGGGAACAATCAGTACAATTAGAATACAAAGAGAACGTCAGAAGCCCCATGCATTCCATGTCAACCTATCGAGCTAATTCGCATATGTCAAGTCGTGTAATAACTATCCCCTCGATTAAAAGATAGTGACTTAAAAACACTTCCGACGCTTTTATTGCCACATTGTTGATGTCATCACCTATATTATGTTTAAGTACATAGGTATCTAGTGGTCAACAGCCATCTATTCCTTATGACCTTTTCTCAACATTTACTAGGAGGTTTTGCAAGATATTGAATGATTTATGTTATGAATGACTAGCAATGTGAGTTAAATATATTGTACTACAAGTTGGTTTCGTAAGATATTTGTGTATGAATGACTAGAACTAGGGTTAACAAGTTACTATACGTTTACTAGAGAGAGAGAGAGAAAGAGCACATACAATCCCAAAATTAGGGGATGCACTATACATATACAAGACAAAAGTTAATAAATAAATTGAAGTATTCTAATCATGTTGTTCTACTTTGTCGTATTATTTAGGCAACTCAACAACCACCAAGAGTTGTGGCCTAATGTGTCATTAACTCTAATCCTCCAAAGTGTATCCATGTGGCATAGACACACATACTTAAACAATGTGTTAGGACAGGTCGTGGGATGTTAAACCCAACCTTCTTATCACTACACAAACTCCTCAAAATTGAACTTGACAATGATTCCCCTATCACTAAGCATCACACAAGAATAACTCAAATTACATAAGAAAAATAATTAATCGTGCTAAATATCATATAATTTACTTTCTTCACAATTGCCCAATGTTGAGTTTAATACTATTAACTCTTATTGGCACTGACAACTAAATCATTCATCCGGTTTATGTATATTGCATTATGTCATTAGGTTAGGAACCAATATTGTGGTCCTACATCAATTAAGTTAAATACACTTCAAATTTCCTAAGGGGGCTATTATATGTAAACCACCTACACACACACACACACACACATATATCTCACATGGTATTCAAGGACGAAGGTTCCCTTTTATTAAAAAACTTATAAGTGCATTTTTAAAAGTACCTATTTTAGGAACATTAAATGACAATTGTTATTACCTAGTTTAGAATCACCCCACAGATGTCAATTCCAAACTCTCAAGGCATTGTATCACCACATTCAAGCTTTTGAATTGTCGAGACAATTGTAGGGTTTCGTATGTTCATACATAGTATACCTACCTATCATGGATGATAGATAGTCGAAGTTGGACAACATAGCATCAATAGATTTGAACAACCAAAACATGTGCATTGCATATTGACAAAACATATAAGAGAACAATGAATTTGGAAGCAACAACATGGCACTCAAGAATTAGCTAGGAAGATACTTTTACTAACACTTATGCATGCCTTAATTGAGACAATTGATGCATTCTTTCTGCACTACATTATAGCACTATTAAAGTTTCAAACTCATACATCAAGATGAGAAGATCGAACCCCCTAGATGTTTCTCCTAACTAATGGGAAAGCAATGCCTTTTTTGGAAAGAAAAAAAATCCACTAGATTTTGAGCTAGTGGTTGTCGCCAAGTGATGATGATCCATATCATTATAAGGGCTTTTATTGGAATATACGACCTATTCAAATTATAAAAGGATAATAACTTGTGAATGTATAATGAATTGACAAAGACCTTTTATTGTGTATGGCCTATTTTAATTATGTGAGGATAATAACTTGTGGTTTTATACGCATATCATATATGCAGATGTATATACTAATAACACATTTATATGATGTGCTCGTATATTTTTCTAATCCAATAACCAGCACACTATTCTTTTCATATAGTTTGGTTCCACTAAGCACTCTATATCTTCCATTCATCAAGCAACCATATTCAATCGAAATACATATCAAAACATCGAAAGTGCACAAAAGTGGCATTCTCATGTCCATATATAGTATCTTGTATGGATACATAAACTACAAACATAGATTTTATAAAATGCCCTATTCAATGTCATTAATTTACTTTTTTTAAGGTAGGACGTCCACACTTTCATGAGTCTTGATTGCATGTATGCCTTCTTTGCATAGGTCTTTCTTTGTTACATAGCATTTTGACACATACACATTGGCATTGGTTTCAATTTTAATAGTATTAGTACTATTGTGCCATATCGATATATTGACGTCTTGAATACAAACCTTTTGGTGCATTAATAATAATATGTAACATGGAGTGTCACTAATCTAATATTGGCATTGTACCAACAATTGTACCAACATATAACAAGCTCATGACCACCTCTAGTTACTAGGGCTACGATCTACAAATTTATGTGTCCTTTGTAGCCTTTCGGCCTATAATAAACCACCACGAACACAATTAACCTTTTTTTATGTATGTAGTTCAGCTACACATGCTCCTTCTCCTTTAAAATGTTGTATGGGGAATATTTACATTATACATATGACCTCCCTACAATGATTTATATTTTTTTATTGTAGGGTTACAAATTCACTTCCTTGCCATGGCCCATAGCACCGATTGACCTATAGCTTTTATATGACTACCCATTGAGACATGAATAGTACTTAACATTACGCACATTAGTTAGAAAACAATTCCGCACTCACTTCAAGCTTATAGCATCAATTGGCCTCTTTTGATGTAGTATTGCTACCCATTGAGACATGAATAATACTTACATTACACATATTAGCTAGAGATCGCTTCCATACTTCCTTGGCATAGCATCAATTAGCCTCTTTTCATGTAGTGTGAAATTTCATGTTACTACACATGGAGACATGAACAATGCTTATTTTATATACATTAGCTACACATGCTCATCGATACATTAATAATCATTTGATGTATAGCCTATAAGAGGTTAGGTTGCAAAGTTCATAACTCAATGGGAAACAAGGTTAATGAAGATTGGGATCATGATCGTTGACATCTTTTAATAGATCTACAAAAAGAACTATTATTATCATTTTAAATATGAGTCTACCATATCTCGAGACCCTCCACGTTGCTATTTTGAGAAAGATGCTCAATAATAATGGCAAATTGTTGCAGTAGGCAATATATCATGCTTACAAGAATCCCCTAAATAAGATGATGTCCTCATAGCTTTCTAATGTAGGAGTATTTCATGACTTCCTTGTTTTGGCATTAATTGGAGACTTTAGGTGAGGCAAACATTTATTGAAATTAGTCGTGGGATGATGAGATGGCTTACTTATCTAAGTTTCAAATTTTCACCTATTGCATGGTAGGTCAATGGTCTTGCTTATTGATTGCAACATTCATTGTTCTCTTTTTAGGTAAGGTGAGCATTCACTTATTCTTGTTTCAAACATGCATTGCCCTTTATTGAAATAACGACATCGCTATTGAAAATAGACAACATTGTCCATGACAAATTAGAGTCGAGTTTGATATACGCCTTCATGTGTTGTCCTAATCAAGGTTGCACTAACAGATATATGAAGGTACAATGATGGCATAACATTCGGTGACCTTATAATTAATTAGAAACGTGTGAGAATGATGAAATTATGCATGTTTATCTCTAGGCTCCCACCAATATATTAACTTCGTGGGTGACAACATCAATACTTTCACACACATATAAATTTATTACCATAAATGTATGTGAATGTGTGAGAATTAGATGTGTGTTTTAAGCTTGTAATATCTATCCATGAAAAGTTTTCGGTGATTATTCATGGTTGCCACGTGCATTGATATACATTAGACTCCCTACTAGTGTATAAAAGGAGTCCACATCGTGACACATAACAAACCCATTTGTTATGCAACTAAAATCGTTTGTAAATTGCAAAAAAATATCAAAATGTTTTGCCCCAAAATATACAACAACCTTATGCCATGAAAATTTTGAGCAAAACTTATAAGTAGTATGGCATGATCATGTACATGTTTTAAACTTTGTATCTTAAAGTCTTTCTAGGGCATAGTTGACTAATAGTGGTACCTTGGTCCTTCATAACAATATTGTAAGATTCAAGAATAAGAAAGGGTAGCTCAGCCACACAAATTGCCTCACTTGGGTCAACCAAAATATCTAGCCCCTAATATAAGTATATGGGACCAAGGTGTTGTGGAATTTTCAGCTATTAGTTGAGTTTCCAGATGTTGTCTTAATCATGCTTGTCGAACATAACATGTTGATCATGTACATGGATGAATGTTAATTAAACAAACATGCACATGGTTAGTGCTAATTAAGGACATAGATAGTATTGCACAAGAGAAAATCATACTCAAAAGTTTAAGGAGTCTTGGGTAGAGAGAAACATAATTGCTATTCGTAAATTGCACTTAGTAGGTCCAAAGCCAAGAAATTTTGGTTGACGTAAATCATCATGACATGGGCTTGATTAGAAGTTTATGTTCAAAATTTTCAAATCTATGAGAATTGTGTCCAACAACATCTCACACTAATCTCCATGTTTCAATAAATCTCTAAAAATTGGAGTCTCATGAGTACTTAGGATTTGAGGGCATCCCATCGATCAAAGAGTCTCCCTCCCTCTTTCTAGTATGTGAGACTTCATATTAATTAATCTGTATTTTCGTCTTCCATTATGTCCTCGAGTTGCATGAGTATGATGTAGGAATCGAAGTGACGACTCAAGAGCATCAAATCAATCCAAATCTCTGTCTAGTTGAAGATCAAAGTCTCTATGTAACTCAAACTTTAATCCAAATTCCTCTTCTCTTATATGGTAGTGTATAATGCTATCACGAGTGGATCTTCATATGTACACACACACAACTCTTACGCTCTAGAGCATCTCCAATTATGTACATCCCTAAGTTGAGAGTTTTTATGGTGACCTACTACTTTGTGATGTTTGAGGCTTTACAATATCAATGCCCATATGCTCTCTCTCTCTCTCTCTCTCTCTCTCTCTCTCTCTCTCTCTCACACACACACACACACACACACACAAAGTCACAAACCAATGTTACACGAAGACAAACACATACACATTGGACACACATGCATATACATATGCATATAATCAATCGTTCCTACATACACTTTTATAACACACACACACACATGCATGCATGCATGCATGCATACATACATACATACATACACAATGCACACACACATACGTATATACGTATGTATATATATATTATTTATTTATTTATTTGACTAACACAAACTATATTCATTTATGCATGATAACATAATCATGACATTGAGACACACACACAGACTCTCTCTCTCTCTCTCTCTCTCTCTCTCTCTCTCACACACACACACACACACACGTACGTTAAGAGTAGTCTCTGTCTCTGCTTTTTCTTATATGAGCAAAATAAAATGGCCAAGAGATCCAAAGATATAATACTCTTTCCCTCCCCTGCTGCCTCTCTCTGTCTCTATTGTCTCTCTATACATACATACATACATACATACATACATACATATGTATATGTATGTATGTCTCTGGATTGCGTATGGGAGGCAAAGATTTTAAGGCTACGAAGGAAGATTTTTTTATCCCGCAATGCCACACAGAAAACAAAGGAATCATGCATACTACGTAATAATAATAATAATAATAATAATAATAACAAGCATTTAACAGAGAGGCCTGGAAAAACAAAACAAAAGTCAGAGCATTCAATGAACAAAATTCAGAGCATTGACTAATGTAATCTAATGTATTATGTATAATGTATGTTAATGTAATAGAATCCAACAACAGCTCTCCGTTTGCCACGCCATCTCCGCTCCTCCTCCTCCCTCCAATCATTTTTGCACGTGTCTGTCTCATTGTAGCAAATCCAAACTCTCATTGTCTGAACTCTTTATGTTATAATTTATAAACTTATTACTATTTCATCTTCTTCTTTCCTACACGTACATGCATACGTACCTACATACATACATACATACACACAAACATACATGCATACATATATACATACATACATACATACATTCATACATTCATACCTACTTACTTACTTACACATACATACATACTTACACATACATGCATACATTCATGCATACTTACTTACACATACATACATACATTCCTACATTGTGTGATATGAGTGAGTAGTTCAATGTTATTCCTTCGGCATTTCCTAAAACACATTTTTCATGTCCCCTTTTTCTTTATTAAGATTTTCTTCAATAGTATTAAGAAAAAACGCCCAAAGACTACAACTTGAACCCGTCTGCCCAAAAGGTTACAACTTTTTATGTACAATGATGTAAAATAATCCTAAAACCAAATATTGAACTTTGTAGAAGGTGTTGGAATTTGTTGATATTCAAGAAAGAGTCCATGGAAGTTGATAGTGCAATTGAGGCTCTTGCGTTGACATTGTAAACAGGGGCAACTTTTTCCATAAGTGAAGAAGCTTTTCCCTTCTCTTGTTCACAGTCTCTGGGAACCATGCACATTATCATACTGTCCACAGACTATTGCCAACAAGTTCTCCCATATCTCAAGCAACACATCTGAGAGACGAATGTCTGCCACATCATAAAGTCGGTTACATCAACATTTCCATAATGCTCATAACGTTACTGTGGTCACTATTTTCCAAATCTGGAAAATCGCACTTGCTTTCGAGGTTGCTGAAAGGGACTAACTAATATCAATCTTCTATTACGTATTGTCATTGCCTCATGAACATGGTTTGTCTCACACAACATGAAGTTGGAATGTAACACTCCCCACATCGTTGATCCCCATGAGAATAGTCATCGTTTTCCATGTCCCCTTACGACATCATTTGAAGACATCTCCGCCCCCCTTCTTATTTTGCTTCTTCCTTGAGCCTTCCACTTCTTACTATAGATTTCTAAATCTTCTTACATCAGTGTTATAATTAGTGATAGACTATCTTTTCTTTGATTGATGATACATTGCCTTTCACAAATGCAATATGGAAACTCATCACAAGTTTGATCCAGATTGGTATGTATCCAATCATTTATGTGTGAACGATGTTTCGGTTTGCTTTAGATGACTCGTCTATGCTTTAAATACTCTGGAGGTAGTTGATAGTTCACCCAAGGGCTAAAACAATTGCATTGTGGTTTTACTTGTCCAAGTTGATGCAGAACTTTGGCAATCGACCACAAAAGTGTGTCAAATTGGTTTCAAGGATGTTATTCCTTTTTTGCTAAGACAATGCAAAACAATCCACATGGTTTGCAAGAAAAATAATATCATTTTATGTAGGCCAAATCAATGGTTTGCTTCAATTTGACCCGTAAAACACGTTACACAACCAAATGAACCTTGATATTGAAATTATAATGCAAAACATCACACTCTCATATATACCCGCTTGTTTTTACTTTGATAACAACAATAGAATAGGAAAACTCTTTGAATGAAGATTTGCACCTTGATATTGAAATTATGATGCAAAATACCACATTTGCAAAATATGATTTGAAAATGTACCTGAGGGAAGATGTTAAAGATACAACTTACAAGCACAAATGAAATAGCTAACATCCTCACTAATTCATTGCCTAAGGATAGGTTCATTAAGCTTAGAAAACAATTAGGTTATCAGTTAATGGAGTTAACTCCTAAGACAGGAGGAGCATGGTCACCCTCTCTAAACTGGTTGTTCTTGAATGACATGAAAACGCCAAGGAGGAATCATGCATCCAATAGATTTTTGCTTGGAATCATAAGAGCGTGGATGCGATTAAATCATTTTTGCTACAGGACAAACCTTCTACTTGGGATGCATTACTTAATTAGCCTATGCTTGCTAATTCTCTATTTCGGGATAATGGAGGAAAAGTATTGGGCATGCGTACTCACCTTGCTTGGGGTAAATTGGATAATGGGCCAGCTACATCTGTAAGAACTTGGACTCATTTTCAACAAATGCCGCAAGAAGATCGACTTGCACATCTACAATCAATTCATGGTGCCAAGATAATGACATCCACCTTATCAACAACATATTCTTCGTTTTTTACAACCTTCCAACCTAGCCAGGAACATCTATGGTTTGGATGCTTCACAAATGATACATTAATGGCTGTTAACAGTGTTTCACCTAATGGGTGCATTTCTTATTTTGAGGTCCTAGACAACAATAGATTGCAATCTTATACCTTTGATTGCAGTTATCTACAGGACTTGCGAAGTGCACCAGTTAGAGTGGTTGCTAAAACTGGAAAGAAATGGATCCTTGATCCTTATCCATCAGTTGCTCATATGTGTGATATCTTGTGGCTATACACAAAAGATCTTGTTGCAAGATTAACATGGGATCCGGGGGGTTAGCTTTGGTCATACTCCTTGGGGGGAAATATCGTAAAGGTCCCCTTCTTTCAGTACTCAATAAAACTTGGAAGATCATTACTACTCTCTCAGAATGTAACGATACTAGCAGCTCAGAAACATTGGACCAATTGGGGTGTTTCCACTTTGCATTTGAGAACCTATTGGAAATGGATATGGTCATTCAAGGGGCCAACTAAATTTATTCTCTTTTGGTGGTTATTAGTGCATATGGCACTACCCGTTGGTCATTCATTGAAAGGGAATGTAGCACCCAATTTGCGGCAATGTGGCTTTTGCCATGAACCTCAGGAGACTACCAAGCATGTCCTATGGTCTTGTTCTTTTGCTCAACAAGTATGGAAGAAAGTCATGTCTTTATTCCAAACAATCAATGTAGTTTTCCTATTCTCATGGGGATCAACGATGTGGGGAGTATTACACTCTGGCTTGATGTTGTATGAGGCAAACAATGTTCATGAGGCAATGACAATACATAATAGAATATTGATATTAGTTAGTCCCTTCCAGCAACCTCGCAAGCAGATGCGATCTGTCCAAATTTGGAAAACTATGACCACAATAACATTATGGGCATTATGGAAATATCGATGTAACCGACATTATGATGGGGTAGACATTCATCTCTCAGATGTGTTGTTTGAGATATGGGAGAACTTGTTGGCAGTAGTCCGTGGCCAATATGACTATATGCAGGGTTCCCCAGATACTGTGAACAAGAAAAGGAAAAAGCTTCTTCACTTATGGAAAAAGGTGCCCCTATTTACAATGTCAACTCAAGAACCTCAATGGCAATATCGACTTCCATGGACTCTTTCTTGAATATCAACAAATGTAAACATCCTTGTATTTTACAACATTGTATAGGAAAAGTTGTAACCTCCTTGGTAACTAGGTTCAAGTCGTAGCCTTCGGGCGTTATATTCTTAATACTATTGAAGAAAATCTTTTATAAAAAATAAATAAAAACAATTAGGTTTATACGTACTTGAAAGGAGATGTTAAGGACACAAGAACATAATATCATGTAAAGAAAAGTTTTTGAACCTTAGTTTATTTAAGTAAAGGTTTTTGAACTATAGTTCAGTTATGCACCTACGTCATAGGTGACTTGGTCTATTCCTATTGGACTGCAATTAACCTTGACTATATATAGAGCTATATGTAAAGAACTATATGTAAATGAAGAATATTTTATAAGTTTGCCAAGGAAGAAATTTTGACAAGTTTCTTCAACACATTTAACACTAGAAGAAGACCCCTACATAACTCTAGAAAAAGTCAAGAAAATGGGGTTAACATCAAACATTAGTTACTCTCAATAACATAGAAGAGAAATACCTATCTCATTATTCAAAGTTTATTTGTTCTCCAAGTAGAGTTTCACTCATCTTACATTTACCATTAAGTGAGTTTAGATATTGATCACCATTTGTTACCCCTAGTCCATGTCACACCATTCTATCTCCTACTTATTAATCAAACTATTCTTTATCCATTGGTTTTGACTTTCCTTCATATTGTGCCACTTACCTCTATGGTTTTCTTAACCCCTATCAATATTTAAGCACTCAAGTAATCAATACCTAACAATGCCCATTAGTACACATATTATAGCAAAAAACGAGATCGTCTACCCATTATCAACCTCCATTGAATGATCATTGCCATTGTTATAGAATCAACTAGCTACCAAATGACATAGACTACCCCAAGTTTGAACTTTGCTAGATTGAGGAGAGCATTCAGGATCATGCCAATACAAGGATAGACCATAGCATGGTAGATATGAAAGTCATTAATTCAGCCTAATTTTGTAATTTAAGATAAATATGGACCAAATGATAATAAAGCTAGTTTATAAAGATATGTACAAGTGAGTGAAACGGTAGTGCCATGATGAGGGCTTGTAAGTTACAATTAAAGTATGTATATCAAAAGATATTTCCACAAATGAATTGAATTTCCTCAAAACCTTAAGGAACCATTGAACATGACTCATACCTTGGTGTATTTCACTTCCAAGGGTTACTACCAAGTCATGTGGGATCACCTTCCTCCCAATGAACGAATTGAAGGATTGGGAAACGTCCCTAACCAATAAAAAAGACATGTAATTCCTCAACACAAAAAAAACACTTACTCTCCACTCCATGCAACTGTAGAATAATTGAAGGCTTCTTAAGCTAAATTAAAATTAATGCACAACGAATCACTAAACTAATAAAGAAATACATTTGTTTTAATAAAGTAGATGATTAAGTCTAGATAAGAAACACACAGGGTGTCCCAATTAAATAGATAACTGCTAAGTAAACAACATGCATATCACAATTAATTAGTGTCGAAAGGCTACATAGAGGAAAGTGGCTCTTAGTGCATGTAAAGGGTGAGTGAATGAGGACCAAAGGTAGCCCCAAAGTTGAGGCACCAAAAAATCTTCTATACAAGTTAAAAACCATATCATGTCCCTTATGTATTACAAGTCCATTGGGCATTGCCTATTGTTGCTTGATAAAGGAAATACCCCACAAATCACAATATGACTATGTTGCTTGTGTATGTTAATTAGGGTATTAGTAATATATTTCAAATGGAATATGACATTATTTCCCTTCACAAAATTATAGTTACATATTTCTAGCATCTAAGCTTAAGGCACTAGAAAGAGACGCAAGACACCAACTTGAATAGTGGAGGTAAAACCCTAAAAACTCATGCATTCATCATTTGTCTCCCGCCCTCTCGATGTTTAGGGTATTTTAAAGTTGTTTGGCCAATAATAATCTAGGGTGTCAAAGTGATTCTTTGTCAAGTTGTAGTGCTCGTTGCAACCTTCATTTACTAATCCATGCATCTATCATTCCAATGATCCACTTAATTTTGTTTATAATCTTGTAGCCCCCTTTCTTGGTAGTAAGAGAAAGATACCATATCTACAAACCACAAACCCCAATTTTATTGAATTAGAACTAAGAGATAAGCCTTAAATGTTCTAAATAAAGATACATTCAAAGACACCTCAACCAATTGAGGATGAACAAGAGATGTTTTATGTTTAGTAGAGGATTTGGATTTATATTTTCTAAATAAAGATACAATCAATGACACCTCAACCAATTGAGAATAAACAAGAGATGTTTTACATTGTAGCAAAGGATTTGGATTTCTAATGGTTTGGCGGAGGCTAATTTGTAACATGTACCTACATGCTAAAGTAATATGTTTAAAAATATATGTTAATGTAATATGTTTTAAAAAAAAAAATTGTTTTCATGTTGGTTTCAAGAAGGTTCATATGAGTATGTGCATTGGCTAGCCCAAAAGTTCATAATGTATATTTGTTAAGAATCAAGATGTCAAATTAATTTATATCATTCCTAAAATGGAAATGGCTTTGTATTATTTGACCTCAATTTCATGAAAACCGTGACATAGGCCATGACATAGTGACCATCAACTTGTGGTGCTCCACTATGATCATCGTGTTGTGTACAAGAACTCATTCAAACATATGGTTGATACAACAATTGTACCAAGTAGTGATCGTGATCAATTGAAGAAAGAAAATACATATTAAAGGACTCATGGTCAATCATTTGGTCCCATGTTGGTCTTGGCTTTGTATAATTGGGAAGGTTGTTTATGGAGTTGCACCTACATATGAGGTGTTTGTTAAGTCCTCTTTTGAATAAAGAACTCAAGATGCATGTCAGACATGTTTTGCATAATTGATTATAAATGTGGATGTTATCCATGTAAAATGTTGTATTAACGAAAATTTATAGATTGAGGTAAAACTATATTGTTAGGGTATCCAAAGTATTAGTTAACAAATCATTGTTACGCCATCATAAGGCAAGATGTATTGTCAATATGGTTATTTGATGATGTTTTGTATATCGGTATATACATACAATGGCATTCTGGTGTAGAAAAGTCAACCGTGTGACAAGAATACATAGCAATTGAAGGAAAACATTGTTTTCATGTTATTTCAATTCTCATGAAACGTTTATAATGACAATTATCATGAAATAATTTTGATTCAACTAATCATTATCAAATGATTGGTTTTAGAGAATGCAATAATTGTTTGGTAAAAGGTTTCTTTTGATGTTTTAATGTATCATACTCATTCTCTTAGTTAAAGTTTTTGTCTAGTTGTCCACATTATCTTGAATGATTAATTATATAAACTTAAAATTGGCAAGGTACCTTCCGATGAATATTTGAGGGAACGAGGCAAATGAGGGTGTAACAAAGAAAGATGAAACTCGTGTACTTGAACGTAAACACAACAAACAATGTAAACCACTCATTACAAAACAAATCAAATTTAGTTGAAAAGTCCTAGAACTCTCATAAAAAATTGTACAACATACATATTGAATAATGTAAGGTACAAATTTTTGTATTTTGGTCTTGACTCGTGTGTATGATTTATTGTGAAATATTTCATGAATGCAAGCATTTTCTGTGCATAAAATTGGTAGCTACAACAAACATAATCTTCAAAGCAACAAGAAAACAAATTAGAAGAGGGTACTGTTAAATGTTTAGGTCTGTGGTCGATAATATGTAGTGTTAGGACTTAAAAGACATGGTTGCATTCAAAGTCGACCAAGTGGCAATGCTTTCCATGTTAAAAGGCAAATATGCATGGTGTTATGCCATCCCTAGTGGTATTGATATGTCTCATTCATTATCTAATATAATATTGCCGTTCATGCTCAAGAGAAGGAAAAGAATTACCAGAGTATGATATCAAGAGTGATCTCCGTACTTACACAAAAAACTACTCCATTTCCCTAAGAATATATTGATTCTTATATTTATTGATCGTGTCTTATTCCACCTTTTTCTCGGAATTTCAAAATTTGGACTACCCATCCAATGCAAACCATAGGACATGTTTCGAATTGCGGTATTCCAACATAGTCAACCTAAATGTAATCCGTCATTGTCACTAACGATTTAGCATTAAAAAATTCGTAATAAGCAGTTCATTTAAAATTTTGAGATCATAACATTTTCTAGTTTCTATTCAAGGCAAGGTTTCTTTACATTTACTTTTTGTCATGTTAAAGCTAAAAATAAGGAGAATGTGAATTAGATATGAATGCTCAATAGAAACAATGTTATTTGCATATAATGTATTAAAACAAGGTTATTTGCCATCACTTGCTTAGGCATAATATTGTCAAAGCAATGTCTCGTCACACAACTTTTGGAAACCTATGAATGTCCCCATGAATTAATTAATGTGTTTAGATATACCAACTAAAAATTCTAAAATTTGAGCATGCAACAATGTAGATAATGTAGTGGTAATCATGTACCCCTATGTTGTGTTCAAATGTTGAGTATTGACTTTGATTCCTTGTTATAAAAACCTTTCCTGATTTTAGTGATTTGAGATCATGTATACAAGTAGTTTGTTTGCTCTGTGAAAAACTTAGCTTGACATTGATATTTTTTACAGCCCAGTAATGGTTAGTACCAATAAATGTATGTCTCTCTCATTCTCCCTTCTTCCTCCCATGCCTTTCGTCACCAATACACTAACATAACTCTTTTTGGGAGTAAAATATCACCATATCGATGGGACATAGAAATGATCAATAATTACTCCCATCCCCTGTAAAAACTAAAGAATCAGTCCCCTACTTATCGTGATCGATTCATATCTAATTAACAATGGTTCAAAAAACCAAGCAATAGCAACCTAATAATTGTGTTTTATTCAAGTCGAATTAAACTACGTGATTACTTGCATACTTGTTGCACTTAATTGTCCTTGACAATATGCCTAGCTGTTAGTGAATTGACATGTTTATCATGACACTACCTTGGATCCAAAAACCACTTAAGAGACACCTAATGTGTTTGTTGGTGTATAGATGGAAATCAAACAGTGTTATCGTATCAGCACTAGCACATGACCATTGACCACCACATTCTTGGGTATGTTCTCAATATCCATCACATAACTTAAAATGATTGTGGTTGGCAACCATTATTATTACATAGGCAACCAAGATTGCAACCTCACACATGAGATGGGAGCAATCAGAGCCACATGGTAGCTTTGTATTACCCTTACTACAAGTGGTTAGTTTTGAATTACCTCATCAATGGTTTAGAATGTCACTTCTAGAAAATTTGCATTCCCTTTTTTACTAACTTCCACAATAACATTCAAAATTTCAAGTAATACAAAGGTATCTCTACTCATTAGGACCATGACATAGTGATATGCTACAAAATAGGATTTAAATAAAACACATGTTTGGCCATGCATCCAACACCGCACGAAGGTTGAAGACGCACTTATGTACGATTAGTCAGGTGAGTATTGAACTATTGTGTTACTCAAATATGGGACTATCATGTGCTCATATCTAATTGCATTATGCACAACAACCTGACTTCCAATAAACATATTGAAGAGGTATAATTATGGTTATTGACAATAACATGGACACATCGGCACCATCCCCTATCAAGAAGAGTCTTCACTCTGAGCATTGGGCTTGAAGGAGCAACTTGATCCACATCGGAGCATTTTCGGAGGAGCATGCAAACCATCGCAAAAACGCATGTTGAGCACCATTTGTCATTGCAACTAGAGGGAATGTCCTTCGACCAAACACGCAACTAGGAGGAAGGTCAAGAAACACAATAGTAATATCAACTTTATGTTATTGAATTGTCTAGAGTTTGTTCAGGAAATTGATTAATGTCTAATGTCTAATGTCTAATGTCTAATGTCTAATGTCTAATGTCTAATGTTTAATGTTTAATGTTTATGCCCTTCTTGATACCTCTGGTTATCCAATATGACATTGGCATTAGTCATGACCTTGCCCAAAACAGAACAATTCATCTTCCCTTTGATAGCTTCTTCATGTTTCCATCGCCAGAGTACAAATGCCTTCTTTCGCTTTGGAGCGAGCATTATTCCAAGGTTACCCTGCTTCAGATGAGATCCTGATCACCCACCAACACTCTTAGCAGTCATCCTCCAGCTTCATGATTTAGCTTTGATCCTTAACACATCAAGCTTCCCACTTGGTAGTCCACCAAAAGTCATTGTAGCTTTAACCCTTACCCTAATCTGAAACATATTTATGTTTTCAAAAACTTGGAATTCCTTTCCATGTGGTCTCAATCCATCAAATATTTTCTTTCCTTCATAATTTGCCTTCTTCTTAAGAACCTCTATTCTGTAGAAATTTGGTTAATGATTGAACCCAATGTTATGCTCTGCTTACGGGTGACCATGTAAATATTCCATACATGCCTTAATTACATAGTTTATCAATAGAAATCTCTCATCATTTACTAACTCTGACAGACATCGGAATCTGCAGATAATCTGCTCGCGGCATTGGAATTTTGCTACTGATGTTTTGTGTTTCTCGATAAATCGCATTTTGCTTCCATCCATTCCAAAGCCGACATCCATAGCAGTATCCTTTTTCATGGAAACAGACATCCTTCTCTACAACTGACTTAGCCACCATTAGCCTCCATTTTTTTGCCATACCTTCCAAGCAGAGCACCATCTATCTCTTGCAATAGTATATTATATGTCCACCTGCTTGCTTTGTATCATTAAATGACACCCTCAACTCACTTCAAAGTATTTTAATTCCAAAATTATATGAATCACCAGTCACCACATTTCAAACCAACAAAATTGCACTCATAATCATTAAATCAATTGGAATTGGCGAGTAATCTCCAGATTCTCAGATTCAGGTTAAAAAGCTTCATAAGTGCAATGCATAGTATTAGACCATATGAACATCTCTTTTGAATATGCCTACTCCAAATTCACAAGATGTTGTGGCACTAGAACCACAACAACAAATGAACACTAATATAAATCTGATGACCCAAATCTTGACAACACAAACAACAACAATGATTATACAATAGAAGAAATGACATCCACAGTAAATTGCACTCACTGCCACAAAGGAAGTCACCACCACCACTTCCACCCAAAGAAATGATCCCATTAGACTCTCACATGTGCAAAGATGATATGTGCCATAAAGATGGTCACAACAGTTTGCGGAAACAGGGGAACATTGCCTTGGATGAGAGGGAAACAAGCTGACCTTACTTATCACAAATGGAGAAATTGGACTATTTGCTTAGTTTGAAAGAACAATACTCAAGAAGCATCCATTCATCTAGTTCAAGTTGCATTTCTCTTAATAAACACTTGCCTACTCCCATTGTGTGCTCCGTTTCCATGGGTATCATACAAAATCATTCCATAATATTTCTATTTAAATTTATGTGGCGTACCCTATAACAGAATAACTAACTTTGCGTTCTAATTTATACTTTTTGCATCTCAAATTAGAAGAAAAGCAGTGGTCAATTCACATCATATACATTGCAACCTAAGAAATTGGCTTTTACAAACTTGGGTCGAGTTGCATTGCCATCTCAGTAAAATAATGGTCAAGCTAACCAAATCCGATGCCCTTTAGGCTAATGAGCATGGAATGTTGAACAAAGACAAAAATTGTGGAATAATGATCTGCGATGTAACTATTCACTAAGAGAAAACCTAGAGGCTACGATATAACATTGAGGCACAGCTCTTTGCAAAAACTACCAATAAAAAGAACACCTAGGATATTGTGTTGAGGCACAGCTCTTCATGGAAACTACCACTCAGATTCTAGCATCAATTAGATTCGTCAAAATATGATTATAGAGCTACAACATGCATGATTATGAGACACAACATACTAAGGCTGGATAAAAGAGACATTTGTCACTGTAGAAACTACAGCATACATTACAATAAGAGAGACCTGTGTACATGACAAGACATATTTCATTCGCAAAATCATTTGGACAAATCTAGTTCTTGATGTTAAACGAGCTTGAGATACGGGCATAGCTCCATTTAAGTTTAGAATAGATTGTACTGCTTGTCAAATTCCATCTTCACTGAATATATTGACTGAGTTTACTTGTAGAGTTTGATAAAAGGTCTTCAAATCACTCTATTCTGCATTGCACTTAAGAGCAATACCTTCTTTATCAATATTATGGAATATGATTTACTAGTAAGTCTGTCTAGAGTATGTAGCCAACATATCCTTTTCACCCATATCAGAAATATCATTGGTTAACTCATTGCTGAAAACCCCAAAATGGGCATTCAACTCATTCAATTCACTTAATAAAATGTTTCACATTGATTCATTTCTTTATTTTATTGTTTCAATACGATTCCAATATTACAAAAATGTCAATCATACATATGTTTGACATTAACTGAGACTCGGAAACATATATATATTGTAACAATAACTAGATAATACATTTCACATACGTATTAACTGGGTCTCAGATGGGTGAGAAAGTGCAACATACATTGTAACAATAACTAGTTTATCTAAAATTGATTCATTACTTAATTAGCGTAAGTCATGCAGCCTGCACAGAGTATTAAAACAATGGTACTTAAATTCCTTCACTTGTAAGATATTTCACTCAATAGTTGAGTATCCGCATCTACACACCATAAATCAATCAATGTTGCAAGTATAAAGACAATTATGAAATAGCAATATATTTCATTAAGTCAGGGAATTACACACCAAGATAAACCACACATAAACACCGTTTGTGGGAATATGTTACCATTTTATTATTTACATGAGTTTTTTCTCACAAGTTCCTTAACCAATTTCCACATACATCAAGGTTTTTTTTCCATCGCACATGCTTCAAAGAGGCCTAAACAACATACTGCTCATTCATACATTCAGTACTATTTTGCGAGATGAGGGAAACACTGGGTAACCTCGTGTTTGGGATGTTTGGCCTCTGCATGTTCCCGGCATTTCACTTCATTTGTCGTGCACATGAATGTTTGCATGCACACCTTGCACTGAAAATGTTGAAAAACCAGCACAACAATTGTTAAAAGTGCAAAACACAACAGCATACATATAAACATGTTTCTTAAGACTTTGATCAAAAAATAGTCAACAATCATTTGTTCAAACTGTTGTGAATTACAACAATGAAACAGTATGTTCAGTAGGGACTCTAGTCAAGGAAAATCACATTAGTTCCACAATATAACATAGAACAACTATGTTTAATACTGTCTCTTCTGAAGGAAAATCATGGACTGTCATTCAAATTATACGTTGCAACAATGGGAAAGTATGTTTAATTGATCATTTTATGAAAGAAATAAACAAGCTTTGTTCAAATTCTACAATACAACATAGAGAAAGAATGTTTAAATTAGACTTTCATGCAGGAAAATCACCAACACTAGTTGAAAATGCACTGACTTACTTGTATTGACATAGCCTTTTTGTTGGTTTCCAACTGGCTACCTGAATTCACCATTAATTGAAATCCATTAGCAGTTGTTTGCAAGAAAAAAAACACAAGACCAACAATAATCATTTAGTATAGTTCACAACTTGAAGTGGCCAATCGGATTAGAGATACAAAAATCTGGAGTAGAAGTTGTCAATCCTTCAAGAGGAAAGATCAGTTGAAATTAACTATTCTTTTCCAAAAGAAGAACCAAAAAAGATAATTGAAGAAAAACATACTAAAGCATTATACTTATAGAATTTATTGCCTTAGGTTAATTCATAACAGATGTCTTCTTAGAATAATCATTTGCTAAAGACCTGAAAGACAAACACTAGATACCTAATGAATATGACAGTAGAACCATTCATCCACTTATAATGTCTCCTCAAGAAAATAAGAGATTAAACAGTCACAAGGCAGAAGCAGACTGAACAGAATAGCACATCAATTTTTTAAACCAAGACGAAGATAAATAAGCAAAATCGAGAAACACAAACCATAAACAATAAATTAATGTGGAAAATATTATATACAGGACAAGATGAGTAATAAGATATCGGACACCACATTGGAAAATCAAAAGATGGGACAGCCACACTGCCCTTACAATTTCTATTCAAGAACATAAGAATTAACTTTTTATAATAGCGCACATAATGAGAGACATAACTCTAATTATACATTGAGTCACCAATCATCTACTTTATCTTTGAAAATAGAGCAAACATTCAACATGTCACCATGCAGTTTGGTTACACATTGCAAACTTAAAGGACAAAAGTTTCCTTTTCTCTCAAAATTTTTGATCTTGCCACTGAAGAAACAGTAACACCAATTTTTTCATTCTTTTCTTTCTGTTCTCCCTTCTTTTGTTCTCCCTTCTAAGAGTCTCTCTCATGGTCTAAGAAAAGTATTGTATATCAAAAGCAGGCTGCAACACTTCTATATTTTTTGAAAACTATAGTTTGCGATGCATTTGCGATGGTTTCCCATTAGTCCGAAATTTGCATTACAAAACACTCGAAACCTTTATCCAGACATCTTTATGTGATAAGAAAACAAAACTACCGATAAAGAGACGCAATAATGGGTTTTACCCTGTTCTTTAGGTATTCAGAAAAAACAAAAACATTGAAATTAACATAACTTAGAATAAGATACATAAAGCAAAAAGGCTAAAAGGAATTCTCACTATTATAATTCATATCTCTTGATGAAATCTTCTTACAACAAACATGGAAATTCGACAAAGATAAATTAGAATGAGAATATCAGCATAATACCATATCCTTCAGAGCGAATGCTCTGAAAATGGACATATCAAGAGAAACAGCATTGGGAATTACCTGCTTTTAGTTCATGTTTCTGGAAGGAATCGGTAAAAGGAAGAAAGAAAATTTTCAAAATAAAGACAAACTAAGATAAAATCGTTTGCTTTCTCTTGAAGAAAGAAAAGCAAAGGAACGACATAATTTTTTAATGTTAGGATAAGGAAAAAACGATATAAAACGCTTAATTTCTCTTGAAAAGAAATTTTTTTAAAGAGAAACTAATCTTTCGTTGTATCTTGATGAGAAACCAACGAAATCCCTGTTTCATGACTAGAGAGAAAGAAAATTTGTTGTTCCAACGATCAGAAATTCGTTACTAAGAATTCTGCTTTAGCATGAAAAAATGGGGAAGTTTCGGGAAAGGGAAGCAATAAATTCCTTACTATGCAGAAAAATTATAAACAAGGACGGAGAAGAAAAAAGAAAGCGAGACACAGAAACAAAATAAATAGATAAATAACATCATACATACCAAAAGCAATCCTTAACAAAGACAGAGAAGATGAACATGGAGGGAAAATTACAGAACAAAAGATACAATATAGACATGATCAGATATGAAGAGGAAACAGATGCAGGAATGAAAAAGAGATAGATGAAGATGAAGAAGGAATCCGACTAACCTTTGGCGCCCTTGAGCTTCTCTTGGTTCCGTTCACGAGCCGTCTTCGACTTCTGAGCGTTTCCTCCTCCCATGTCGACGATTTCTGAGCTGTTGCTCTAGGAGACTAAAAGAAGGAGGGAGTGGGAGGAGGCTTCGAAACTGCCCCTGGATCGAAACGGCGCTCGCGATCCGGTTGGAAACGGGGGGAGGGGGAGAGACGAGAATAAAACAGAAAGAAACAGAAGAAAGATTTCTGCAGGGGGGGAAGGCGAAGATGAGAGAGGCGGCAACTACAGAAAGGAAACCCTAACCCTAAAATCGACAGAGAGAGAGAGAGAGACGGAGACAGAGAGAGAGACAGAGACAGAGAGAGAGAGAGAGAGAGAGAGAGAGAGTTTGAGGATTGGTTTATTTACGTATGTAGCCTCGTTGTTTTTCGTTTTTATTTCCCTGACCTCTGGCGTGGGGGGTTTGATAATAATAATAAGAAGAAGAAGAAGAAGAAGAAGAAGAATAGAGAAGAGTATGTAATGTAATATCAATATGTATACAGTATAATATGTATATGTATTGTAGAAATAATAAGAAAAGGTTGGTTGGATTGTGTGTTGGTTAGGTGGGGGGGTAGGTGGCGTTCGTCACCCACAGGATCCCTTTTTAAGTGAGTAATGTAATAGTCGCAGGGGGCGATAAGGGTCCATTCACACATAACTCGACAACATTCGAGAAACGAATGGAACCTCTCATACTTCAATCTTGTGAGAAGACACGGTACGGTGTGTAAGAGATGTCACTGAGGTAGACCAGAATATATATATATATATGTATGTATGTATATTGATTTTGTCCTCGTACAAGTCTGTGGGCGTCAACACATTTGGGGGGAAGCTTTGCCTCTGCCCTTTGACTACCCAATGCTTAATAAATCATGTCTAGAGGTGTGTGTCGACCTTGTCCGAATCGTAACGAGGGTTTCTCTTGTGGAGAATTTTTTCGCTCACTTTCTACATTTTGGAGTAGCTTAAATTGGAAAGTTCCATGGCCTTGAAGACTTTTCACACTATCGTGATGGAAATCGCTCACTTTTTGAACAATTTTTAGTGGTAGAGAACCTTTTATCTTTTAGTGGTAAGAAATGTCACTAAGGTAGACCACAATTCATACATGGGCATTGCACGTCAGCACACTGGGGGAAGCTTTGCCTCTGCCCTTTGGCTACTCGATGCTTAATAAATCAAGTCTAGAGGGTGTGTGTCAACCCTATCCAAATCATAACAAGGGTTTCTCATGTGGAGAATTTTTTCGCCTGCTTTCTACATTTGGAGTAGCTTGGATTGGAGAAAGTTTCGTGGGCTTGAAGCCTTTTCACACTATCGTGATGGAAATTGCTCGCTTTTTGAACAATTTTTAGCGGTAGAGAACCTTTTATCTTTCATACTAGGGCTACGTAGTGGAATGCTTAAAATATAGAATTTGAAAATTTACCTCTACTCATGCCAAAAGAAGATCCTAGTAGTGCTTATGAATTGATCAACTTAACGATATATTCTAGTTTATGACATTGGTTAACCAAATAATTAGCCATCCTAATTTACTAGACTTGATGGTTAAATTTTAATGTGATACATTATCATTTCTTTGTTTTCTCCATTCTTATTTTTAGGCTATCAATTGTAGAAACATATTTCAAATCTAGCCCACATTGACAATTACTCAAGTATTTGGTACTATGGATTATTTCATATAGATTTTTGCATGTATAATTAAGTGTGTGGAAACATGGCAAACATACAAAAATATTAAACAAAAAGAGGCAACACATGGAAAATAGGTAAAGAATAAAGAAATGATATAGCATTTATTACTCGATAGCAAGGCTAGCAAGGTCTGTGAGAGTCCAATGAATTGTGCCGAATGGAAAATAGGTAAAGAATAAAGAAATGATATAGCATCTATTCCTCAATTGCAAGCCTAGCAAGGTCTCTGAGAGTCCAATGAATTGTGCCAAATGGAAAATAGGTAAAGAATAAAGAAATGATATCGCATCTATTCCTCAATAGCAAGCCTAGCAAGGTCTCTGAGAATCCAATTAATTGTGCCAACACCATTACAATCATCATATTTTTGTGTATTTGATTTGTAAAGATGATATCATGTCATCTAGATGCAACGACTATGAAACAAAGAGGCCATAGGAAAGAATTGGATCACGAACAACAACAATATTGTGCTAATCATAAATATCTTTATTTTCACGAGTGTTCAGGGGTGAATAGACATTGATGTGGACCTACGAACTAAGGATACCTTCAGTTCATTGTACATTGTGAATAAAGATCAACTATGCAAAACTTGGTCTAGAAAACCACACATTGGGCAGAATGGTAGAAAAGTTGACACCTTAACTTAATGTATTAAAGTATCTATTCATGGCTAGGCGCATGGGTGTCTTGCGGTCCCATTGCCCCCTCACCAAGAATGCAATTGTCTCCAAAGAGACCTTAGGTTGATTCCATTTGGAAACCATATTATGATATAACTCATGCCCTTATGAATAGGGACATAATCTTTTAGCATGACCTTGAGGCTATGATAGATATGTAGGGCCATATTATTCATAAGTACATTGGTTCAAGCTACAAGTACAAAGAAATTTTTATTCATGATCAAGAACTCATAACATCGCCTTTGCCACTATGTTTTCATGTGTATGCAGATTAGCCCATATATTCGAATTATAATAAAGCATTTTTTGCGTGGCATCTACAGTTAAACTCTCTCACAGGTATGAGGCAATAGTTTCACATTTTGCTTTATTATGTCATGCCTTGTTTCAATCTACTTTTGATCTTAACTTTGATCCACAAAGTATCAAATGTTAAAACTATAAAAAAGAATCGAAAACTCGAAAAGCTCATAGGATTGAACACCATCAAGAATTTGCTTTTCGAACTACTTTTCCATCAACTTAAACAAAAAATGGTTGAGATTGTATAGATTGACTTTTTGAGGAGGTCAAGCATGTGCTTGACGAGAAACTATGCCATTTATATCAACTACATGCCCAAATGCTCTAAGTACATAGCAACTAATTACATGTCTCATCATATTGACACTATTGCTCTACACTAAAAGTGGCATTTGCTAGGGAGAACTAGCTAGGACAAAGTGTGAGTAAAACGATGTTCTCACCTGTCAACTAATCTGTGATTGGAAACAAGAGAATAATTTTTGAATGATTCATAGGCATTTGTTGCAAGTTCTCATAATTTCCTAGAATTCTAAGCTTGGCAATGCGTAGAGCAAGATTTCACAAACATTAAGTAGGGGCTATGTTTTGTATCATATATGTCCGACCACATTGCATAGTGCCTCTACCATGTTGACAATACAAGTCACCAAGCATGTGCATTCAAGTTTGAATCAAAGGTGATTGCAAATTGCAACAAGAGTGAATTGAAACACAACAAATATATCGACAAGACTTACATGTAGATGCACATGCACTTCAATAGTGTAATGAGACATGTTTGAGTCCTCAACCAAACTCTGACAAATATTTATTACTTATAGCCTTTACAAGTCACCAAGTTGCACTGGCTTGTGCTCTCTATAGGATGACGCCAAAGTATTGACCTGATGATTGCTACAAGGGACGATGCCTTTACAAACCAATGTTATTGCGTTGGGCACATAGTAGCTTTGTTAAAATTCTATAAACTTACTACATCGAACAACTTTATTATTCTTTGATTGGGAGTTGTTCAACTACATTCTTTATGTCCGGAGCACACCAAATGTCACCTCCGAATTACAATGGCTCCCATTTTTAAGAAGTGAAATTTCCAACATTCCTAGAATTGAGATAGAGACGGACAGACAGGAGGGAGAAAGATTGCACAAAAATAAAATATCGCACCCAAAGTCTGTCTAGATCATGATTTCTTTTAGGCTTTAGCTTATTTCTTACCACAATTGAGAATTTGAGACTCCCTTTTTTGGCATCCAACATGCACATAAGACTAATAACTATCATTATTTTGCATTAGTACAAACTGAAGAAGAAGAAGAAGAAGAAGAAGAAAACAACAAGAAGAATTTGTACAAGTTGGCACTGACAACCACCCTCTAGCTTCCACCTTGTTTTAACTAACACACAGACATGAAAGAGGTATTCAATGACAAGAGAAAGAAAAAACAAGGTGAAAGCTAATAAGGATCTTCATCGCGCCCAGGAAATGCTTTCTTGAGCTGTTCCCCGAGCCTCGCCTTCGGCAACAAGAGCTTCTTTTCTCCATAACAATGGTCTGCATCTTTTCTTGGTTTAGTTTTCAGTAAAAATCAAGTCTTCTTTTGTAGATTTCTGCTTTCTTTCTGTAAGACATCGGTGCCCTCCGTGTTGTTCACCAATGGCTTATAGAAAAAAAGAAAACTGGGCCGAATGCGTCT
The DNA here is from genome assembly GCF_043228905.1 of Azolla caroliniana. Classification (NCBI taxonomy): domain Eukaryota; kingdom Viridiplantae; phylum Streptophyta; class Polypodiopsida; order Salviniales; family Salviniaceae; genus Azolla; species Azolla caroliniana. The sequence continues at coordinate 6,464,774 of NW_028230440.1, read as the reverse complement.
TCTTTGGTGTTTCCATCTTTCTTTACATTGCAGAATTTCCCTCAAGTTTGTAAGGAAAACAAAAATGCATTGTGGAGAAGATATCTCTGGATGCACCCACCTGTTTGGTTTGTTGGTTTTCGATTCCTCATTAACCCATCATACAGAAATCATGGAGATGGAGATGTATCGGGCCAAAAATATAAGGTTCCATTGATCTCTTCTTCGTGCATCTCCATGATAAGGTCATCCATCTCTTCGAGATCACTGTCAAACCACATATCCTCATCATAGTAATCTGAATCATCATAGTAATCCGAAACATCAAACTCTGAATCATCGGTATTATATATGTCTTCCTCGACCACAGGGGCATGAAAGACCTTGAATCGTTTCCTGGCCTGTTCGACGAAACCGTCTTCCATGTTCAGCTGCCAACAGCCTCGTAGATCTAGATGTTCGAGATTTGTACATTTCTCGAGCAATGCTTTTAACCCAATGTTAGATAAGACGCCATATGCCATTTCAAGGTGTTTAAGTTGGGGCATGTACTGAGCCACAGCAAAAGCCACATCATCGTTAGGTGTTGCACTCGAGCTTTGCGGATACATGTTGAGGTTTAGCCTCGTGATGAGGTGACAATGCTTTCCGAATGACTCGACACAAGCTCTGGAGAAGGTGCAACCACTTATGTCAAGAAAAGTGACAAACTTGAACTTCGGTGCCAATTGGCATAGGCAATCTTCTGTAACTAGACTATATGGAATTCGGAGGACCCGGATCGGTGATCCACTGCAAAACATAAACTAATCTTAGCCACCACTTTCTGTATATGTGTGTGTCTCATATATCTATATCTTTACTATCAAATAACCAATGGAGTGTGTGAAAGGTGAAAATTCTTTCTGGCATTTGTCACTTTCCTGCCATGAATTTTTAGAAAAGCTTTCGGAATTTCTCACTTGAGGAAATAAGCTAATTTGATAAATGCATTGAAGTAGTTCAAGAAGTATCACATCAGAAGCATATAATTACAATAGATCTTGATAAGTACCCAATTTGGAGAATGGATGGTTTTAGAAGTATCGTATATGGCATACCATGAGAAAAGATCCCCAGAAGTAGATTTCAACACATATCCTGTTGAACAAATTTTGAGATTTATGTACTCAAGATATGTTCGAGACAATGTCATCAATCCCATTACAAAGTAATCTAACACTATGTTCGACTATGGTATATCCATCTGCAGATCAATGCAAAATTTGTGAGAAGGCGATGGTGTTGAGCATGTATTACACATGGGGTCTTACAAGAGGGAAATTAGGGATTAGGGTTTAGGGTTTAGGTTGCTGGTGTACCTGATCAATGTAATGATCTATACACCACCATACATAAATAGATGAATTATGTTCATACATATGGAGCAGTGAAATTGGACTGCTTGGAAACAAACAGAAATTTGTTTCATATTTGTAGGAAACAAAGATCTATACAGACACATGTACAAGGCCAAGGGAGGAGTTCTGAAAAAAACTAAAAATTGGTTTTCTGCACAGGGAAAACAAGTGATCTATACATACTAAGCCAAGGATTTATACAAACACACATTCTTTCTCTCTCTCTCTCTCTCTCTCTCTCTCATCTGCTGAAAAGGTACTAGTAGTAACTAACCTCCACGCAATGAGGCGGAGCATGTCATCATTGCTTAGCTTTGGGGCGAAGATCTCTCGCAAACAGCCTCTGCTTCTACTGACAAGGAGCACCAGGATCTTCTCGAGCGTCTCCTGTTTCATGGCAACGGCAGCATGGTTCCAATCCTCCAAATCAACCGTCTCCCTCCTT